>NC_041387.1:621511856-621544521 GCF_002162155.2 Triticum dicoccoides
CTTCTTCGTCGCCCCGTCGTCGCCTCGCCGGTGAGCTCGCCACGGCCGCCAATGTCCACACACACACACACACAGTACTACACACACACACACACACTACACACACACACTACACACATTAGTTTGTTTGTTATAAATTTTTCTATTTTTTAGTTATAGAAATGTTAGAAATTATTCTGTTTTTTAGTTATATAAATATTAGAAATGTTAGTTTTATAGAAATGTTATAAATGTTTTCTGTTTTTTAGTTATAGAAATATTTATAGAAATGTTAGCAATTTTTCTGTTTTTTAGTTATATAAATATTAGAATTCTTATGGAAATGTTAGTTATATAATCATGAAATTTTAGAATTAGTTTTAGTTAGATGAATTAGATTAATGTCAAATTGTTTTGCATATATATAGAATTTTAGTTATCACAATCCAATCATTTAAAAAATGTTACATTTTGCGGGCATATAGTATTTGTTCTCGACAATATGCCCGGCCCGCATCCTCGCCGTCGACCCGTTCGCGACGACGTCATGCTTCAGGGGACCCATGTCCGGGACTGGGCTCCGCCGGGCTGGCACTGGGAGGTGCTACCTGGAGGGGCGCGCCGCTTGGTGAGGAACCCGACCTCGGGTCCCGTCGTCGACCCTTATCTTCTTTGGTGGCGTTCGCGTGGGCCACATTCGGTGCAGAGGCAGCCGGCCCCGCCGGAGGTGGTGCGTCGCCGTGTCAGGGAGGAAGATGAGCACGTCCATCGCTACATGGCTGCTATGGACGATGTCAGGTTCTCCACTACTTGGCGGGTTCTTTGGGCAGATGACCAGAGATATGATCCTGTGATGGTTCCTTCTCTTTGGGTGTGCACCGCCCACGCCCCAGGAACCACGAGTGGCGCCCTAGATTCTTCTGTAGTACTCGATCTTTATTAGGTACCTAGCCAGTGATGTATTCGATATATAGTATTCGAGACGATGTATTCGAGATTATATATATTAAGACGATGATGTATTCGAGATTATATATTCGAGACGATGTATTCGAGATTCAGATTTTCCTTATTGATTAATTGCATCCATGCATTGTTATTTGAATACTAAATTGTTTTATATTTCTTATGTATTATTAGTAAAGTAAAAGCTATGGCAGACAATACCGGCAGAGAGAGAGAAGAGGAATTGTTTGACATCATACGCAGCCCTCACAGGCTAGATGATCTGAATGAAGAAGAAGACGGCTCCCAATATCTTAACAATATCGGAGAGGGTGATGAAAAGATATTCAATCTCGACGACCGGGCTGATGAAGTCATGAACTATGATTATGATTATGACACAGACAATGTTTTTGATGACACAGACAATGCTGATCTTCAAATAACAAACACTACCGGCGAGGTATATTTATATAAGCATGCATCATGGTGATCATCACATGCTTTTTTTATTGAAGATATATTATCGAATAGATCTTTCTTCTTTCAGCCCTCTGGATCGAGCAAATCTGCTTCTACAGACAGCAAGACAAAGCAAGGCCCGGGCAGATTGTTGAAGGATGGTGTAAAGTACCACATCGAATCCATCAAACCTAGTGGCGAACCCCTCACTCCTAAGAACATTGCGAACAAGTGGACTCGTCAGTGCGGAGTTCTTGTGAAGGACAAACTCCCGATCTCCATTCAAGAATGGAAAGAGCCAAATACTAAATGTCCAAGTGTTACTTGGGTCGATGGCAGAGCCAAAGAAGACCTGGTGAAATCTCTGATGGAACATTTCACCCTACTAGATCATTTCACTAAAGCACATGTGGACAAAGTCAAGGCCGCTGCTCTTAAGAAGATGGCAATTGCATTCAACACCCACAAGAAAACTGTATGGGCCAACTACCTCGCTAATGAAAGGAAGACTCCAGATTTCAAGGGAACACTGAAGAAGCAAAGAGAACATTGGGACGATTTCGTGACCTTCAAGGATTCAGAAATATCTAAGGAATGGTCGATGAAAAACAAGGCAAATGCCGCAAGAAAGACGCAGTTCCATAGGCTAGGTCCAGGTGGCTACGCGGTGGCATTACCTAAGTGGGATAAGTCTGAGCAAGAGATGGAGGATGCAAGGGTCACTCCGGTTACCCGACACTGGGCCCCCAGGTGCAGAACTTGGTTCTATGCGCATGGGGGGGCGTTGGACCCGAAGACAGGCATGGTTTCGAAGAAGGCAAGTCTAAAAGGAGCCGAACAAAAGATAATTGATGCAATAGAAGAAGCTCGAGCGGGGGTGTTCACGCCCAACAGAGAGAATGACGAGCTTATGCGCGCCATGGGAAATCCTGAACACCCGGGAAGAACACGAGGCATGGGTGTTATTCCCTGGTATGAGGCTTTTTGGACTGGAATGACGACTACAGGTCCCGTGCAAGAAAGAAGATGGAGGAGGAGAAGAAGAGGAAGCTGGAGGAGGAGCAGAGGAAGCAGGACCCAGAATGCCTTCAAGGCCTAGAAGCAAGGCACGCGGACCTGGCACTCAAATTCCAGCAGCAGCAGCAGCAGATCGACTCACTTAGCCAGGAAAGGGGGTCTCAGCAGCGGCAGCAGCAAGCGGATGATCGTCCAGCATTGGATAGCACCGTCCCATCCATGCTGAGAAGCAGCGTTGGTTCTGCCCCGGGCGACACACTGCTGGATAAATACCCTGTGGATGACATCATAGAGAACACTAACTGCGAGCTACACTCCCAAATGAAGAACATATCCATGAAGGTGGCGAACGGCATTGCTTTTCCAGTTACCCCCGAAGCAACCTACCATTGCATCCCGATTCCAGAGGGCTATGCTCGTGTCATGGTTGATGAAGTGGTGGACCCATATTCGGGGCTAACTCTTGACATTCCTGGAGGTGAAGACGAGCGCACACTCGGAGAGGCCATACATTGTATCATCCTATGGAGAAAGGATTGCATAATCTTTCGAAGTCCACCGACACCGCGTCGTCTGCCGACTCCTCGAAGTCCGCCACCGAGTCAGCAGACTCCCGCTCCTCCAAGTCCACGAACGCGTGAGACTCCTCCTCCTCGAAGTCCGCCACCTCCTCCAAGTCCCCGAACGCGTGATCTGACTCCTCCGGTTTCAAGCCCGGCACAGCGTCATGCCACTTCTCCGGTTGCAAGTCCGGCACCGTGTCAGGCCACACCTCCTGCTTCAAGTCCGGCACATCGTCAGGCCACTTCTCCTGGTCCAACTCCACGTCAGTCGTCTCCGCCGTCTCAGCAATCGCAGAAGAGACATCCCACAGCTTTGGTGCATAGCGGTACGAGTCGAGGTAGTTCAGGAAGTACAGGCGAAGGCAAGCGATATAAATATGGTCCAAGCCTCACTCCTCTTCCTCAGAGGCCTTACGACATGACTAAGGAGCAAAACACAGCCATAGTGCAAGACCAAGTGGACGCCCATTTTGGACAGAATCCGGCACCGCCGTCAAAGGAGAAAGTGCCTGAGAAAGTAATTGACCACTTCATTCGTATGGCTAGAGAACCAGCTCCCAAGCCTGTTGACTCGGACTATGAGCACCAAATCAGGAAGGCACATTGAGCACGACTACAGAAGGAAGCGAGCTCAAGCTCGAGCCAAAAAGCAGCTGGCAAAAAATGCGGGAAAACCGTTACCCAGTTGGGAGAACAGGCGGCGCAAGCGATCCCCCCGCTAGTTGTGCCAACAACACATGAGAGGAGTAGTACGCGCGCCAAATATTATTGTGGGTAAACCGTTAGCGTTCCCCAGCATGGCGATGTGGTAATAACAGAGGATCATATAATGCAGGATCAAATGCTCAATATCTCTGTTGGACAACTCCTCGAAATCGAGCCCATGTCTGCGCTTAAAGAATCAGAAATAGCATGGCAATATGTCAGGGGCAAACCTTTGCTCCATCCAGACAAGGTCAAGGACCTCCCAACGAGAATGTATCAATTGCATCAATGGTACATGAACATTACCAAGATTTCCAATCGAGAGTCCCTCATGGTGAATGTCAAGCATGAGCATTATTACCATGAGAAAGCTCTGGCCATTGAGTATCCAGAACTATTTCAGTTATTTAATCAAGACGCACTCGACAAGTCTATCATCAGTTGCTATTGTCTGTAAGTGATTTCTTTCTGTAATTTAAGTCTCAAGATAGTTATGTAGTGATAATTTTGATCAATCATTGCATGTAATTATCCTCACTATATTCTTTTTCTGTGGTATTATATGCAGGATGAAGATGTATGGAATGAAAAAAGCTGGACGCTATGGCGTTGGGTTCATTGACCCAAATACCATTAATCAGGACATATGGCAGATTGAATGTTGTCGAGATGATGTAGAAGAAAGCATGCGCCTCAATACCAATGAAGATATACTACTTCCTTACAACTTCCCGTGAGTCACACTGTCTTGTACTACAAATTCTGTTTTTGCTTACTAGCTAGCTAGATGTTAATAATTAAGTGTATACGGTTTACCGTAGTTGATTAATTTTATGCACATGCCCGCTTAATTAAGACATGCAAACGTGTGCGTATGCAGTTGGCACTGGGTCTTGTTAGACATTAAAGTTGAGGAAGGAAAAGTTGAATTACTAGACTCACTAACTAAAGAAGATACAGACTACACCATCGTGAAGGGGTTAGTCAACAGGTAATTTCAATCATTATTAACTATTAATTAGTTCCTGATATGAACTATTTAATAACCCCTTTATTAAATTTCTTTGCCGGCGGGCAGGGCATGGGCAAAGTTCATCAAGGTGACTCCAGGCACGTGGCCAAAAAAGTTGTTTTGGCATCGACCCAAGGTAAGTAATTAAGTAGTACTAGCTAGCTACCATCTCTTTAATTCTTGTTTCAATATCATTATCTGATTCAATTCCATTCTCGTAAAGGCCCTGAGGCTGGCGAAAGGGAATGATCTGTGTGCATACTACATTTGCGAGAACATTCGCATGATGATGTGCGAAAGGAGTAGATCTGATAGACAGGACTAGGTACGTTTTGTCAGAACACTATCACACCATTATCAATATCTAGTCACACAACTAACACACATGCATATTGATCTCCTTCTTAACAGTTCAGATCGGTGCGGGATAAGCTCCTACCATTGGACCGCATACAAGAACTTCAAGAGGAAATAGCCGGATTTTTGCTCGACCAGGTCATAGATCCGAAAGGAGAATACTATTACCCGCTACCGCCCCCATGAACCACTTGTCATCGTGCTCCGAAGGCACCAAGGCAACATGTAGTAGAAATTGTATATGTGTGAATAGTTAATGGGATTGGCTGTGAGACATTCGATGATATATATATATATATATATATATATATATATATATATATATATATATATATATATATATTATATATGTGTGGTTCTACGTACGAGAAAATCTATTTAATATATATGCATAACGTGTAAAATTTGTAGTATCGTGAAATACCAGCGAACAAAAAAGAATTAAATGGAAAATAAAGCCAAATTGAAAACACAAAATTAAAGCAAAAATTTAAAAAAAACACCCAAACATTTAGTACCGGTTGGTGTTACCAACCGGTACTAATGTCCTACACGCACACGGGCCTGGCTCGTGCCACGTGTTTGCACTTTAGCGCCGGTTCGTGATGAACCGGTACTAAAGGGGGGGTCTTTAGTCCCCATACTTTAGTGCCGGTTCGCCAACCGGCACTAAAGGCCGTCACGAACCAGCACTAAAGCCCGGTTCTGCACTAGTGATGCCAAGGAAACTGCCTCGCTAAACACGCTGAGGTGGAACAGTAAAACGATTCGAATAAAGGCTTGGCAGTGGCGTGATGTCATGCTGCGGAATACGTCAGCAGATTAGATTTGTTCAGATATTATTCTCTCTATGGTGGTATGTGGAACTTATTTTGCAGAGCCAGACACTATCCTTGTGTTCAGCATCTTCTATGAAGTATTCGGAGGAGGAACCCGCCTTGCAATGCCGAAGACAATTTGCGCGCCGGACGCGCTGAGGTTGAAGTATTGAAGCCTGGTTCAGGGGCTACTGAGGGAGTCCTGGATTAGGGGGTGTCCGGATGGCCGGACTATGACCTTTGGCCGGACTCTCGGACTATGAAGATACAAGATTGAAGACTTCGTCCTGTGTCCGGATAGGACTTTCCTTGGCGTGGAAGGCAAGCTTGGCGATACGGATATGTAGATATCCTACCATTGTAACCGACTCCGTGTAACCCTAACCCTCTCCGATGTCTATCCAAACCGGAGAGTTTTAGTCCGTAGGACGAACAACAATCATACCATAGGCTAGCTTCTAGGGTTTAGCCTCTTTGATCTCGTGGTAGATCTACTCTTGTACTACCCATATCATCAATATTAATCAAGCAGGAGTAGGGTTTTACCTCCATCGAGAGGGCCCGAACCTAGGTAAAAACATCATGTCCCTTGTCTCCTGTTACCATCCGCCTAGACGCACAGTTCAGGAACCCCTACCCGAGATCCGCCGGTTTTGACACCGACAGCCCGTATAATACCCATAAATGAGTCGGCCCTTACAAGGCCCATGGATCCTACGAGACGTAGAAGGCCCAGGATCCTACGAGATATAGAAGGCCCATGGATCCGACGGCCCATTGAAGGCCCATGGAGCCGACGGCCCATTGAAGGACCATGGGTCCGACGGCCCATTGAAGGCACATGGGTCCGACGGCCGATTGAAGGCCCATGGATCCGACGGCCCGTACATGACGCATGGATCGTACGGCCCGTGAAGGGCCATGGTCGGGCGAGTTGGCCCCCGTTTGAACGATATAGCATATTCAAAGAATTATCCTACTCAATACTATCACCTCTAAAAAGCATACACTATACAACAAAGAGATCAAGGCATAGAAAGGTAGAATAATCCTACACTATACAATAAAGAAATTACAGCCGATTATACCCACTGGGCATTATGGTTCGGCACAGGTGTTAATAAAGCATATACAAACAACAAATTACATACACTGGGCAAATACAGCTCATACATCATGGACGCGCATCAACTTAACTCCATTTGAACTATAATCGATTGGCCAGATTCAGGTAGCACAAATTTCAGTCTGCAAAATCTCCAATTCCTTCATGGTTACCTCAGTGTCTTGTTTCATTTTTTGACTCCTGCATCTAATACCTGCATGTCCAGTCTCAACTTGTTGATTAAATGTTGACAATCATGTACACGTTGTCTTGCCACCTCTAGTTGATGCTCGAGAACATCAGCACATTCCAATTCCAATCCATAATCATTCGGTAACGGCCATGCCGCACTACTCGCAGATCTTTGTGTTGATGTCACTTCATCCTGAAATATTTCTGTAAGTACACATGACTAGGGAAAAAATATAGTTACAAGAGTGAAGCGAGCAAGACACTATTTTGTACTACATGGCAAAAATGGACTAACAATAATTTTACACGTCATGAAGCATAAGCAGGTGATATTTTAAAATTTATAAGAAAGATAGTCTGTGCAGCCTGCATACAGAAACCCCTCTTCGTTCACCAGAGGAGCTTGATGTTGGGGCCCAATCGAAAACACAGACAAGTTACAAATTTAGACATCATGTTGCGTATAAGCAAGCAGTTGGAGAACTATTACAACTGTGGAATGGAAAAGGTGTACGTGCGTGGGATGAGCACAAACGGGAAGAATTTGACCTAAAGGCGTTGTTGTTCGTGACCATCAATGGTTGGCCTGCTCTCAGTAACCTTTCAGGACAGACAAACAAGGGATACCGCGGATGCACGCACTGTTTGGATGATACCAACAGTATATATTTGGATAGTTGTAGGAAGAATGTGTACCTGGGACATCGTCGATTTCTTCCAAGCAGGCATCCCGTAAGAAAGAAAGGCAAGCATTTCAAAGGTGAGGTGGATCACTGGACGAAGCCCCGCCACCATACTGGTGCTGATGTACATGATATGGTCAAGGATTTGAAAGTAATCTTTGGAAAGGGTCCTGGCGGACAACCAGTTCCGAAGGACGCTTACGGACACGCACCCATGTGGAAGAAGAAATCTATATTTTGGGACCTGCCATATTGGAAAGACCTAGAGGTCCGCTCTGCAATCAACGTGATGCAACTGACGAAGAATCTTTGCGTGACCCTACTTGGCTTCTTGGGCGTGTATGGGAAGACAAAAGATACACCGGCGACACAGGAGGATCAGCAACGTATGCACGGAAAATACGGCATACATCAGGGTCAGGCCAGCTACGCTCTTACCAAAGAAGAGAATAAAATCTTCTTTGAATGCCTGTTCAGTATGAAGGTACCGTCTGGCTTCTCGTCGAATATAAAGGGAATAATAAATATGGCAGATAAAAAGTTCCAGAACCTAAAGTCTCATGATTGCCACGTGATTATGACGCAACTGCTTCCTGTTGCATTGAGGGGGCTTCTACCGAAAAACGTTCGATTGGCCATTGTGAAACTATGTACATTCCTCGATGCAATCTCTCAGAAGGTAATTGATCCAGAAATCATACCAAGATTACAGAATGATTTGGTGCAATGTCTTGTCAGTTTTGAGTTGGTGTTCCCACCATCCTTTGTCAACATCATGACGCACATCCTAGTTCACCTTTGCAAAGAGATTAACGTTTTGGGTCATGTATTTCTAAACAATATGTTCCCCTTTGAGAGGTTCATGGGAGTCTTGAAGAAATATGTTCATAACCGTGCTAGGCTAGAAGGAAGCATCTTGAAGGGCCATGAAAATGAGGAGGTCATTGAGTTTTGTATTGACTTTATTCCTGACCTTAAGCCGATTGGTGTTCCTGAATCGCGGCATAAGGGCAGACTGGATGGAAAAGGCATGCTAGGAGGGGATCAAATAATATGTATGGACGGGAATTCTCTCACTGAAGCACACTACACAGTTCTACAAAATTCCGCCTTGGTGGCTCCGTATATGGAGGAACACAAGAATTTTCTACACTCCAAACACCCGGGGCAGTCTGACCACTAGATTACACGTGAACAAACGCAGACTTTCGCCGGTTGGTTGCAGACACGTGCCATGCATGATGGCGATATTGAAGATGACCCGTACTTGTTGTCCCAGTTACCATCTTCGAATATAATGACTTTCAAAGGGTACGAGATAAATGGGAATATATTTTACATGATCGCCCAAGATAAGAAGAGCACCAACCAAAACAGTGGTGTCCGCTTTGATGCAAGAACCAACAGGGGAAAGGAAACATATTATGGTTACATAGAGGACATGTGGGAACTTAAATATGGAGGTGGTTTGAAGGTCCCTTTGCTTCGGTGCAAATGGGTCAACATGACACGAGGCGAGGTAACGGAAGACCCGCAGTGCGGAATGACAACAGTGGATCTCAACTATCTTGCGTATGCAGACGAACCATTCGTCCTAGCCAATGATGTGGCGTAGGTTTTCTATGTGAAAACATGTCTACCAGGCCGATAAAAAGAAAAGATAAGGAAGCGAATGGATCATACGATGAGCCAAAGCGTCACATAGTTCTTTCAAGGAAAAGAAACATCGTGGGAGTGGATGACAAGACTGACATGTCAGAAGATTATGAAAAGTTTGATAAAATTGCTCCATTCAAAGTGAATATTGATCCGAGCATCCAGTTAAATGATGAAGATTGTCCATGGTTACGACGCAAAGGGACACACGCGAAGAAAAAGTTTCACACCCAAAGATCCCACACTGGCAAGTGATAGGCTTCACCGATATCACTTTCTTCTATAGTGACTTTCCAGACTTATATATCTGGAAAGTGCCCTTTCGAACAAACCGGAGGGAATCTTTGTAATAGTTAGGGTGCTTATGTGTTTTGGTATTTGAAAGGCAAAGAAATTTTATGTGCAAAAACTGGATGCACTTCGTCTACAAATTAGTTCGTCAAATAATTCAAATTTAAACTATTGAAATTTGAAAACTACTGGCACTAACATAAAGTTCGTAATTTTTTGTAACTGTAGAAAAAATATTCAGAAATAAATAAATGAAAATAAATAAAGTAGAAAAGAAAAAAACTATGTTTTTGTTGAGACAAAAACTAAATTAAAAAAAATTATTCAAATTTGAAAACTACTCGCACTAACAGAAAGTTTGTAATTTTTTGTACCTAAAGAAAAAATATTCAGAAATAAATAAATGAAATAAATAAAGTAGAAAAGAAAAAAACTAAATTTTTGTTGAGACAAAAACTAAATAAAAAAGCCCACCTACTGGGCCAAACCGGCCTGCATACGACTAGAAACCCAACCTATAGTTGGGCCAGGATGCATGCTCGCTAGCCCAGTAGGCCCAACAGGGCAGAGTAGAAGAGATAGGCCCAGAAGGCCTGCATTGGACAGGAGCTCAATGCAGTGCCCGCGCCGGGGCTTATAAACTAGCCTCGGCGCTCCTCGACTAGCGATGTGGGACTAAACTTGTGCACCGCCTGGAGCCAGCGCACCTCTTTAGTACCGGGTGGAGGCTACAACCGGTACTAAAGGGGCTGCCTTTAGTACCGGTTGTAGCCACCCGGTACTAAAGGGGTGCACTTCCCGCCGCTTTGCCTGGCCAAAACAGACCTTTAGTACCAGTTAGTCGCTCCAACCGGTACTAAAGGTAGGTTCTATATAAGAAAACACTTCAAAAAAAATCGTCAGTTCTCCCTCTCTACTTCTTCTCCTCTGCCCCGTCACCGCCGCCCCTCGTCGCCGCCCCCATCGCCTCCTCCGTCCCGTGTCGTCGCCGCCCCCGTCCCGCACCGTCGCTGTCCCGCACCATCGCCGTCCCTGCCATCGCTGTCCCTGTCGCGGCGTCGCCCCGTCCCGCGCCATCACCGTCCAGCCCCTTGCTTCGCCGTCGCCATCTCCTCGACCTCGCTCGCGCGCGCTGTGAGCCCCTCCCCCGGCCTCTCCTCCCTCCAATCCACTGCGCCGCTACCGCCGCCGGTCGCGCGCGCACACACACACAAACACACACACACACTACACACGCGCGCACACACACACATTTTTTCTGTTTTTAGTTTTTAGGTTTTTCTGTCTTTCTGTTTTTCATACAAAGTTTTAGATGAATTAGATTATATTAATGTCAAATAGTATATAGAAATGTTATAGAAATGTTATAGAAATGTTATAGAAATGTCAGAAATTTTAGAAATGTTAGTTTTAGCTAGATGAATTAGATTAATTTCAAATTGTTGTAAAAATGTTATAGAAAATGTTAGTGTTTAGTTTCTTATAATTTTAGTTGTACAAATTTAGAATTTGTATGTAAGAAATCACAATCTAATCATTTAAAAAATGTTACTTTTGCAGCGTATAGTATTTGTTCTCGACGATGCCCGTCCCGCATCCTCGCCATCGACCCGTTCCTGAAGACATCCTGCTTCAGAGGACCCATGTCCGGGACTGGGATCCACCGAGCTAGCACTGGGAGGTGCTACCTTCAGGGGCTCGCTGCTTGGTGAGGAACCCGGGTCCGGTCGTCGACCCTAAGCTCCTTTGGTGGCGTTCCCGTGGGACACTTTCGGTGCGGAGGGAGCCGGCCCCGCCGGAGGTGGTGCATCGCCGTGTCAGGGAGGAGGACGAGCACGTCCATCGCTACATGGCTGCTATGGACGTCAGGTTCTCCAATACCTGGCAGGGTGTTTGGGGAGATGACTGATACGTCTCCAACGTATCTATAATTTTTGATTGTTCCATGCTATTACATTACCCCTTTTGGATGTCTATGGGCTTTATTTTACACATATATATCATTTTTGGGACTAACGTACTAACCGGAGGCCCAGCTTGTATTGTTGTTTTTTTGCCTATTTCAGTATTTTGAAGAAAAGGAATATCAAACGGAGTCCAAATGGAATGAAACCTTCGGGAGCATGATTTTTGGAACGAACGTGATCCAGAGGACTTGGAGTGCAAGTCAAGAAGAAATCGAGGCGGCCAGGAGATAGGAGGGCGCGCCCCCTGTCTCCTATATATATACCTACGTACCCCGAAAACATCTAGAGAGCCAACGAAAAACAATTTCCACCGCCGTAACCGTCTGTATCCGCGAGAACCCATCTTGGAGCCTTCGTCGGCGCTCCGCCGGAGGGGGAATCGACCACGGAGGGCTTCTACATCAACACCATAGCCCCTCCGATGAGTTGTGAGTAGTTTACCACAGACCTTCGGGTCCATAGTTATTAGCTAGATGGCTTCTTCTCTCTTTTTGGATCTCAATACAATGTTCTCCCCCTCTCTTGTGGAGATCTATTCGATGTAAACTCTTTTTGCGTTGTGTTTGTCGAGATCCGATGAATTGTGGGTTTATGATCAAGTTTATCTATGAGAAATATTTGAATCTTCTCTGAATTCTTTTATGTATGATTGAGTTATCTTTGCAAGTCTCTTCAAATTATCAGTTTGGTTTGGCCTACTAGATTGATCTTTCTTTCCATGGGAGAAGTGCTTAGCTTTGGGTTCAATCTTGCGGTGTCCTTACCCAGTGATAGAAAGGGTTGCAAGGCACGTATTGTATTGTTGCCATCGAGGATAAAAAGATTGGGTTTATATCATATTGCTTGAGTTTATCCCTCTACATCATGTCATCTTTCTTAATGCATTACTCTGTTCTTATGAACTTAATACTCTAGATGCATGCTGGATAGCGGTCGATGTGTGGAGTAATAGTAGTAGATGCACGCAGGAGTCAGTCTACTTGTCACAGACGTGATACCTATATACATGATCATGCCTAGATAATCTCATAACTATTCGCTTTTCTATCAATTGCTCGACAGTAATTTGTTCACCCACCGTAATACTTATGCTATCTTGAGAGAAGCCACTAGTGAAACCTATGGCCCCCGGTTCTATCTTTTATCATATAAGCTTTCAATCTAATTTTATTTGCATCTTTACTTTTTGCATCTATATTATAAAATACCAAAAATATATTTATCTTATCATACTATCTCTATCAGATCTCACTTTCGCAAGTCGCCGTGAAGGGATTGACAACCCCTTTATTGCGTTGGTTGCGAGTTCTTTGTTTGTTTGTGTAGGTGTGTGGGACTTTTGAGGAGCCTCCTACTGTATTGACACCTTGGTTCTCAAAAACTGAGGGAAATACTTATGCTACTTTGCTACATCACCCTTTCCTCTTCAAGGAAAACCAACGCAAGCTCAAGACGTAGAAATGACCGGAGCTATGATCCTATGATGGATCCTTCTCTTTGGGTGTCCACCGCCCGCGCCTCAGGAACCGCGAGTGCCCCGTATTATTCTGTAGTATTCGATATTTATTAGCTAGCTAGTGATGTATTCAATATATAATATTCGAGACAATGTATTCGAGATTATATATTATTCGAGACGATGCATATTATGTACTATGATTCAGGATTTCCTCTTATTGATTACATGCATGCATATTGTAATTTGAATACTAAATTGTTTTATATTTCTTCTAGATTTGTTAAATAAAAGATATGACAGACAATACTGGCAGAGAGGGAGAAGAGGCCCTGTTCGATATCATATGCTCTCGCACGCCAGATAATCGAAATGAAGAAGATGACGGCTCCCAATATCAGAACAATACCGGGGAGGGCGATGATATGATATTCGATCGCGATGACCGAATTGATGAAGTCATGGATTATGATGGCGACGAAATTAATGGTTACGATGGCGACGAAATTAATGATTATGATGGCGACAAAATTAATGATTATGATGGCGGAGAAAATGTTGATCTTGATAAAACAAAGACCGGATAGGTATATTTATATAAGTAGGCATCTGGTGATCATCACATGTTTTAAATGATTTGAAGATATATTAACGAATCGGTCTTTCTTCTTTTCAGTCCTCCGGATCGAGCAAATCTTCTACAGGCAAAGTGCGATGCAAGAGAAAAAAGTTGAAGCAGGGCGTAAAGTACAACATCAATGCCACCAAAACTAATGGCGAACCAATAGCGCCTAAGAACATTGTGAACAAGTTTGTTCGTCAGTGCGGAGTTCTTGTGAAGGAAAAACTCCCGATCTCCCTTCAAGATTGGAAAAAGCCATCAAAGCCCCGTCCAGATCTTGCTTTTGTCAATCACAGAGCAAAAAATGCGCTTTGGGAAGAACTCATGGAACATTTCACCCTACTAGATCATTTCACAGCTGCAGATGTGGAGAAAGTCAAGGACGCTGCTCTTAGGAAGATGGCAATTGCATTCAACAACCACAAGAAAACTATATGGAAGGACTAGGTCAAAGCAGGAAAGAAGACTCCAGAATTCAAGGGAACACTGGAGAACCAAAGAGAAAACTGGGACGATTTCGTGAAATTCAAGGAATCACAATTCCATAGGAACGGTCCAGAAAAAATAAGGCCAATGCCGCAAAAAAGGAGCAATTCCATAGGCTGGGGCCAGGTGGCTACGCGGTGGCATTGCCTAAGTGGGATAAGTCTGAACAAGATATGCTGGCTGCACAGGTCACTCCAGTTGCATTGAGGTGCCCCCAGGTGCAGAAGTTGCTTCTATGCGCATGGGGGGCGTTGGACCCGAAGACAGGATTGGTTTCAAAAAAGGCATGTCTTAAAGGAGCTGATGAAAAGTTAGTTGAAGCAATAGAAGAAGCTCAAAGGGGGGTGTTCACGCCCAACAGAGAGAACGACGAGCTTACGCGCGCCCTGGGAAATCCTGAACACCTGGGAAGAACACGAGGCAAGGGCGTTGTTCCGTGGTATGAGGGCTTTTCTGAGTGGAACACCGACTACATAAGTCGTGCGAGAAGGAAGATGGAGGAGGAGAAGAAGAAGAAGCTGGAGGACGAGCAGAGGAAGCAGGGAGCAGAACGGCTTCAAAGCCTAGAATCAGTGCACCCAGACTTGGCACTCAAATTGCAGAGGCAGCAGGAGCAGATCGACTCGCTTAGCTAGGAAAGGGGGTCTCAGCAGCGCCCACAGCTAGCGCATGATCCAGCATTGGATAGCACCGTCCCATCCATGCCGACAAGCAGCGTGGGTTTCGCCCCGGGTGACGCACTGCTGGATAGATACCTTGTGGATGACATCATGGAGAACACTAACTGTGAGCTACACTTCAAAATAAAGAACATATCCGTGAAGGCGGCGGACGTTGTTGCTTATACAAATCCCCCCGGAGCAACCTACCATTGCAGAACGATTCCAGCCGGCTATGCTCGTGTCGCAGTTGATGAGGTGGTGGACCATTATTCGGGGCTACAGCTTGACATTCCTGGAGGTGACGAGGAGCACACATTGGGAGAGGCCATACTGTTGGGTAACGTAGTAATTTCACAAATTTTCCTACGCACATGCAAGATCATGGTGATGGCATAGCAACGAGAGAGAAGAGTATTGTCCACGTACCCTCGTAGACCGTAAGCGGAAGCGTTATGACAACGCGGTTGATGTAGTCGTACGTCTTCATGATTTGACCGATCCAAGCACCGAACGTACGGCACCTCCGTGTTCAGCACACGTTCAGCTCGATGACGTTCCCCGGGATCCAATCCAGCAAAGCGTTGGGGATGAGTTCCGTCAGCATGACGGCGTGGTGACGATGATGATGTTCTACCGGTGCAGGGCTTCGCCTAAACTCCGCAACAATATGATCGAGGTGGAATATGGTGGAGGGGGGCACCGCACACGGCTAAGGAACGATCTGTAGATCAACTTGTGTCTTCTAGGGTGCCCCCCTGCCCCCGTATATAAAGGAGCAAGGTGGGAGGCCGGCCGGCCCCTTGGGGCGCGCCAAGGAGGAGGAGTCCTCCTCCTAGTAGGAGTAGGACTCCCCCTTTCCTACTCCTACTAGGAGGGGGAAAGGAAGGGGGAGAGGGGGAAGGAAACAGGGAGGCGCCGCCCCCCCTCCTAGTCCAATTCAGACCAGAGGGAGAGGGGGCGCGCGGCCCACCCTGGCCGCCCCTCTCTCTTCCCACTAAGGCCCATGTGGCCCATTAACTCTCCCGGGGGGTTCCGGTAACCCTCCGGCACTCCAGTTTTCTCCGAAATCACCCGGAACACTTCCGGTGTCCGAATATAGTCGTCCAATATATCAATCTTTATGTCTCGACCATTTCGAGACTTCTCGTCATGTCCGTGATCACATCCGGGACTCCGATCAAACTTCGGTACATCAAAACTTATAAACTCATAATAAAACTGTCATCGTAACGTTAAGCGTGCGGACCCTACGGGTTCGAGAACTATGTAGACATGACCTAGAACTATTCTCGGTCAATAACCAATAGTGGAACCTGGATGTTCATATTGGTTCCTACATATTCAACGAAGATCTTTATCGATCAAACTGCATAACAACATACGTTGTTCCCTTTGTCATCGGTATGTTACTTGCCCGAGATTCGATCATCGGTATCCAATACCTAGTTCAATCTCGTTACCGGCAAGTCTCTTTGCTCGTTACGTAATACATCATTTCATAACTAACTCATTAGTTACAATGCTTGCAAGGCTTAAGTGATGAGTATTACCGAGAGGGCCCAGAGATACCTCTCCGATAATCGGAGTGACAAAACCTAATCTTGAATTATGCCAACTCAACATCTACCTTTGGAGACACCTGTAGAGCACCTTTACAATCACCCAGTTACGTTGTGACGTTTGGTAGCACACAAAGTGTTCCTCCGCTAAACGGGAGTTGCACAATCTCATAGTTGTAGGAACTTTGTATAAGTCATGAAGAAAGCAATAGCAACATACTAAACGATCAAGTGCTAAGCTAACGGAATGGGTCAAGTCAATCACAACATTCTCCTAATGATGTGATCCCATTAATCAAATGACAACACATGTCTATGGTTCGGAAACATAACCATCTTTGATTAATGAGCTAGTCAAGTAGAGGCATACTAGTGACACTATGTTTGTCTATGTATTCACACATGTATCATGTTTCCGGTTAATACAATTCTAGCATGAATAATAAACATTTATCATGACATGAGGAAATAAATAATAACTTTATTATTGCCTCTAGGGCATATTTCCTTCAGCCTCCCACTTGCACTAGAGTCAATAATCTAGATTAAATAGTAATGATTCTAACACCCATGGAGTCTTGGTGCTGATCATGTTTTGCTCGTGAGAGAGGCTTAGTCAACGGGTCTGCAACATTCAGATCCGTATGTATTTTGCAAATCTCTATGTCTCCCACTTGGACTTGGTCCCGAATGGAATTGAAGCGTCTCTTGATGTGCTTGGTCCTCTTGCGAAATCTGGATTCCTTTGCCAAGGCAATTGCACCAGTATTGTCACAGAAGATCTTCATTGGTCCCGATGCACTAGGTATAACACCTAGATCGGAAATGAACTCCTTCATCCAGACTCCTTCATTTGCTGCTTTCGAAGCAGCTATGTACTCCGCTTCACATGTAGATCCCGCCACGACGCTTTGTTTAGAACTGCACCAGCTTACAGCTCCACCGTTTAACAAAAATACGTATCTGGTTTGCGATTTAGACTCGTCCGGATCAGTGTCAAAGCTTGCATCGACGTAACCATTTACGACTAGCTCTTTGTCACCTCCATATACGAGAAACAAATTCTTAGTCCTTTTCAGGTATTTCAGGATGTTCTTGACCGCTGTCCAGTGACCTACTCTTGGATTACTATGGTACCTCCCTGCCAAACTAATAGCAAGGCACACATCAGGTCTAGTACACAGCATTGCATACATGATAGAGCCTATGGCTAAAGCATAGGGAATTCCTTTCATTTTCTCTCTATCTTCTGCAGTGGTCGGGCATTGAGTCTGACTCAACTTTATACCTTGTATTACAGGCAAGAACCCTTTCTTCGCCTGATCCATATTGAACTTTTTCAACACTTTATCAAGGTACGTGCATTGTGAAAGTCCAATCAAGCGTCTTGATCTATCTCTATAGATCTTAATGCCTAATATGTAAGCAGCTTCACCGAGGTCTTTCATTGAAAAACTTTTATTCAAGTATCCTTTTATGCCATTCAGAAATTCTATATCATTCCCAATCAACAATATGTCATCCACATATAATATTAGAAATGCTACAGAGCTCCCACTCACTTTCTTGTAAATACAAGCTTCTCCAAAAGTCTGTATAAAACCATATGCCTTGATCACACTATCAAAGCGTTTATTCCAACTCCGAGAGGCTTGCACCAGACCATAGATTGATCGCTGGAGCTTGCACACTTTGTTAGCTCCCTTAGGATCGAAAAAACCTTCCGGTTGCATCATATACAACTCTTCTTCCAGAAATCCATTCAGAAATGCGGTTTTGACATCCATCTGCCAAATTTCATAATCATAAAATGCGGCAATCGCTAACATGATTCGGACAGACTTAAGCATCGCTACGGGTGAGAAAGTCTCATCGTAGTCAACCCCTTGAACTTGTCGAAAACCTTTCACAACAAGTCAAGCTTTATAGACAGTTACATTACCGTCAGCGTCAGTCTTCTTCTTAAAGATCCATTTGTTCTCAATGGCTTGTCGATCATCGGGCAAGTCAACCAAAGTCCATCCTTTGTTTTCATACATGGATCCCATCTCAGATTTCATGGCTTCTAGCCATTTTGCGGAATCTGGGCTCATCACCGCTTCCTCATAGTTCGTAGGTTCATCATGGTCAAGTAACATGACTTCCAGAATAGGATTACCGTACCACTCTGGTGCAGATTTTATTCTGGTAGACCTACGAGGTTCAGTAGAAAACTTGATCTAAAGTTTCATGATCAATATCATTATCTTCCTCACTAATTGGTGTAGATGTCACAGGAACTGATTTCTGTGATGAACTACTTTCCAATGAGGGAGCAGACATAGTTATCTCATCAAGTTCTACTTTCCTCCCACTCACTTCTTTGAAGAGAAACTCCTTTTCTAGAAAGGATCCATTCTTAGCAACGAATATCTTGCCTTCGGATCTGTGATAGAAGGTGTACCCAACAGTCTCTTTTGGGTATCCTATGAAGACACATTTCTCCGATTTGGGTTCGAGCTTATCTGGTTGAAGTTTCTTCACATAAGCATCGCAGCCCCAAACTTTAAGAAACGACAACTTTGGTTTCTTGCCAAACCACAGTTCATAAGGCGTCGTCTTAACGGATTTTGATGGTGCCCTATTTAACGTGAATGCGGCCGTCTCTAAAGCATAACCCCAAAACGATAGTGGTAAATCAGTAAGACACATCATAGATTGCACCATATCTAGTAAAGTACGATTACGACGTTCGGACACACCATTTCGTTGTGGTGTTCCGGGTGGCGTGAGTTGCGAGACTATTCTGCATTGTTTCAAATGTAAACCAAACTCGTAACTCAAATATTCTCCTCCACGATCAGATCGTAGAAATTTAATTTTCTTGTTACGATGATTTTCCACTCCACTCTGAAATTCTTTGAACTTTTCAAATGTTTCAGACTTGTGTTTCATCAAGTAGATATACCCATATCTGCTTAAATCATCTGTGAAGGTGAGAAAATAACGATATCCACCACGAGCTTCAACATTCATCGGACCACATACATCTGTATGTATGATTTCCAATAAATCTGCTGCTCTCTCCATAGTACCGGAGAACGGTGTTTTAGTCATCTTGCCCATGAGGCACGGTTCGCAAGTACCAAGTGATTCATAATCAAGTGATTCCAAGAGTCCATCAGTATGTAGTTTCTTCATGCGTTTTACACCGATATGACCTAAACGGCAATGCCACAAATAAGTTGCACTATCATTATTAACTCTGCATCTTTTGGCTTCGACATTACGAATATGTGTATTACTACTATCGAGATTCAACAAAAATAGACCACTCTTCAAGGGTGCATGACCATAAAAGATATTACTCATACAAATAGAACAACCATTATTCTCTGATTTAAATGAATAACCGTCTCGCATCAAACAAGATCCAGATATAATGTTCATGCTCAACGCTGGCACCAAATAACAATTAATTAGCTCTAAGACTAATCCCGAAGGTAGATGTAGAGGTAGAGTGCCAACCGCGATCACATCGACTTTGGAACCGTTTCCCACGCGCATCGTCACCTCGTCCTTGGCCAGTGCTCGCTTATTCCGTAGTCCCTGTTTCGAGTTGCAAATATTAGCAACAGAACCAGTATCAAATACCCAGGTGCTACTACGAGCTCTAGTTAGGTACACATCAATAACATGTATATCACATATACCTTTGTTCACTTTGCCATCCTTCTTATCCGCCAAATACTTGGGGCAGTTCCGCTTCCAGTGACCAGTTTGCTTGTAGTAGAAGCACTCAGTTTCAGGCTTAGGTCCATACTTGGGTTTCTTCTCTTGAGCAGCAACTTGCTTGCTGTTCTTCTTGAAGTTCCCTTTCTTCTTCCCTTTGCCCTTTTTCTTGAAACTAGTGGTCCTATTGACCATCAACACTTGATGCTCCTTCTTGATTTCTACCTCCGCAGCCTTTAGCATTGCGAAGAGCTCGGGAATTGTCTTGTTCATCCCTTGCATATTATAGTTCATCACGAAGCTCTTGTAGCTTGGTGGCAGTGATTGGAGAATTCTGTCAATGACGCTATCATCCGAAAGATTAACTCCCAGTTGAATCAAGTGATTGTTATACCCAGACATTTTGAGTATATGCTCACTAACAGAACTATTCTCCTCCATCTTGCAGCTGTAGAACTTATTGGAGACTTCATATCTCTCAATCCGGGCATTTGCTTGAAATATTAACTTCAACTCCTGGAACATCTCATATGCTCCATCACGTTCAAAACATCGTTGAAGACTCGGTTCTAAGCCGTAAAGCATGGCACACTGAACTATAGAGTAGTCATCAGCTTTGCTCTGCCAGACGTTCACAACATCTGGTGTTGCTCCTGCAGCAGGCCTGGCACCCAGCGGTGCTTCCAGGACGTAATTCTTCTGTGCAGCAATGAGGATAATCCTCAAGTTACGGACCCAGTCCGTGTAATTGCTACCATCATCTTTCAACTTTGCTTTCTCAAGGAACGCATTGAAATTCAACGGAACAACAGCACGAGCCATCTATCTACAACAAACATAGACAAGCAAAATACTATCGGGTACTAAGTTCATGATAAATTTAAGTTCAATTAATCATATTACTTAAGAACTCCCACTTAGATAGATATCTCTCTAGTCATCTAAGTGATTACGTGATCCAAATCAACTAAACCATAATCGAGCATCACGTGAGATGGAGTAGTTTTCAATGGTGAACATCACTATGTTGATCATATCTACTATATGATTCACGCTCGACCTTTCGGTCTCCGTGTTCCGAGGCTATATCTGCATATTCTAGGCTCGTCAAGTTTAACCTGAGTATTCTGCGTGTGCAAAAACTGGCTTGCACCCGTTGTAGATGGACGTAGAGCTTATCACACCCGATCATCACGTGGTGTCTGGGCACGACGAACTTTGGCAATGGTGCATACTCAGGGAGAACACTTCTTGATAATTTAAGTGAGAGATCATCTTAAAATGCTACCGTCAATCAAAGCAAGATAAGATGCATAAAGGATAAACATCACATGCAATCAATATAAGTGATATGATATGGCCATCATCATCTTGTGCTTGTGATCTCCATCTTCGAAGCACCGTCGTGATCACCATCGTCACCAGCGCGACACCTTGATCTCCATCGTAGCATCGTTGTCCTTATGCCATCTATTGCTTCTACGACTATCGCTACCGCTTAGTGATAAAGTAAAGCAATTACAGGGCGTTTCCATTTCATACAATAAAGTGACAACCATATGGCTCCTGCCAGTTGCCGATAACTTCGGTTACAGAACATGATCATCTCATACAATAAAATATAGCATCACGTCTTGACCATATCACATCACAGCATGCCCTGCAAAAACAAGTTAGACGTCCTCTACTTTGTTGTTGCAAATTTTATGTGGCTGCTACGGGCTTAGCAAGAACCGTTCTTACCTACACATCAAAACCACAACGATAGTTCATCAAGTTAGTGCTGTTTTAACCTTCGCAAGGACCGGGCGTAGCCACACTCGGTTCAGCTAAAGTAAGAGAGACAGACACCCGCCAGTCACCTTTAAGCACGAGTGCTCGTAACGGTGAAACCAGTCTCGCGTAAGCGTATGCGTAATGTCGGTCCGGGCCGCTTCATCTCACAATACCGCTGAGCCAAAGTATGACAAGCTGGTAAGTAGTATGACTTGTATCGCCCACAACTCACTTGTGTTCTACTCATGCATATGACATCTACGCATAAAACCTGGCTCGGATGCCACTGTTGGGTAACGTAGTAATTTCAAAAAAATTCCTAGGCACATGCAAGATCATGGTGATGGCATAGCAACGAGAGAGAAGAGTATTGTCCACGTACCCTCGTAGACCATAAGCGGAAGCGTTATGACAACGCGATTGATGTAGTCGTACGTCTTCACGATTCGACCGATCCAAGCACCGAACATACGGCACCTCCGTGTTCAGCACACGTTCAGCTCGATGACGTTCCCCGGGCTCCAATCCAGCAAAGCGTTGGGGATGAGTTCCGTCAGCATGACGGCATGGTGACGATGATGATGTTCTACCGGTGCAGGGCTTCGCCTAAACTCCGCAACGATATGACCGAGGTGGAATATGGTGGAGGGGGGCACCGCACACGGCTAAGGAACGATCCGTAGATCAACTTGTGTCTTCTAGGGTGCCCCCCTGCCCCCGTATATAAAGGAGCAAGGGGGAGGCAGGCCGGCCCCTTGGGGCGAGCCAAGGAGGAGGAGTCCTCCACCTAGTAGGAGTAGGACTCCCCCTTTCCTACTCCTACTAGGAGGGGGAAAGGAAGGGGGAGAGGGGGAAGGAAAGAGGGAGGCGCCCCCCCCCCTCCTAGTCCAATTCGGACCAGAGGGAGAGGGGGCGCCCGGCCCATCCTGGCCACCCCTCTCTCTTCCCACTAAGGCCCATGTGGCCCATTAACTCTCCCGGGGGGGTTCCGGTAACCCTCCGGCACTCCGGTTTTCTCCGAAATCACCCGGAACACTTCCGGTGTCCGAATATAGTCGTCCAATATATCAATCTTTATGTCTCGACCATTTCGAGACTCCTCGTCAAGTCCGTGATCACACCCGGGACTCCGAACAAACTTTGGTACATCAAAACTTATAAACTCATAATAAAACTGTCATCGTAACGTTAAGCGTGCGGACCCTACGGGTTCGAGAACTATGTAGACATGACCTAGAACTATTCTCGGTCAATAATCAATAGTGGAACCTGGATGTTCATATTGGTTCCTACATATTCTACGAAGATCTTTATCGGTCAAACCGCATAACAACATACGTTGTTCCCTTTGTCATCGGTATGTTACTTGCCCGAGATTCGATCGTCGGTATCCAATACCTAGTTCAATCTCATTACCGGCAAGTCTCTTTACTCGTTACGTAATACATCATTTCGTAACTAACTCATTAGTTACAATGCTTGCAAGGCTTAAGTGATGAGTATTACCAAGAGGGCCCAGAGATACCTCTCCGACAATCGGAGTGACAAAACCTAATCTCGAATTATGCCAACTCAACATGTACCTTTGGAGACACCTGTAGAGCACCTTTATAATCACCCAGTTATGTTGTGACGTTTGGTAGCACACAAAGTGTTCCTCCGGTAAACGGGAGTTGCACAATCTCATAGTTGTAGGAACTTTGTATAAGTCATGAAGAAAGCAATAGCAACATACTAAACGATCAAGTGCTAAGCTAACGGAATGGGTCAAGTCAATAACAACATTCTCCTAATGATGTGATCCCATTAATCAAATGACAACACATGTCTATGGTTAGGAAACATAACCATCTTTGATTAATGAGCTAGTCAAGTAGAGGCATACTAGTGACACTATGTTTGTCTATGTATTCACACATGTATCATGTTTCCGGTTAATACAATTCTATCATGAATAATAAACATTTATCATGATATGAGGAAATAAATAATAACTTTATTATTGCCTCTAGGGCATATTTCCTTCACATACATCATATCATCCTATGGAGAAAGGATTGCATCATATTTCTAAGGCCACCAACACCGCGTCAGCTAGAGCTTGAAATTCCAGGAGGTGACGAGGAGCACATAACTCACACTCCTCCAACGCGTGAGGCCACTCCTCCTGCTTCAACTCAGCCAACGCATGAGGCCACTCCTCCTGCTTCAACTCAGCCAATGCATGAGGCCACTCCTCTTGCTTCAACTCAGCCAACGCGTGAGGCCACTCCTCCTGTTTCAACTCAGCCAATGCGTGAGGCCACTCCTCCTCCTCCAAGTCCACCAACGCATGCCACTCCTCCTCCAAGTCCGACGCCGCGTCAGCCATCTCCGATGCCTCAACAATCACGGAAGAGAGCCGTCGCAGCTATGGTGCATAGTGCTACAAGTCGAGGTAGTACAGGAGGTACATGCGGAGGCAAGCGATTTCAATATGGTCCAAAAAGCCTTGCGCCTCTTCCGCAAAGGCCTTACGACATGACCAAGGAACAAAATGACGCCATAGTGACGGCCCAAGTGGAGGCCCATTTCGCACCAAAATCGGCACCGCCGCCAAGGGACAAAGTGCCCGAGGAGAAGATTGACCACTTTATTAGTATGGCGCGACCACCAGCTCCCAAGCCTGTTGAATCAGACTATGAGCGCCAAATCAGGAAGGCACATCAAGCACGACAACAGGGGTCGAGCTCGAGCTCGAGCCAAGCAACTGGCAAAAAATGCGGGAAAACCGTTCCCCAGCTAGGAGAACAGGCGGCGCAATCGATCCCCCTGCTTGTTGTACCAACACATGAGAGTATCGGCGCTGGTCAGCTAGTAATAACCGACGAGCATAGACGGAACGCTAAACTGCTCGGTATCACTGTTGGACAACTTCTCGAGATTGAGCCCATGCCTAAGCTTAAAGAGGAGGATATAAAATGGAAATATGCCCGCGGCCAACCTTTGGTAAGGCCTGAGGAGTTCAAGAACCTCCCAACGAGAATGTATCAATTGCATGATTGGTACATGAAAATTACCAAGAGTAGCAATCGAGAGGGCCTCATGGTGAAAGTCAAGGAAGGGTATTACTTCCATAAGCTAGCTCTATCCATTGAGTATTCAGAACTATTTCAGTTATTCCATCAAGACGCACTCGACAAATCCATTGTCAGTTTGTATTGTCTGTAAGTGATTTCTTTTTGTAATTCAAGTCTCAAACTAGCTATACTGCTAATTTATCGATCATTACCTGTAATTATCCTCACTATATTCTTTTTGCGGTATATTATGCAGGATGAAGATGTATGAAATGAAAAAAGCTGGACGCTATGGCATTGGGTTCATTGACCCAAATACCATTAATGAAGAAACATGGACATATCCATGGTATCAAACATAGGTAGAAGAAAACATGCTAGAGTTCTTGAAGCGCCTCAATACCCATGAACATATACTACTTCCTTACAACTACACGCGAGTCACACTTCTTGTGCTACAAATTCTATTTTTACTTAATAGCTAGCTAGATGTTAATAATTAAGTGTATAGGGTTTAGGGTAGTTGATGAGTGTTATGCACATGCCCGCTTAATTAAGACATGCACACGTGTGTGCACGCAGTTACCATTGGATCTTGTTAATCATTAAATTTGACGAACGAACAGTTGAAGTACTGGACTCACTGCTTAAAGAGAAGAGAGAGTACGTAACTGTGAAGGGGATAGTCGATAGGTAATTTCAATCATTATTAACTATATGTCGACCTCTTTAGTTCGTCATTTCCTGATATCAACTATTTAATAACTCGTGTATTCATTTTCTTTGCCGGAAGGCAGGGCTTGGGCAAAGTTCAGGAATTCGAAAGAGGTTCCAGGCGAATGGAGAGAAAGGCTGCGTTGGTTTTTACCCAAGGTATAATTAATTAAGTAGTACTATCTAGGTACCTACCATGCATCTCTTTAATTCTAGTTTCAATATCATTAATTATCATGCTTGATTAATTATTATCTGATTAAATTGTATTCTCGTAAAGGCCATGAAGCAGGCGCAGAGGAGAGATCATTGTGCATACTGCGTTTTCGAGAACATTCGCATGATGATGTCCGAAAGTACCAAAACTGAGAGACAACTTTGGGTACACGCGTTTCACAGAACACTATTCACAATTTTTACATCATTATCGATATCTAGTCACATAATTAATAAACATGCATATTGATCTCCTTCTTAATAGTTCGAATCGGTGCGGGAGACACTCCTACCAGTGGAGCGCATACGAGCACTTCAAGAGGAAATAGCGGGATTTTTGCTCGGCGAGGTCATAGATCCCAAAGGGGAATTGTACTACCCGCTACCGCCCCAATGAACTATTCCCAATTGTCATCGTGCTCCGAATGCACCAAGGCAAATGCCACTGGCTCCGAAGGCTACATGTAGGAAAAACTGTATATATATATATATATATATATATATATATATATATATATATATATATATATATATATAGACACACACACACACACACACATAAACACTATTCTGATCACGGGATGAGAATAATATTCTGATCACAACCTGACCTGCCCCGCTAGTAATACGTTGAACTTCCCTGTGAACTAGGTTGAACTTCTGCCAAGATTGCCAAAATGGGGCTTGCGATATACCGTTGGAAAGCTATCGGCACCAGTATCATGACCCAGCTTAAATTTTTGGCAAAATGTAAGCGGTTTAAGAGCAGTTTTGAAAACCGTTTTTTCTTCACACCAAAAACATGAATCGTATTTTCGATCGCATTTCTAAACCGTTTATCAGAATGAGGCATATAATATGACGTTGGAAAGCTGCTGCAAAACCGCTACTTCCACATGTTGAAATCTAATTATCCATGGTTAAAGAGTAATTTTGAAGAAACATAAAATTTCGGAAACCGAACATCCGAGTTCGTACTTTCAATGTCATTTCTAAACGGCTAATCCAATTGAGGCATATGATATGGTGTTGGAAAGCTTATGAAAATGCGCTATTCTTTAATTTTGAAAGTTTTTTTTCTAATTTTGAATTGTTTATAAGTAATTTGGAAAACGGTACAAGTCCTACCGAGTTCGTATTTTCGAGCTAATTTTCTAACCGTGCGACCGGATGCAGCAAATGATATGGCGTTGGAAAGCTTGAACATATTAGAAACTTTTTGGTATGTATTATTTCTCCCAATTCTTTACGGTTTTAAGTCAGTTTCAAAAATGGCGAAAAATGTATTTTCGCCGTATTTTCTACAAACTTTATCGGAATGGCGCAGATAATATACCGCTGGAAAGCTACAGAAAATGCGAAACTTTTTCATGTTGACAGTTTTCTCTGATTCCTAGCCGTTTTTAAGTAATTTCAAAAATGACGAGATCGTTCGTGCCTTTATCGCAAAACAGATTCACCAAAAATGCATCGTGTGAAGTACCTGAACTTCTCGGTATGAAACCTTGAACTTCACTCTGTTTTTCACGTGCTTTTTTTTCTCATATATCTCTATCCACTGCTCCTAGCTCTCCATCCACTCACCGGAATTGAGCAAGTGATATACCGATGGAAAGCTGCTGTAAACAACAACTTTCCCGTGTTGATCATTTTTTCATACTCGCAACGATTTTTAAAGTTTGTATCTGAAATTCATTCAGCGTAGTAGTTGAACTTCATGCTATTTTCACATTGAACTTCTCTGACGTATTTTTGTTTGTACACGCGCCTGAACTTCCCTCTGTACGAACCCGACCTTCGGGCTATCTTTGCGACCGTGGCTTCCCCCACCAATTATTCTGGTTAGTAGTGTTCTATATGATGTTAGTGTAATCTAGAAAGGTTTTTTAGCAACTAAATACCGGTTTTAAATAGAAATCTCGCTCGCTAGCGGATTTTGCTCTCGGGTCGTGATGAAATTGCGTTTTTGGCAATTTTACTGCCTGATTTGTTTGACCTGAACTTCCCCTAGTGCCAGGTTGAACTTTCGTCAACATTGCCCAAATGGGGCTTGCGATATACCATTGGAAAGTTGTGGACACCATTATCATGACCCAACTTAAAATTTTGGCAAAATGTAAGTGGTTTAAGAGAAATTTTGAAAATCGTTTTTTCTTCATACAAAAAATGTGAACCGTATTTTCGATCGCATTTCTAAACCGTTTATCGGAATGATGCAAATAATATGGCGTTGGAAAGCTGCTGTAAAACCGCTCCTTTCACATGCTGAAAGTTTTTTCTAATTCCCTATGGTTAAATAGTAATGTAGAAAATCGTAAAATTTCACAAACCAAACAACCGAGTTCGTATTTTCATTGCCATTTCTAAACGCCTAATCCAATTGAGACAAATGATATGGAGTTGGAAGCTTATGAAAATACGCTTTTTTCTCATGTTGAAGTTTTTCTAATTTTGAATGGTTTAAGAGTAATTTAGTAAACGGTACAAGTTCTACCAAGTTTGTATTTTCGATATATTTTTTTAATCATACGTACGAACATAGGAACTGATATAGCGTTGGAAAGCCTGAACAAATGCAAAACTTTTTGGTATATATTGTTTCTCCAAATTCATTACGATTTTACGTTGATTTTGAAAATGACTAAAAACGTATTTTCGCCGTAATTTCTACAAACTTCATCGGAACGGGGCAAATAATATACTGTTGAAAAGCTACAAAATATGTGAAACTTTTTCATGTTGATGGTTTTCTTTGAATCCCGGCCATTTTCAAGTAATTTCAGAAACGGCGAGATCACTCGTTCTGCCTTTATCGCGAAACACATTCGTCGAAAATGCATTGCGTGAAGTATTTGAACTTCTGTGGCAGTTCTTCCTGAACTTCACTCTGTTTTTCACGTGCTTTTTTTTGCTCATAGCTCTTCATTCACTCACCGAAATTAAGCAAGTGATATACCAATGGAAAGCTGCTATAAACACGCAACTTTTCCGTGTTGCATTTTTTCATACTCGTGACGGTTTTAAAAGTTTTTCTTGTGAAATTCATTCAGTGTAGTAGTTGAACTTCCTGTTGTTTTCATGTTGGACTTCTGTGACATATTTTTGTTTGTAATTTTCCCATCCATTTTTGTCAGTGTTACACAAATGATATTCTTGTTGTACGAATCTCTCTCACAATATTTTTTTAACTTTCTCCGACCGAGGACTTGAACTTACACCAATAATATTCCTGTCGTTTTGAAGTAAATGAGAAAATGGAGAGATCATGATTTCCGCGTTCATCGCGAATGGAAATGCACTGTGTGAAGTAGTTGAACTTCTAGGGCATGTCTGTTTGAACTTCACTCTGTTTTTGACGTGCTATTTTTTGCACTGCGTGAAGAAGTTGAACTTCTGGGGCATGTATGTTGGAACTTCACTTTGTTTCACTTTATTGTATTTTTGTTATATGAAATACACACCCTATAGTACGTGAACTTCCAGTTGTTATCACTTTCAACTTCTCTCTGGTTTGAGAGAATTATTTTAAAACACAAAAAAACAACATATTTTTTATGTATTTTGGACATCTAAATACACGGTGAACCTCATAAGAATTTTTTGAACTTTTCCTTGCCGAGCACTTGAACTTCTAGCAACCATTTTTTCCGTTTATGAGCTATTTTTAAAAGTGCAAAAAATGGCGTTGTGTTTTTTAAATTTTTCGTTAGGTTCTAATAAACTCTAAACTTCTGTGTTATTTCAATTTGAACCTCACCTTTTTATATTTTGATTAAAGAATTGTATTTGATTTTTATATGAAAAAAATTGAGCATGGAAATACAAGGTAACCTCTCTTGCCAGGATTTTTGAACTTCCCCAGACAGAGCACTTGAACTCCTGTTAACAAACTTTTTAAGCTTTTATTTTTCTATACTTCTATTCTCACCTGAAATGCATTGCTTGCAGTACTTGAACTTCTCGCTGTTTTCACTACGAAGTTCTGTCACATTTTTGTGTATACGTCAAATTACACGCAATTGAAGGTCGGACGTCATTTTTTGCCATTTTAAAACACGTAATTGGAGGTCGGATGTCCCGCAATATAAATTCTGAACAGTGACCGGAGGAGCACGTGAACTTCTTGCAACAAACCATTTAAGCTTTTTATTTTCTATTCTTATATTCTTATCTGAAACGCATTCTGTATATTAGTTGAACTTCCCGTTGTTTTTCACCTTGAACTTCTGTCACGTATTTTTGTTCAACCTCTTTCATAAAAAACACCAGAAATGCATTCTGTATATTAGCCTTTGCTTTTTCATTCTTCAGTAACGAGGAAATTTTGAGTGTTATAAAACACCAGAAATGACGTATTTTCAGTTTTTTGAACTTGTAAATCCTAATGTTTAATATATTATGAACTTTTGTGTTATTTTAATTTGAAATTCGTATTTTTATTTTTGGATAAATAATTGATTTAATTTCTAAATGAATATTGAATATGATTGTTTTTTCATTTTCTATTCTTTAAAAAATAAGGGATAGAGTTTTTTAATAACAATAAAATCCTAGATTTCTTAATGAACATCGAAACACTTCATTATTTTAGTTTGAACTTCTAGCTTTTTAAAAACTGGGGAAATCTAGTTAAACTTTTAAAGTTGTTCCTTTTTTTTAAGTTGAACTTCTTCATTTATTCTTGATAGTATCCATATGTTTTTTTATAAAAAGTAAAGTTCTACATTATTTTAATTTGAACCTCTTAGTTTTATTATCTTAGAAAAATATGGTTTTTTGAAATAAACATCAAACATTTATTCTTGATAGTATCCATAGGGAAAATCTGTACAAACATCTAGGTATCTCTTTTTTGCTTTTTATATTATTCTTGAACTCCGATGTGTATTGAATTTGAATTTCTAGAGTTAATATTTTTTATGGGTGACGCTTTCACAACAATTCTTTTATGAAATTCTCTATATTAAATTTGAACTTCAGTCAATTTTTTTAATTTGAGTTTTCCGTATACACCGAACTACTCCTTTATTTTAATTTGAACTTCTTCCAAAAAATATCTTTAGTAAGAAGGAAATTCTGAGTTATTTTAATTTGAACTTCTTCAAAAAAATTCTTTAGTAAGAAATGGTGAAAATCCTTTTTATATGAATTTTGAATGGCTCTATTTTTAAAATTTGAATTTGTAGCTTTTTTGATTTTTGAACTTCTTATTATTCATTCTTTTAATAATAAGGAAAAATATGAATTTTGTATAAACATAGAGTTGTTCCTTTTTTAATTTGGACTTCTTGGGCCTTTTCAGTTATTTATTTTAATATGGAACAACTCATATTTATTTATTTTTGAACTGTTTGTTGTGAATATTTTCATGAGCTCCCTAAAATTTAGAATGTATGCTTCAATATGGAAAAAAAAAATTGCACCATTTTTTCTATACATAAACGTATGCCTATTTTATATTTGAACTTCTCACGTGAATTAACATGTGAACTTTTAGAAACAGAGTGATTGAATTTTTTTTTCTTTCTCATTTTAGCTAAAATTAAGGACAACAAAATTACTCTGCCCAGAGATTGTTTTTTTATTGTACATCTTGCATTCATTTTCAAATAAGGACTCAATTGCAAACATGTGTTCATCATTTTTTGTCCAAGTGTTCTACAAAGCACCACAATCATCTGGCCGGCAGCACGTCAGGTAACTTTTTTGAAGAAAAAAATCCCTTTTTTAAATACCTGAACGTCATGCAATTTCGTATCTGAACTTCCATGGTTTAGTTTTCCCTCAAATTTTAAGTCTTAAGAATTTAGAGCTTGGGCATATACATTTTTGCTAAGTAAGCCACTGACCGCGGCAAACAAGAGAAGCACCTCGTCTTGTTGTCGATCCATGGCAGCGGCATAAAAACAGGAATCAGCAAATGATATGTACTTGGGCAGGATATCATCCACTTCACCAGCAAACAATTTTATGAGACAACACGACTGTCTTATGAACTAACAACACGTGCTCTGTACTTTTGTTTTTTGCAACATCCATTCTTCTGAATTTTTTTAGTAATCAGACCAAAATCTAAAGAATTCATGTTACTAGCTCACTGACCTTGTTACAGACCTGTATTCTTTTTGTCAAAGTGCAGTTCAAGCATGCTCAAACCTCAAACCAATTCATCCATCAGATTTAAAAGGGGTCGTCCAAGTGCAGTTTTTCAGAGAACAAACTCAAAAAACAAATGTTCAGAAAAGGTCAAATCCTCCCGAAGACAGGGAGGGTCACTAGCTGCAGGATGGTAGAGAGGCGTTGGGAGGAGGGAGGTCTCAATGGCCTCCAGCATCTATATGTGTTGGGTGGCGCGCGGGTGGTGGGCGGTGACCCATTTTGGCTGGTTGGAGCGCTGCCTCGCGACTGAAGGGTGGTGCGAGGAAGGTGGAAGAAGGTCAAGGCGGCAGGGGGAAGAAGGTCGCGGTGGAAGGGGAAGAAGTTCGCGGCGACAGGGAGCGGGCCTAAGTGCTGGGGTCCTGAGTGGCGGCGCTGGAAGAAGGTCGCTCATTGAGAGGTGTCCTGCAACGGCGGCGCGCGGCGACGGTCCATGGGAGGAGAGACGGGGCGTCGTGGGTTGCGGCCGAGGAGCGGGGTGGCAGCCGTGGAGCGG
>NC_041387.1:621544763-621575057 GCF_002162155.2 Triticum dicoccoides
ATCGGCGTCCATGGGAGGATCCCGTCGAGGCTCCGGGGAGGGCGCGCGCGGTGCGGAGTTCCGGGAAGGGATCGTGGAGGCGGGATCTGAGGGCGGCGGCGGGATGAGGGGCTCGGGGGGAGAGGTTGCGGGTGGGTTAGGGAAGCGAGTCAGGGCAGGGGTGGTGGGTTTTTCTTTTTCTTTTTTTGAATCGGAGGTTGGTTCAGAAATTCGGGAAAACCAGATCGGTGCCTATATAGGTCGTGTATGTGTGAATTAATGGTGCGGTTGTGAGACATTAGGATATATATATATATATATATATATAGAGGGATTGACTATTCGTCACCCTAGATGATGAATAGTTATTCTTCACCCCCCTCTATTTTACCATCAATGCACCGTAATTTTACGTTCCGTAATTTTTTTCTTGTTTCTAATGTAAAAAGAGACTGTAAGAAAACATATAGTCGCCGTAAAAAATATTTTATGTTATGTAAATTTACAAACGTAAAAACATAGTGTAAAATATACATAAACTACAAATTTTTTTGTCTTATGACCTACATTTTTATTTTCTTAAGCCAAATTTGACGTAGTGAATCAATAAGAATGTAACTATTTGAATTTCAAACGTAATTTATTTAGGAAGCGATCATAAGATTACCTCGGGTGAAGAATAACTTATTCTGCACCCTGGATGATGAATAGTAACACTATATATATATATATATATATATATATATATATAAATATATATATATAAATATATATATATATATATATATATATAATCGGTTCTACGAGAAATTCCATTTATATATATGCATAACGTGTACAATATGTAGTACCGTAAAATACCAGCAAACAAAAAAGAATCAAATGGAAAACACAAAATTAAAGGAAAAATAAATAATAAAACCAAACTTTTTAGTACCGGTTGGTAACACCAACCAGTACTAAAGCTCTCCCCACACCCGGGCCTGGTTCGTGTCACGTGGTGGCCCTTTAGCTGCGGTTCGAGCCGAACTGGTACTAAAGGGAGGGGGGGACCTTTAGTCCTCACCCTTTAGTGCCGGTTACAGAACCGGCACTAAAGCCCCTTACGAACCGGGGCTATAGCTCGGTTCTGCACTAGTGTATGCTTAATGCTTGGGTACGAGATTTTTGCGTTTTGGTTGCTCGCTTCTCAATCTTTTTGCTAGCCTTCATTTTGCACCAAGTATGATCACTACTTGTGCATCCAAAACCCTTTAAACCAGTTTTGCCATATGAGTCCAATATACCTACATATATGCAGTATTTCCATGTCACTCTAAGCAAATTTACATGTGTCATCTCTAATTTTCAAAATAAATTTCTCTTTTGTATGCTCTACCGCTCGCGAGGCTGTGAAGGGTGACCAATACTTTCCATGCTAGATGTGTTATTCTCACTATGAGTGTTTACTCACTTGTCATTGCAAGAGAGTACATCAAAGGTATTAGGGATGCCTAGTCTCGAGATGAATAAAGAATTTACTTTATGTTGTCAAATAATAAATTTCTTGAAAAGTGTTGGTGTGGAGGGAAACTGTGAATTCGGCTAGCCATGGAAAGTGAAAGTAATGGTGGAAAAAGGAATAAATTTTATTTTCTGTTTGGGAACCGCCTATTATGTTTCTAGCATGGATAGTGTTGAGATATCTAAGTCGTTTTCATTTTTGGGAAAAGTATGCCTCTCAAAATTTTTCTCTCTCTCAATTTAAGCTTTGAGTTGCGGCACCTCTACAAATCCCTACTTCCCTCCGCGAAGGGTCTTTCTTTTACTTATGCAATTTTTATTTTGAATTTGAGTCTCCATCTTCTCTTATAAAGCACCAACTAAGGGGCACTATGATCGTATTTGAGAATTGAGTGTAGCTAATATTCGAGTGTGTTTCATGAATGGATCAACGATTAAGCATAATGGGCTAGGGGGATAACTTGCTTTAGTGTTGATATTTTGAAAGACATGGTTGCTTGTTGATATGCTTGAGTACTAAATTCTTCATGTCAAAACTAGACAATTGCTTTGAATCATATAAAAGTCCACATGTCCATGCTATAAAGAAAAGAAATGTAATGAACAGGTTAGGCAGCATTCCACATCAAAATTTCTGTTTTTACCATTTACCTATTTGAGGACGAGAAGGAATTAAGTTTGGGGATGCTGATACGTCTCCAACGTATCTATAATTTTTTATTGTTCCATGCTGTTATATTATCATTCTTGGATGTTTTATAATCATGTTATAATTTTTTGCATGTTTTTTACATCGCAGGAATTCAATATCAAAAGGAGTCCAAACGCAGCAAAAATCCTGGAGGATTTTTTGGGCCAGAAGACATCCAGTGGGCCAAGGAAGCACTTGGGGGGTGGCTCGAGGGGAGCAGCACCCACCAGGGCGCGCCAGGAGGCCCAGGCGCGCGGTGGTGAGTTGAGCCCTCCTTGGGTGCCCCCTGAACCGCCTCCTTGCTCTATAAATACCCCAAGATTCCAGAAACCCTAGGGGAGTCGAAGAAAATTAATTCCAGCCGCCGCAAAGTCTAGAACCACCATATCCAATCTAGACACCATCACAAAGGGGTTCACCACTTCCATTGCAATACAAAAAAAAAGACACATCCGTGACATTTTGGGCCGATAATTGTGACACTTGTATGACAATAATTGTGACAATACCCGGTATCATCATAGATGTGGTGGGCTCCTACTTCTATGACAAAAAATCATGACAGAAAATGGGCTTTTCGTCATGGGCGGGCCAGAGATGCAGCTGCATGACATTCTTTAGGCCATCCATGACGGAAAAAATCATGGTAGAAGCGAGGGCGAGGAAAATATCGGCGAGTTCCCTGTTACGGTGGGAGGCCAGGGGCCGAGCGATGCGCGTTTCTCTCATACACGTACGCGCATGTGTGTGAGGCGTTGGCTCTAACTGAACCTGAGCAAGGCGTTGGGCTCTAACTGAACCCGAGCGATTGCACTGCAGGCTACGCGTTACTGAGCCTAAGCGATCGAGCGGTTCCTTCGCTACTGCTGCTAACTGAAGCCAATCGATGCTGCCTCTGGATGAACAGTGAGCGTTGCAGGGGGTTTGAATGAATAGTGAGCGTTGCGGGGGGGTTTGGATGAACAGTGAGCGGTGGGGGTGGATGAACAGCACCTCGTGGCGTTGCCTCTGGATGAACAGGACCCCGATCGATCGAGCCGGTTAGGGCTGGATGAACAGGACCTCGTGGAGGGCTGGATGAACAGGACAACCCCGTGGAGGGTTGGATGAACAGTAGAAGATGGAGGGGTGGATGAACAGTAGCCTGTGGAGGGGTGGTTGAACAGGAGCCCGTGGAGAGGGGTGGTTGAACAGTAGCCGGTGGAGTAGCGCGCGGTGGAGGCTGGATGAAAAGGAGCCCATGGATGAACAGGAGCCCGTGGAGGCTGGAGGAGGTCGATGGTGGATGAACAGTAGCCCATGGAGGCTGGAGGAGGTCGACGGTGGAGATGAACAGTATCTTGTGGAGTCCCGTTTTACGGTACGCCACACCCCTTCCAATGAACAGGACCCCCGTTTCGACCGTAGCGCTCCAACACAAGTCTATTTCCTTTGTTTTGCGGTACGCCACACCCCTCCTGATCAACAGGACCCCAGTTTCGACCGTAGGAGGTCCAACACAAGTCTATTTCCTCCATTTTACGGTACGCCAGACCCCTCCCGATGAACAGGATCCCGTTTCGAACGTGGTCGGTCGAACACAAGGCCGTTTCCTCTGTTCTGCGGTACGCCAGGTCTCGTTTCCATCGCCTGTTCCGTCCGAGCACTCCCGATGAACACAATGACGCATTCCGTTCCGACCCAGCCGGTAGGCCCCCCATGAACATGATGACGACGTTGTTTCTCCGTTCTGACCCAGCCATGTACACAAGCCCTGGTCGTACGTATATATGCCCGAGTAGGCGTTCGAGACCCCGCCCGTATTTATGTACATGGCCATATTTTCTTTCTTGCACACTGGCCACTGTACGTACGTGTACATGCTATGTGCGCGCCTCTACTATGACATGTGCGCGAATCTACATCCACCAGTATGTACGTACACGTTCGTGACCAGAATGACAGCGCTACGTACGCTTCGACCAGGTGGGTCCTGACTGTCAGGCACTTCCTTGCGTACGAAGATGTAGATGTAGGGTCCCAGCTGTCAGGGGGGCGAATCGTTTTTTATTTTTTGCCCGGACGCACTTCCTCGCGTGCGAAGATGTAGCTGGTGGGTCCCAGCAGTCGGGGGGGGCGAATCGTTTTTTTTTCGGACGCACTTCCTTGCGTGCGAAGATGTAGCTGGTGGGTCCCAGCAGTCAGGGGGAAAACGTTTTTTTCATGAAATACGGTGGCCCGTTTGGTGGGTCCCTGCTGTCAGGTGGAGGAATCATTATAATAAGGAGGCACTTCCTTGCTGTGGCCGTGGACCCAGTTGTCAGCCTCTCCACGTACACTCCACGTCCGATGGAAGTCGTTCCTTGACCACGTTGACCACGCCGCGCCGAGAGCACCAGGGCGGTGGACGAGGGCGAGGCCTAGGAAGGAGACAACTCGGAGCCGGGGAAGACGCGGCAGTGGATGCCCACGCCTAGAGGAGTATGAGGGTTCACTCGTTCGGCTGCGGTGTGAGGCTGCCGTCACTGCAGAATAACATGGTTGTGGGTGAGTAGAGGGATGGCCTGGCCAGCGGTGGGAGTAGTAGGGTGCGGTGAGGCCTGCGCGGCATCACAACCGGCCATGGGAGGCAGGAGCATGCGGCACGACCGACGCTGCTTTGGGCGACTGGAGCAAGAAGACCAGAGGTTGAAGAAGCACTATGGCCGTTGGATGGACATCATACGGTTACTGGAGCTAGAATCGTTCATATATTGACTAAAGTTGACAAAGGCCTCCGTCCCAGTCAACTTAGTAGGCCCACAAGTCAGCCTCCCACCAAGGTGGGTCCCAACTAGCAAGGGGTATTCATTTTTTTACATAATAAGGAGGCACTTCCGGTGGGTCTGAGCTAACAGTGGGGGGAACGTTTTTTCATGAAATACGGTGGCCCGTCCGGTGGGTCCCAGCAGTCAGGGGGAAATGTTTTTTTCGTGAAATACTGGTGGCCTTTTCGTGAAATACTGGTGGCCCGTCCAGTGGGCCCTTGCTGTCAGGTGGAGGAATAATTATTTTCCGCGTAATAAGGAGGCACTTCCTTGTGGCTGCAGTGGACCCAACTGTTAGCCTCTCCACGTACAGTACTCTTCAGATGGAAATCGGTCGTTGACCACATTGACCAGCTGCACCGAGAGCACCACGGCGGTGGACGACGGCGAGGCCTAGGAAGGGGACAATGCGGAGCTGGAGAAGACGCGGTAGTGGAAGCCCGCGCGGAGAGAAGTACGAGAGTTCACCGGTTCGACTACGGTGTGAGGCTGTCGTCGCCGCATAATAACAGGGGGTGTGGGTGAGTGGAGGGATGCCCTGGCCAGCGGTGGGAGTAGTAGGGGGCGTTGAGGCCTGCGCGGCAGCACATACGACCACGGGAGGCGGGAGCAGGTGGTCCCGCCGGCGCTGCTTTGGCGGCTGGAGCAAGAAGATCAGAGATTGAAGAAACACGACGGCCGTTGGATTGACATCCAACGGTTACGTCTGCTAGAATCATTTGTTGGCGTATATAATAACTAAAACAATCTTGCATACGCGTCAACTAAACAGGCCCACAAGTCAGACCACTCCCTCTTTTTTTTAATAATTTATATATGGCTTATGGAAACTTCTTATGCAATTTATTGCAATCGTGTTTTTGTTGGCCAGGGTCAATTTCGCATATTTCTGTGGGTTCCAAACTATTTTTTGTTGGAGATATGCCCTAGAGGCAATCATGTATGATGATATTTCCTATGTGTTTATTAATAAAGATAGTCCTTGGATATTATCAATGATGTGTATCAGCAAGTACGTGACTTGTTTGTGGGACTATGGATTGTATGATGACTATCCTAAAAGGTCCCTAGTCGAAAGGGTTGTGTGGATGCGCAGCCGATTAGACTAGCATATGACATGGTCAATAGCTTGGTCTCACTAGCCATGGAGCATTGGATGCTAACGGATAATATGGACTTGGAAAGGTGTGGTCGGATTCAACATAGTCGGATCCGAGTCGAGATAAGGTCCGAGTCGGATAGACCCAACTATGAGACGCAGTGATATGTCACCTGTGAGTCTCTAGTACAACATACGTTCTATGTCCTAAGACCTGAGCTGACACATGTACTCGGGATGGTGACAGACTTGCTTTGGGCCGACCAAACGCTACTCCATGACCGAGTAGTTACAAAGGTAGATTTCGGGTATGTCCAGCCCCATGCTGCGAGACATGGTCGAGCAAGATGGGATTTGTCCCTCCGATCGGGAGAGATATACTCTGGGCCCCTCGCGTGATCCGACCAGGATAAGCATGGCCACGCGACAAGGATTATGAGATAATCTGGGTAGTGGTCGGGATCACTGGAACGAGAAAGAGGTCGGGCTAGCCCAAGGATGACAGTCTCGCCTTGAGCCCGACAACATATATCGTGAGGCAAAGGGAACAAAAGTGTGACACGTTGTACAGGTTCGCCTAACCAGCTTCATAGTTTGCTTGGTGGTCGGCACGCCTTGCTAGAGGCCGCTACCAACCGTGCAGGTCGGAGGTGATCCGAACTGTGACCAAGCCGACTTGAACCTAAGGGGTCGCGCGCTTAAGGGAAGGAACCTACGAGGTTGGTTCGTAGGACACTGGTCGGATGTGATCTGAACTGGACTAGGAACGTGACCGAGTACACTTTGGGCTTTAGGGTCCGTGTGAGGCCCAAGTGTTGAGCCTGCGACGGACACCTATATAAAGTGGAGGTCCGGCACACTCATGTGATGGATCCCTTCAACGCTGTGACTAGGGTTTGCATGTGTTGCGAATAGCCACCTCCACTCGCCGCCGACTGTGTGATCAGACCTAGCAGTCCACCGCACGGTGTTCCTCCTGCACGCATGGATACCGTTAGAGGTGGTGCACCTGCGCCGCTCAGGCGAACTTGTATGTGAGATCGGTCGACCGACTGTTCGAGGGAGATCAGACGAGGAGGAGACGATCCACGCGAACGCGCTGCCCCAACTCTTCTTACGCTGCACGACACTACGTGTCTAGTGGTAACAATTTGTGATCCATCTCCCGTAGCATGTTCTTGGTTGTTCTACGCGTAAGAAATTTTAATTTGCAGTCAACGCACCCTACCATAGATACCAATATTTTTAATACCAAAATGTCGAGCCAGATTTAAAGTACTTTGAAGATATATTTAAATTAGGTTAATGTCCAGTGAAATAGGAGTCTGAAAATGTGAAAAAATTCAGAAATTATAAAGTAATTGCCAATTTGTCATATGTTTTTATATTTACAACCCATTTCATATTACTTTCAAGATTTGCAGGCATCTTGAAAGAGTTGCAACCCATCAGGGCATAGAAAAATAAGTAGGCCTTGATTGGGTATTCTTTAGAAAAAAAACTGGGCTCATTTTCACAAAGAAAAAATAGCTGGGCTGGTCACATGGTGAACATAAAATATAAGCCTGGGCTAGACGGGCCACATCCCAGTTCAAACCATGCTCCATCTCAGCAATAACAAAAAAAATACGGCTCGAGCAGCTACGTCCCAGTTGTCAGCCGATCTTGTGTTGTTCTCTTGTCTATTGACTATATACGCTCACAATGTTGTGGGTCCCAGATGTCAGGAAAACACTAGGAGGAAGCATTTTATTTTTCCATATGCTGACATGGTGGGCCCCTACTGTCATCCTCTCCACGTGCTTCTGCCGATTCCTGTTGTTTGTTTACCATGTTGACAATGCGAGAGGGCGGCGCCGCGGCGGGCGCACCAAAGCACGCGTAGGTTGTCGGCGTTAATGATTTAGGAGACGGTGGGGTGCTGAGGCGTAGCCAGCCGTGGGAGGCGGAAGCAGGCGGCCCCGCCGGCGCTGGTTTGGTTTTGGCGGCTGGAGGAAGACATGACTGAAGAAACACGACAGACTGTAAAAGCAGCAGGAGTACTTAACAACCTTAACTGAAACCAGCAGGGGCACTTAACAACCAAAGCTGAAAGCAGTATGAGTACTTATACAGGTTCAACCGTACAAAGCACGCCTCGAACAGTGCTACTTTGCCTACAGTTAAGCAAGGGTGAGGCTGCCAAGCCCCAGGACAAGGCTCAGGCGCCACCCCGCGCATCCACAACCTTCTGAAAGCGGCTTGATCTCGCAATGTGGTCAATAAACAGGATATTTGCTTTAGAGCCATGGAAAAGCATGAACATAATCTTCTGTCCTATTCTCCAAGATGGACGGGCCTTCATTACTTGAGACCACCCATGAATAAGTATCTTTTCACCTCCAGGGGAATGGAGTATGTCAACACAAACATCATGTTGTGACCAAGCGCAAGTCTGACCCTACCCTGGCCAGGCACCTATATAGGAACAATAGAACTGGGCAGTTTTTCTTTCAAGATCACAGCTGTAAAATTGTGTGTAAGCAATAGTTTATGAACAACATATATAACAGAAAACAACTCATACCATAAGTTTCTCGACACAGTTGAACCTGTTCAACTAGTGCAGTAGTGGCACACATATCCCACGTGGCCTTACACCATTTAAACGCCCCACAAGGACCTCAAGACGATCAATAAAGTGTAGGAACTTGTGCATGTCGTCCCAGTCAACTTCAGTGCCATCAGTAATAGCCGAGTTATGACAGAATAACAAACGAGCAGCCTGCTTAACTTTGAAAAAACCTACACGTGCCACCAATTATAAGAAAATATTAGTTAGAAGTAGCATCTTCGTGAGAGATTCGTTTCTACTTCTAAAGTTAAATTGTGATTAGTTAGACAGAATAGGTGCATTAAGAAGTAATCGAGGCAACAGGCAAGAAACAGATACAAAACTAACATGGATGAAGAATTGGAACGACGTCGGGGTGGAAGATCGCAGTGAAGATGAGACCAGGTTCTGCTATTTCCATCAACATTCGTGCACCAACTTTCAGTCCGTAATACTTGAGAAAGTTTATCCAAGTTCGGCCATCAAAAAAGCAGCGATCTTCTTGGTTCATGAACCCAACTCGGAACTTATATCCATGGCTTGTCTTCACTGTGACCGTTAAACTAGTGTATTCATTTATGGCAAGGCCGAGCATCTTGAGTACATGTGTTCTGGCAGAGCAAATAATGCACTGTAGGAAAAATAATATGAGAACACAATGTATTCCCTATCCAAATCTAGAAATAACTTCCTCCTTCAAGTCAGTGTTGACCATCGTACTAGTAGTACCTTTTATCCAAATATAGCAATCCAAATTTCCAAATTAGTCGACAACATGTTCAAAAAAACCCCACCCTCCCGGATAGAAAAGAGGATTCTAGGAACATATTGTGCGCGTTTTGAAATCCTGTGTTAGGATGAGAAGGACCAAGTGTGGCGTCTCGCCGAGGGCACAGAAACCTGTAGGGTCCTCGCACTTTGGGCACTGCAAATGAAACACACTAGATTCAGTAGGAAGAAAAATGCATCAACGGCGGCGGCTGCCATCCTAGGATTACCTGCAACCAAGGGACTTGGATTTATCGGGGATGGATGAAGAATTCGTACCTAGTTCTCCATGAGAAAACCCTATGCAATCGCCGAGAGGGGGTTTTCTCTGAACAAGCAGATGAGGGAGAAGGGGATTCAGGCCCAGTGAAACATTGCCGCTTTGTCCGTCCAGCTTACTGCTAAAGTTGGAAGGGGGGGGGGTTGGGATTTGACGGCTCATTGGGCATTACTGCGGTGCTACGACCGGGGTGTGTCTACCGTGCAGGTGTGCCCTCTAATTTGTGCATATGGCATGTGGACCCTATTGCCGATTGCCCCACATATCAGCGAAAGGAAGTAGAAAGACAGGAGTAACTAGTTACATATAAATATATTTTTGATAGAGAGATACTCCCTCTGTAAAGAAATATACAAATCTTTTATATCACAACTTTATACATAAGAAAAATCAAGGGGAATATATATAACATATATAATTATAACAAACAGAGTTGTTTTCAACACAGTATAGACGAGTTGGTGATGATGGTGTGCCTGCCATCCTGCAATATAGGTCGTCCGATTTATATCTGACGGATAAGAAGGAAACTATGGCAATTTTGCGAAAAGGTACCCACACACCTCTCGACATTTGCACATAAGGCCTTCCCTCTTTCATCCTTTTCTCTCACAAGATAAAATACTCATACAAATGCATCTTGATGTTACGTGCAACGCACAGGCATTACAGGGGTTCAGCTTTTTTATGGGGGTTCAGCTGAGAATATAATACTCAGATAGGCTCATGGTTCAGGACATTGGGCCGTAGGCCCACCCTGCATGTTTGGGGACCCATGTGTTCTACCTCAGCGCTTTTCATATTACATGCGATCGGTATGGCGCTGGTTTGAGATGCTTTCGCAAGGCGAATACACAAAATTGAATAAAGCACGACAGCTATTGGAATGAAATCGAACGATAGTTCCTAACCAGCAATGAGAGTTGTAACTCTATCAACGATATACCATGTGATAAATAATACTGTCATACTACTTATACACAAAGGACACTTGTTTCACCATGCCAGATTATTACATCAAAATCTCTCGGAGGATAGATCAGTTCGGCAGTTGCATGCTGCTACTGAAGAATTTCAAAGTTGATTTGGACCAGCTCTCCTTGCCGAGAAAGTTCGATTTTGACATCATCCCCTACCGCACGATATTATTTATATTTGAACCTTGACCATCCTTTAGCATCAATCATCATGCAACCATCCTTTGTACTTAGGTATATTAAGCAGGTTCATTCACACCAAGGCTGCACATGGTAAGAGAAACTTCGCCGCGGTTGCCCGGATTGTTGAACGACTCCCTCGTTGCTCTAGGAATTCTCTGTTTGCAACTAGAAGACATACCCAAATAGTTGGATCGACATAGTGAATCATGTGAAATGTCATGGAAAGAAAAAAGAACGAAGCACTTGGGTGGCCAGTGCTTACCAAGAAGGTGGACATGTCGGTTTTTGTAAGGACTTTGGTATATGAAGTGCGAACTACAGCACAGTCTATTGCTGGTGCAACTGCTCGTTCGGTTGCCGCTGCACGGGCCGGAGCAGATGCAAGTGCAAGTGTTGGTGCAGGTGCCGAAGCCGCTGCTGCTGCGGAGATGGTGCTCCTTGTAGAGCTGGTGCCGGTGTCGGAGCAGGTGCCGGTGTCGATGCCCGATCCTCCGGTAGATCAGACTGATCTGCTAATGCGGTCGGTGCCCAATCCTTAGCTGGATCAGACTGAGCTACTGCCGTTGTCAGTGCTAGAGCAGCTGTCGGTGCTCGATCCATTGCTGAAGGTGGTACCGATGTGCGAGACAGCGGCGATTGTGTCTGGTCTGCTATGATCAGCTTTCTAACTTGACTAGGATCCGTGACCGTGATCCAATTTTTTCTTCATTTCTTTTAAACGCGAGAAGGACTAATTGTGGCGTTTTTGTTAAACCAAACTGCAGTTCATCATAGGGATTCAGCTTGTACTCAGACAACAGACTGATCCAATTTTTTCCAGTAATAAAAGTGATCGACAGTGCCTTCGTTACTAACACGACATAAGAAGTGAAACCTGCAAAAATGGCCATCATAGAGCAAACCAAACGGTTTATTCCGTCATGAATGTCACATGTCAAAACCTGCATCGTAAAATTGCAGGAAAAGAAAGAAAACATGACATTAAATCAATAAGATTTAGATAGTAAATCAATAAGATTTACTTGATGTGACACGAGTGAATCCTTACCAGGAAATCACTATGTTGAAGTACTAAATAGAAGATTGATCGTCTAACTACGGGTGGCATGCAGGGCCCCCGCCTACTCCCACAAGCAGGACAGTCCAAAGGTTGTGACAAATCGTATGGACCGAACATCCATGGGACTGGAAATCCTGGTGGGTGCAATAAACCCTGCAATGCATACAGATATTGGAGTGTAACCATAATTGATAAACCGTCCTCACAAAAAAGATGATCTGGATACTTCAAAATATACAGACTGAATTGAGTGGACAGACATTAACATATTCCATTCTCAGGACTGACCACACACCAAAGGAGGCAGTGCTAATAAACAATACAGGGTTCACAAACACAAATTAAGTACTGAACAATAGTACTTACTACAGACAAGCAAAGTTGCACTAATTAAACTCTGCAGACTATTTCTTGCCACCGACCTATGGGATGAACCCTGCATAACTGACTAGGCCATGGACTTCGTGAGAGATGTCTACATGCACCATCACCATCTCGTCAACCTTGGAGAACCTAACAGAGTGGTCTTTCTACTCATCAACATGATGATGAAGACAGGCCGCATCAGATTTGTTGGGAAGCTTTACAAGAACCACACCCTTCGTAATCGAAGGCACAACCTGGAAATTGTTGTAGTCAATTACAGCCTCGAGAACACGCCTGACAACAATGCTACAGGAAAACACTGGTTCAGGACACATGGCGACAAGGACACAACACCTAGATAGTTTAGCAGTAGAACTCATCCCCGGGTCTTCCAGTTCACACGGCATGACTTTGAGAACTTCATCTCCACCGTGGATCTGGTTCTAATTCAAACAGAAACCATATTTTATTACTACCTCCATTCAGAAATATAAGATGATTTTCGATATTATACTCCATATATGACTACATATACGCACAGAAATGAGTGAACAAAGACACTAGAACATGTCTTCAAAGGCATGAGAGCAGAGGGATTACTTGCTATATCCATAACACAAGTTACTGAGGCAAATATACACTCATCAAAGGTAGCATTGATGTTCATAAAGTACTCCCTCCGTCCCAAAATTATTATCTTAGATTTGTCTAGATACGGATGTATCAACTCACATTTTAGTATTAGATACATCTGTATCTAGAAAAATCTAAGACAAGAAATTTGGGACAGAGGGAGTAGTTGAAAGTAATCTATAAGAAATCAGTGTCAACCTCTCACATGTTTTGGTCAAAAGAGGAATTTAGAACCGTCATTTGGCACACTAAAATCACATGCAAGATCACCCAGAAAGTTGTACTACCAGTACTAGTACTGCGTGTTAGATGAAAAAACACGATCAAGATCGAGAAAAAGATCGTCAACAAGAGACATTACCTGGACTTGCTTAATGAGGAATCTCGGAGAGGGGGACTTGGACAGGGCGATGGCTTTGAGGTTGTCTGCGGTAGTCTCGGCGGGGTGCTTACACTTCTTCGTACCATGAGCCTCGACGGTTTTGGCCAGAGCCATAGACATCACGTCGGCCGGTGCTCCAGCGTCCATCCAAGAGAGGAAGCTGAGAGAGAAGAGTGAAAGGAGGAACGAGATGAGGGAGTAAAGAAGCGAGTGGGGGTTTTCTTCAAGACAGGAAGCTGAGAGAGAAGAGTGAAATGATGGTTGCTTCATCCGTCCAACTTACTGCTGGAAAGGAGGGGGTTTTGTGATTTGACGGCTCATTGGGCATTACTGCGGCGCTTCGATCGGGGTAGTCTACCATCACTCTACTACGGAGTAATTTAATGTATGGCTGGTGGACCGAGGTGCTGGCTGTCCCACACATTGGTGAAAGTGAGTAATTTAGTGCATGGCTAGAGGAGGATCCTCACGGTAGAGCGTGCCCACTATTTTTCTGAAGAAAAAATGATTACAACAAGCATTTCCACTCTTACTACGGAGGAGTGTGAAACACGGCAGCCATTTGAACATACACAGTGCTCCTACTACTAGGCATGTGCAGTGGTTCATACGTCAGTACTACACAATCTTGTTGCTAGTGTAGTAAGATATGACGATAACAAATGATGTTGTGCGCATGTCGACTACTCCTATATGTAACATAGTACCGCTTTTTCGACTGTCCGGTCGAGAATGAACGATGATATCAATGTTAACAGAACTAGGTCTACAGCGCACGGAGAGTACGGTGCTACAGTACTCCATGAAACATGAACCATAAGAAGCATGAATAGTGTTAGGCAGGGTATATGAAGGGTGCACGGGATGGGAGCAAAAGTTCCCTTCTCGACCCACTTTTGGGCATGGCACTCGTCTCCTCCTTGAGCTCACGGAGCTCCACGTCCTTGGCCCTGAGCTCCGCATCCTTGGCATGGAGCTCCTGTGTCAGGCGCCTCACCTCGGACTGCATGATCTACCGCGCCGCCATGGCACCAGGTAGAAGCAATTGGGAGAGGAAGCAAAGGGGGAGAAACGGCTGAAAGGCAATGCAATCTATGGGAAGGCAGAGGGAGCCAGCCGAGGAGCGGGGAATCTTTTGGTTTTCACCACGGTAAAACATGAGTCGACAACTTCTCACATCAGGGAGCAGTGGGTTTTATAGGCGGAGTCATCGTGACTAATTGCTGCCGTGCCTGCTCCCGTTAATCAAAAAATTAAAAATCCTGCTGCGCCTGCTCCCGTCAATCCAAAAATTAAAAATCCTTCCGCACCCAAACACCAGAGCAACGCTGCGGTGGATATTTAAATTTACCTGGCAGCATGTAGATAAAAAAAGGGTTGAAAAAACAAATGTGGCAGCGGCTTAGCTAATCGGTCGAACTAGTCCAACTAGCTAGCCATTGTGCTTCACAGATGTACTCGGCGGGAAAGGTGGTCTTTCATGATTTGACGACTCATCTACTTGCTTCAGCGCTACGAACAAGGAGGACCCAGAAAACACGCGGTAGGGCATCCCACGGCAGGAAGAATATATGCGTGCACCACCCGGGAGGACCCCAAAACGGCACGGTAGGGTGTGCCATGTCTCGGCACGGAGGAAAAATGTGCGTGTAAAAATATACTGTATCAGACGTAGTACCTATGGTTCGACCTCGGGACCCAACCAATCGGTCGAAAACAGCCCACTAGCCACACAGCTTCATCATGCAAACGTGGCACGGAGGATAGATGTGGTTAGCTCCGTATCGACCAGCCACAACGTCTCTTGTTCTAGGCGATTCTTCTATTTTCCAAGCTTTTTTAGTTGTAATAACACCACGGCAAGCTAGCGCCGCTCTTCGTGTGTGCCCGTGCAAAGTTTAAACAATGGAGAGAAGAGAGATTGAGATCACAGACCTAGGACCCACCAGTAAGTGAGTCAACGGTCATGCACGTGTTGACAAGGCACTCCCTCTACTCTACTCAACGTAATACTGTATAAAATCAAGTAATGGGACAAAGCCAACGACTATTGTTGTTTTAGGCTATCGACTTACGCTTTGTAGTACAGGTTGCCAGTTCAAATCTCGTCTTTCAGATTTGTTAGTTTTAGGTCCAAATTTGATTAATGACAAGTGGGACCCCCGTGTGTTGTTCCGATATTTCAGTGTAGGATGTTTTTTTTTGAACAAACACTTTGCGCGGTTACACTACAAGAAATATGTCAACTTGTGACCTTCTGTGAGTGACCCTGGAAGAATTGGTCATAGATCTACGACCATTTCAGACCAATTGGTCAAAAGCTGTTCGGGGGGCTCCAAACCCTAAACCATTGCGACCATTTTGGTCAGAAAGGTCGTAATTTCCTTACACGAAATGGTCACAAAGCAAACAGTGCTAGTCCGCTGCCTTATTTCTAGTTGTTAATGACCAATATAGATGGTCATAGCCTTGTAGATTGTGGTGGGTTGTGATGACTAGGCGCCATCTCATCAGTTTTGCCTATGTGTCATGTCCATGTGGCAGTTTTTGCCGTAGGTTGTGAAGCAACCTATATTTCTGTTATTCCAAAAATTCCCAAAAAATTCTCATAAATGTTTTGGATCATATCTTCATCAAATATGTCAAAAACATTCCTTGCCTAGTTCAAAAATAATTCAAAAATATTCATTTTCCTATTCTGTTCAGAGCAGCACTTTGTGAAGGGAGTACCACTTTGGCATGTCCAAATGGTATCCATTTTCTACAGTGCTTTCCTATGCCCAAATAACCATCCTCCACCAAATGCCAGCTCAATCCATTCATTATTTTGAGCCCAGCTTCAACATTTGTATTTATGTCCATTGTGGTACTTTGTAAAGCAAGTACCACCTAGGCTCCTCCTTTTGAGGTGAAAATTGGTGAAGACGGTCTTCTTAGTAACTGATCATCCTCAGCCAAAACCCACGCCCATTAGCCATGTGCATTTCCCGTACCGCAAATCAAACACTTGGCTGCTTATTCATGTTTGAGCATCGATCGGTCTCCTCGTGAGAATCTTATGTTGTGATTTTCTTCCTAGCACCTACCTGGGGAGTGCCCAACCCACTAGACATGCCTAGGCCGCCCAGAACTCATGGCAACGCCACGGTCACGCGGCGGGCATGCGAGCTTACGCGCTCTAGAGTTGGGGCCCTCGGCCACCATCCAAACCTCGATGTCTCGCCATCAAACCATGTATTTCGGATTAAATAGATACTTATTTACCTAGAAATGATTTTTGGAAAAAATAAAGAGCAAACTATGAGGTAGCTGCAGTTCAAATTTGACCCGCTTCCAACTGAATCGGAGGGAATTTGTCTTTTTCACCAGAGGTGGATCAAAACTTTTGACACCCAAAAATTTCATCAATTGTGCATTAAATATGTCCTAGTATTTTATAAAAATGATTTGGTACAATTTTGCAACAAATATATGGTAGGTCCTTCACAAAAAAACCTCATTTCGGGCACTCAAAAAATGGAAAATGAATTTTCCGTGCAAAGAAAATGAAAACTCCCTTTGGCAACATTGTTTGGAATTCCAAGATGCACCCTTGTGCACAATATGAGATCATTTGAACAAATTATGCCATGAATGTGGCCATGAGATTGAGCATTTGGGTTGAAATCCATGAATCTTCACACATGATAGCTCATTTATGAGAACACTTTTCTAAAATAATTTCCGTATTACAAGTTTATTATTTTTCCTGGAAACTTGGTCACATATAATGACACAACGCGAAGGTTTTCCAATTTTTTGATTTTTTTTTGAATTTTTTATGCCCGTTTCGAAATGCGGTCAAAACGGCGGGAGTGTCCGTTCCTAGCTAGTGGTTGAATCTTGGAAAACTTTTGATGTTTCTCTGATTCAATAGATACTTATATACCTAGAAATGATTTTTGGAAAAAATAAATAGCAAACTATGAGGCAGCTTGCAGTTCAAATTTGACCCGCTTCCAACTGAATCGGCGGGAATTTGTCTTTTTCACCAGAGGTGGATCAAAACTTTTGACACCCAACCATTTTGTCAGTTGTGCATTAAATATGTCCTAGTATTTTATAAAAATTATTTGGTACAATTTTGCAACAAATATATGGTAGGTCCTTCACAAAAAACCCTCATTCCGGGCACTCGAAAAATGGAAAATGAATTTTCCGTGCAAAGAAAATGAAAACTCCCTTTGGCAACATTGTTTGGAATTCCAATATTCACCCTTGTGCACAATATGAGATCATTTGAAGAAACTGTGCCATGAATGTGGCCATGAGATTGAGCGTTTGGGTTGAAATCCATGAATCTTCACACATGATAGCTCATTTATGAGAACACTTTTATAAAATAATTTCTGTATTACAAGTTTATTATTTTTCCTGGAAACTTGGTCACATATAATGACACAATGCGAAGGTTTTCCAATTTTTTGATTTTTTTTTAATTTTTTATGCCCGTTTCGAAATGCGGTCAAAACGGCGGGAGTGTCCGTTTCTAGCTAGTGGTTGAATGTTGGATTTTTTTGGTGTTTCTCTGATTAAATAGATACTTATGTACTTAGAAATGTTTTTTGGAAAAAATAAAGAGCAAATTACGAGGTAGCTACAGTTCAAATTTCACCCGCTTCCAGCTGAATCGGCGAAAATTTGTCTTTTTCACCAGAGGTGGATCAAAACTTTCAACACCCAACCATTTTGTCAGTTCTATATTAAATATGGACTAGTATTTTAGAAAATTGTTGGAATCCAATTTTGTAACAAATATTTGGTAGGTTCTTCACAAAAAAAACTCATTTTTGCCACTCAGAAAATGATTGAAAATAGCTAGAAAGATCATAAATGCATACAAATTGGTCCTTATCCATAAAATATGGTCTAACTCTAGTGAAAATTTGTGTGGTGCCCTTTTGAAAAATATTTTTGATAGTTACTTCACAAAATCCCTCTATTTTTAGTACTTGGAAACTATTTTAAATCACTATTTTTCCGAACCAATCACGACCCTTCTCACAGATTGATGACATGGCGTCCATCCATCCATCCATCCATCATCTCTCCATCCCACATCCATCCATCCATCTGTCGACAGAAAAAAAAGAAAAAGAGATACCCCACCCACAGCCCAAACCCTAGACCCATCCCCCATCGCCCCTCCTCCCTCGCCCCCCTCGTCCAAACCTGGTGGCGGCGGAGCCATCCTTCCTTCACGCCGCACCCGATTCTGGCGAGTAGAGGCGGCTCTCGCCGGCGTGCAGCACACCCCCAGGCTCCCCTCGTGCTGCTCTTTCCTCCCCTCCAGCCAGATCCATTTCTCGCGCCCTCTACCACTCACTTGGAACCCTCACCCGTGGCTAGGTTTCGGGCGACGCGTCGCCTTTGTCGCCGGTGTGGCTCTTCCTCGACTCGCTCCTCGCCTTCCCCGCCGACCACCCGCTCCACGACCACCTTGTCGCCATCCGCGCTCTCCGTGCCGCTCTCCGAACCGGCGGGGGAGGCCCCGACGCCCGCGGGCCTCGTTGGTGCGCTCCTCCTCGTCGCCAACTGCCCCAACCACGCCACCGGCCGCGCGATGGCAACGCCGACGACGGCGACGGACCTGGCGCGTCGGTCTCCCAAGAAGTACGTGGAGGAGGCGCTCTAGGGGTGGCTGTTCCGGCGGGGGTCGACGTCGCAGGCGGTGCGCGAGGAGGTGGACGGCTTCCTCGGCAGTCTGCATCCGCCGCCTTCGGCGCCAGGAGCTCTACCACCACGCCCTCAAGGTCTGCCCCCCTCCCCCCCTCCGGATCTTGTCGCTAGCCTCGGTTCCATCTTAACTCTGCCTCTAGAATAAAAGCTCTCGTAGTCTGCAATGCCTTCTTTGATGTTTGTGTATGTTATTACCATTAGACTTTTTCCTGCTGTCATCCTGTATAATCTGCAAATGCTGATGTATCAGTAAAGAAACAATTTGAGACTATACTCTACTGTTGTTGTTGTTGTTGTTGTTGTTGTTGTAAGTAGGACTAGTAGATGTTTCTGGGTACTGAACTAAATGGCGTACATTTGTATTCTGGTCATGGTCAAACAAACCTGTATTCAGTCCACATTTGTGCCAGATGATTGGACGAAAAATATCCCCATCTACCTACGTGTAGGCACTGTCCAACGCAAACGCTAGTCCAGAACAGCACAAGAATCCAACCCAAATGCCCTCTTGTCTTGTGGCCAGCATCAATCCGACTGAAACTTGGCATTGAAAATAGGCAACTGAACCAGTTTCAGACATGGTTTTCAGCTGATGCTGCTGATAAATCCTGATTTTTCCCTTGTGAAAAGGAGTTGCGGAGATCGAAGCTCCGAGGCGCTAGAAACTATATTTTTGTTAATTTTGTTCCTTGTATGAACAACCTTATAATTTTGGGCAGGAGCCAGAGGTGCAGCCACGCAAGGTCGAGCCAGCCACGGAGATCCTCTTCCTCTGCAGCTACGACAACTGCGGCAAGACCTTCGTCGACGTGGCTGCCTTGAGGAAGCATGCCCATGTGCACGGCGAGCGACAATATTTTTTGCCAGGAGCCCGGCTGTGGGAAAATGTCTCCAGTGAAAGAAAATTACTTTATGCCTTTACAAGTGCCTACTCTAGCATTAGTAAACTTATCCGCTTACTACTGTTGGTGAAACTTCCCTTTGTTTTCATGCTCAGATGTGAAACGGATTTAATCTCTTTATTATTCTTATTATCCATAAGGAACTTCCTATGCTGTGCTTAGTTATTGATGGAGTTATGGCCCAATAGATTTGTTTCAGTACAACCATACATGTAAGACGTTTGGTTATATTCCTATATTGAGAAAATGAAAAAACTGTCATATGTGTCCTTGCTGTTGATGGGAGAACGTAATTCCTAACTATGTGACTATTCTTTTTGTATAGAAATGATGAATCCTTTTTCTGTTTGTTTTGCAGAAATTTGTAGATAGCTCAAAGTTGAACAACTCCCTCAATGATGAATGCCTTCTCTTCTTCTGGTTTCCTTCATACCGCATCTGATTCGTGCGTGCGGTCTCTGCAGTTTGCTCTCTCCGATCTACTATGGTCTGCTTCGGCTCGTGCGAAGGGGTTCTTCTTCCTCCCCTCCCATGCATAGGTGGTAAGCCATATCCATCTCCATCTCCCTCTCCCCCACCCCCATCTCATCTTTGTAGGTAAGCACTGATTTCTATCTTAGTCTTTCTCTCTCTGTAGGTACCTCGGACGCGAGGGTGGAGCCTTGACCGGAGCTTGGGCAGAAAGGATGGGAGGCGGTGGATGCCCGCACGGATCCAACGTCTCCGACCTCGGCATCCAAAAGGACGAGCGGTGACAATTACATACCCAACCATGGGGTAGCAGCAATTCATGGTCAAGCCTCCCTCTACCTCTCCCACGTTCCCTGATTTTGCTGCTGCTCTAAGTTCACATTCATGCTTGACTGAATCTAGTGAAATGCCAAGTGCTACTGCTCTAAATTTGCTGCTGCTGCTGTCATTCCCTACTCCCTAGTGCTACTGCTCCAAATTAGTTTGTTGCAAAACATATATGCAACTAGTTTTTGTTTTATATTTGCTTGCTTATGTGGAACTATATTTTCTCATTTTCTAATTATGACATGGATGATATGAAATATTAGAATTGTTTCTGTTACATGGTGTGCTGCTGGAAAGCCCCTGTGTAGGTAGGTTTATTGTCTGTAGCATCATTGCTTTTCCCCAGCAAGCTCAGTGAAAAGTTGCATTGGTTGCTTTTGGTGCACATGGAGGAACATTTTTCTATAAAATAACTATTGTGTAGTGAATTGTACTGCTGGAGTAACATTCTTCTATGAAATAACTATTGTGTAGTGAATTTTGCTGCTGTAGATCAGATGGCATGGAATAGGCATTAGTCTAAAAAGATTTTTGTTTTCTGGCACCTATGGGTTCTTGGCCTTTGTTTATCTGTTATGCTGTGTGCTGTGCAAATATACATAAACCACACTAACCTACTGCTGCTATTTTCAGGTACGCCATCACAAAATCCTTTTGTGTTGCTTTTGTCATGACATTCTTCTTGGTATTTGCCGCTGTGCTAGTCGGAGGTGCTGCTGCTACATTTGGCGGAGCTACCGCTGCCGCCCCAAAGGGCAACCTTCATCAGACACTACCTCATAACAGTGCCTCAAAGTTCTGTGCCCCATCTCCCCTCTTTCTAAATTATCGAACAACCAAACAAAACTCATATGCTTATGCTGCGCTTACTTTTAATCTTGTGAACATGCTAATTTAGAGGATGTACTGTAGTTCCACTCATTTATTCCGTGTGATGAGCTTACTTTTGTACTATAGCCACCTTGTTTACTTTGCTGAATCCTGTCTTGTGTACTACTCATGAGTTACTAGCATTTGGCTTCTCTGTGCTAATTAAATCTGATAAGTATGTATACTTCTTTGAGATACAAATTCCACATTGCATGTTTATGTGCTAATTAAACCTGATAAGTATGTATACTTCTTTGAGATACAAATTCCACATTGCATGTTTATGAGGTTCAATTTCTATAGGTGTTGCAAAATGAATGTGTCAACATGTCTCTCCTTAGGGGTTGTTTTAAACCGCAAATGATCTACTGTATCAATTTTTTGCTGTTCAAAGATTGAAATCCTGGTTCATTTTCAAAGATCAAAATGTTGTTGACCCTATTCTTCTATGCTTAAATGGTAAGAATGTTGCATTTTGCTTGTTCTAACCATTTTTCTTGATAACTTGCAGATGCTGGCCTTCATTCATGTTTTGTCGTGTGGTCCAGGATGAACAAGTTGGGAGAAGCATTGGAGCTAGTTATACTATGATAGTTGTGTTACCTGATGTGAACATTTTTTTATTGTAAACTTGATGTGAACCATATTTTTCTGTAATAATGTGTTACCAGGATGAACCATCCTTGCTGTGTTACCAGGATGAACAAGTTTGATTGTAATAATGTGCCAAGTTTGACTCTTTCTGATTGTATTCGTGATGTGTACCATATTTTTCCTTATTAGTCGTGCTCTGTTTGAAGCATTTTGTTTTCTCTCTGTTCGGATTTAAATATTGTATTTATTTATTGGAAAATTGAGATCTAAAGAATATAACAGTGACAACTGGGACCCACTTGTTAGAACCTGACAACTGGGTCCCATCTCACTAGTGGGCTCTTCTTTCGGAAAAAATAAAATAAAAAAGGCCATGGCCTAGAAAATAAAAAGGCCGAATTCTTGGGCCAAGCCCATGTAGCTAATAAAAGCACAGGAAAAAAATATAGAAAGGCCGAATTGTTGGGCTAGGCCCATGTAGAAAACCGAATTGGACCGGGCTGAATCTTGTGCCACATCAGCTTGCCACGCTGGATGCCTACGTGGCCTGGGGAGGTTGCTAGTGACCAAAACGCCACAGTAGGAATATTTTGGTCGTAAACGTCTTCGACCATTCCAGAAGAAAGGTCGCTATAGTCAGTTTATGACGGCCAGCTTTTGACCTTCTGTTTTTGGTCACAAAAAGGTCGCAAATGGAAATTTGTGACCTTTCAGTGACCAATAGTGGTGGTCACAAGTTGACATATTTCTTGTAGTATTAGACAATTAACGGCACGACTTAGACGTATTTTGCAAGTTTACGAACAAAACTGACAACGGCAGAGAATATCACATCCACCCCGCAGCTTAGATGCTATGGTGATACGAGTTTTTACACCGTTGGAAGTGAGATCCAATGGCTTGGGAGTAGTCTTTGTAATTATGCGCAATTTCCAAACTCTCCAAAGGTTTTTTTGCAAATAAAACATTCAGGCCTCGTGTGTGCCGCAGCATCTTTGATCCAACGGCTCCCTCTTACTCATATTAGGTGCTCCCCGTAGCTTAATTACCCGCTACGGTGATATGAGCATCTAGGTCGTATGATCAGTGATCAGATGGCACATGCGTAGTACTTGTACTTTCTGCGCATTTCCCAAACTCTATCAGCCGTATATTGCAAAAACATTCAAACCTCCTACTGTGGGCCGTTAGATCTCAATGAACTCGTATCACCACAGAATCTACGGTGCGGGAGCACCTCATATTATCCCATGCGAGAAAACATAAGGTGCTATCGCAGCTTGGATGCTACGGTGATACGAGCTTCGAGGTCGTTTGATTTGAGATCCAATGGCATCTGAGCAGTCTTTGTGCTTGTAAGCAGTGGCCGAACTCTTTTGGGGCTTTTCAGCAAAAAAACTATTCAAACCACCGAGGAGGTGTTGGGTCACAAATCCAACGGCTCCGAAGAGCTTGTATCGATCACCAAAGCATCTAAGGTGTGGTAGCACATGATATTCTTACATACAGGAGATTATGATGTCTGTTGGGGAACATAGTAATTTCAAAAAAAATCCTACGCACACGCAAGATCATGGTGATGCATAGCAACGAGAGGGGAGAGTGTTGTCCAAGTACCCTCATAGACCGAAAGCGGAAGCGTGATGACAACGCGGTTGATGTAGTCGTACGTCTTCACGATCCGACCGATCCAAGCACCGAAAGTACGGCACCTCCGAGTTCAGCACACGCAGCTCGATGACAATCCCCGGACTTTGATCCAGCAGGGTGTCCGGGATGAGTTCCGTCAGCACGACGGCATGGTGACGATGATGATGTTCTACCGACGCAGGGCTTCGCCTAAGCACCGCTACGATATGACCGAGGTGGAATATGGTGGAGGGGGGCACCGCACACGACTAAGGAACGATCACGAAGATCAACTTGTGTGTCATGGGGTGCCCCCCTGCCCCTGTATATACAGGAGGGAGGGGGAGGTGTGGCCGGCCCCCTAGGGGTGCGCCTGGAGGAGTCCTACTCCCACCGGGACTAGGACTCCCCCCTCTTGCCTTGGTGGAGAAGGAAAGGGAGGAGGGGAAAGAGGAAATGGGGGCGCTGCCCCCCCTTCCTTGTCCTATTCGGACTAGGGGGGAGGGGGCGCGCGGCCTGCCCTGGCCAACCCTCTTCTTCTCCCTCATGGCCCATGTAAGCCCATTAACCCCCGGGGGGTTCGGGTAACCCTCCGGTACTCCGGTAAAATCCCGATTTCACCCGGAACGTTTCTGATATCCAAATATAGGCTTCCAATATATCAATCTTTATGTCTCGACCATTTCGAGACTCCTCGTCATGTCCGTGATCACATACGGGACTCCGAACAACCGTCGGTACATCAAAACTTATAAACTCATAATAAAACTGTCATCATAACATTAAGCGTGCGGACCCTACGGGTTCGAGAACTATGTAGACATGACCTAGAACTGTTTACGGTCAATAACCAATAGCGGAACCTGGATGCTCATATTGGCTCCTACATATTCTACGAAGATCTTTATCGGTCAAACCGCATAACAACATACGTTGTTCCCTTTGTCATCGGTATGTTACTTGCCCGAGATTCGATCGTCGGTATCTCAATACCTAGTTCAATCTCGTTACTAGCAAGTCTCTTTACTTGTTATGTAATGCATCATACCGTAATCAACTCATTGATCACATTGCTTGCAAGGCTTATAGTGATGTGCATTACCGAGAGGGCCCAAAGATACCTCTCCGACAATCGGAGTGACAAAAACCTAATCTCGAAATATTCCAACTCAACATCTACCTTTGGAGACACCTGTAGAGCTCCTTTATAATCACCCAGTTACGTTGTGACGTTTGGTAGCACACAAAGTGTTCCTCTGGTAAACGGGAGTTGCATAATCTCATAGTTGTAGGAACTTTGTATAAGTCATGAAGAAAGCAATAGCAACATACTAAACGATCAAGTGCTAGGATAACGGGATGGGTCAAGTCAATCACATCATTCTCCTAATGATGTGATCTTGTTAATCAAATGAAAACACATGTCTATGGTTAGGAAACATAACCATCTTTGATTAATGAGCTAGTCAAGTAGAGGCATACTAGTGATATTAAGTTTGTCTATGTATTCACACATGTATCATGTTTCCGGTTAATACAATTCTAGCATGAATAATAAACATTTATCATGATATGAGGAAATAAATAATAACTTTATTATTGCCTCTAGGGCATATTTCCTTCAATGTCCTCCTTCATCTTAGATGCTACGGTGATACGAGCTTCGAGGTCGTTGGATATGGGATCCAAGGGCCTCTGAGTAGTTTTTGTACAAATTGTGTGCAATTCTCAAACTCATCAAGGTTTCTTGTAAAAATATTAAGACACATCATGTGAGCTGCTATATCTCAAATCTACAAGCTCCAAGCAACTCGTATCGGCATATAGCATCTAAGGTGTGGGGCACATGATATTCTCCCGGGGAGGAGGGGTGGGGGTGCACAACCAATCGGTGGTTGGGAGGGTGGGGACAAATATAATCTAAACAACCCTAAACAGAGCTCCACAATTTTATCTAAGGTCGAGGGGTTGACCCCCAACAATCATAGCTCCGCCTAAACACAACATTTGCATGTACTGTAGTACTAGACTTAATATTCATGTGTTAGTTTCATGTTCATTTTAAATATTGAACTGAGGACCATGCATGTCTTACATTTTACTCCCTTCGTTCCTAAATATTAGTCTTTTTAGAGATTTCAAATGGACTCGCACATACGGATGTATATAGACATATTTTAGAGTCTAGATCCATTCATTTTGCTCCGTATGTAGTCACTTGTTGAACTCTCTAAAAGACTAATATTTAGGAATAGAAGGAGTATTTTTGAATTCGTGTCATACATGCATGGTTTGGAAAAATAGATGTACTATACTTATTGGATTGTTGTTGTGTTCGTGCGTGTGTCTCTCTCTCTCTCTATGTGTGTGGTCATATGCTTGATACATACAAAGTTTTCTCACCTCCATATTGTTCATCTTTTAAATTTGAATTTGCATTGGAATACTTAATAGGGATACCATGAAATGTGAAATCCACGTTGAGATCACTATATCACAAACTCACTCTAATTCAACAACTCGTCATAAATCAATTACCACGTTGAGATTAGGATTTGCATGGAAAATATGGGTATTGTAATACACATAGATTCATTCGGCAATTTAAAAGGTTCCTTACGTATTCTCGAATGGTAGGTCCCAACGGCGTACCAGCCAGACCTTGGTTCGCGTTGATCCTAAAAAAAATAAAAAAAATAAAAAAACCAAGCTCGTGTCCTTCGGTGGCGTGCATGGTACGCACATTAGGCAACCCCAACCAGTTGAGCCTTAGCGTTTCAAGTCGAAATATTTGGCGGCCAGAATTCCAGCCTTAGGAAATTCCCCTGATGTCCCCGGTCCATAATGACTACCGATGAACAATGGAGGGATTGTTTAGTAACTAGACAACATTACCTACTGTGCCGAGCACGGTTCAATTCCCTCGGTTGCCGCTCATCAAGGTCACCCGTCAACTGCATTGCCTAGTACTACTACTACTACACCAGGATGAGCACAGAATTGAGCCCGTTTGTTCGTGCCTAGTACTTGAGTTAAAATATCAGGCAATGCACTGGTAGGGAGGGATTATCCTTTTACTCTGCATAAATAACTTGTCTCAAGTCTAACTAAGCAAAATGTTTGACCAAATCCTTTCTTAAGAAATACAACATGACAGATGTACGACTTGAAAATTGATTGCATGATGCAGGTTATGATATTGTTTCGAATCCTGGATCTTAAATTTCAGAAAATCCAAAAGTGAGCATAAATTCTTGAAATTAAGCATGGTCACGTGATATGGCACAAGTATTACTTCGTAAGTTTTTTCTTCAATTTGAGACAAGCTGCTTATGACAAGTTGCACAAATGAAGAGGCATGATATTTTGGAACAAATACCTGTCACGTTAAGGCGAACTCTTTCACTATTGAAACCGTGGGCGTTTACGAGCCGCCACGAGTCCCCGCTTCTCATCGGCAGGTGCCGTCCGAGCAAGCGTGTGAGTCGACGGGAAGCATGCGAGAAGACCGCTGCGCCAGCCGACAGGGAGGTGTGCGAGAAGACCGTTGTGTAGGCTCACCAGGAGGCGAGCCCTTTGACCAGGCTCCGCCGCCCACCTTCGTCCCAACTACTCCCACTTTTAATGTCGCTGGCGCCGCAGTTTAAAATCAACCCCGCGCTACCCGGTATCGCTACAATCTTCTCTCTTCCTCTCCGATTCTCCTGTCGTCTACCTCCAACTAGCCTGACCTAAACGTACGCCATGCCGCATCACGATGGTCTGCCCATAGTCTTCCAGTTTCCTGAGGAAGACACCCAGCCGGAGTCTCAAGAACATAAGGCACTTTGGGACCAGCTTGAACTGGCCTTGCGGGAAGACGCCGCGCCTGTCCCCGCTCCCGTTTCGGCTCCCGTCGCCCCAACTGCGCCAGTGCCCATCCCTGTGGCATTGATGGGCTGGGAGCTGCCATTGTCGCCAAGCTTGATCCCACGGGGTTCCACAAGGTCCCCGATGACTTTCACGCGCCCGTGCACCTGCCAGCGCATGCGCCTGCGCGTGCACTGACGCGCACGCCCATGCCGGTGCCCATGCACTTGACAGCGCCTGCGCCTGCGCATGCACTGACGTGCGCGCCCGTGCTAGTGCCTGTGCACACGAATGTCTCCATCGTGCCGTTGACAGCGCCCGTCCCCACGCGGGTGCCAGTGCCCCCCTCAGCAGCATGGATGTCCGCCGTCGACCGCTTCCTTGCACCAACGCCAGTCGCCTCCTCCCGCCAGTTGACTCGCTACAAAGTCTAGAACATTTTGGCCTTCCTTGAAGCTAGGCCAATGTCCAGGAGTACGCCAACAATAGCGCAAGACACTGCCGTCGCTGTCGGTCAGTGGCCCGACGACACAGAGCACGGCAGAGGAGCCGCTTCCCACCGCAAGACGCCCCCGCTGCCGCGCGTAATCTAAATTTGCCATGAAAAACGTTCGGATTGCCATGCTTAAAATCCGAATATTTATCATTTCCATTTATTTTATATCGATCGTCGTATAATTTAAAGTCCGAGTCAGACTAAACGAAATCTATGGTTTGATCGATTGAATGTTCTGCTAGAGCCATATCAAATTAAATATAAAACATCATCAAGCCACATGTATTCCTTGTCATCCAACGACCTAGACTGCTTCAATGTCGAGCGCTCAACACATTTAGCATGAAGTTAATTTCATGCCAAAAATAGTGCTAATCACATAATAACACACAAATAATATCCTACTTAATATCCGCATGCACTTAATATACTTCCAAATTAACGTGCATTGCACGTACACACTGACTAGTACTGCTAGTACGTGAAACTGGTGCTGTGACTTGTGAACGCGTCCAGATATGGTCAACGGCAACATTGCCCGCGAGTTCTTCGTGTTTGCCCGTGCATCTAAACGCAGAAGGGGAGGAGAGAGAGAGAGAGAGAGCACACATGGAACCCACCAGTAAGTGAAGGTGAATAGTACTAAAAATAATATTATATGTTATCCATTAAGTAGGTTGTGGTAATATAAAAACATTATGTGAACAAAGGGGGGTACAACAAACATTGTTGTTCTACATATGTTGCCTATTGACGTGCGGCTTGAAGGCCCGGTCGCATGTTCGATCCTCGTCCTTTATTTTTTAATTTGTATATGGGTCCAAATTTGTTTCATGACATCTGAGACCCTCGGTGTGTAGTTTGTAGCACTTTAATTTGTGGGTCGAAATTTGTTCCATTCCAAGTGGACTATCGGTGTGTAGTTTTATAGCTTATTTATAATAATTAAAGAGAACAACAGAGTTTTTTGCAATAATACCATGGTGCGACGTTGAAGGCGAGAAAGGACGTGCGAGAGAGCGATGACCGAGCCAGAGGGAAATTAACTTGGGGAGTTGCGGGGGTTGCAACGGTGTTTGGAGTAGTTGTGGGCCGAATGATACGAAAATATAATCTAAACCGACCGGAATAAATGCCTACATAAATTTATCCAAGGTTGGAGTGCCCCTCGCAATGTAAATAGCTCCAGCTTTCCGAGGGATGGAGAGGTAGCTTCAATGCATGCAAGATGCGGTGTGAGAAAGCGAGGCCAATCGAGAGACATATATATAGGGACAAAGTGAGTGTGGTCCGACATTCATTGAATAGATATATATGCTCCGGAGAGATATTTTCCGATTGAGCTTTTGGCAAGGGTGACGGCTGTAAGATAGATCTTGAGAGATGATCCAGTCACAGATGTGTAGAAATATTTTGTGCGTGGGAGGAAGCAAGGTCAATCGATCACATAGGGTCGCCGTGCGATCAAAAGAGTGAGACGGGTTGGAGAGACTGACCTAGATAGACAATGTGCGTGAGAGAGTATACAATGTGAATAGGTCAAACTGGGCTCAAACATGGTGATATATCATTTTTGTCCGAGAAAGAGCGAGGTCAATAGACACACACACACACACACACACACACACACACACAGAGAGAGAGAGAGAGAGAGAGAGATTGAGTGAGCGTGGCCCGCCATGAGGTCGAAAGAGATGGACTGACCTAGATAGACAATCTGCGTGAGAGAGTATAGACTGTGTCGAACGAGGCCCAAACAGGGAGATATATCATTTGTGTGTGAAAGAAAACAAGGTTAAACGAGACTCAGATAAAGAGAGCAAAATTGAGAGAGTGTGCCCCGTCGTGCGGAAGAAAGAGTGAGACAGTCTCGAGGGAGTGACCTAGATATACAACATGTGTGCGTGCACATGAGAGGTTGGGGGCTAGATAGGCAATGCATGTGTTTAGCGTGAGAGGGTGAGAGGGAGAGGGAGAGAGAGAGAGAGAGAGCTCGGCATGGGGTGCAATGGTGGGTGTGTGAGGTAAATACATTTGGTAACAGAGTGGAAAAAGGGGTTGTGTAGTTCAGATACTTAGACATCAAAACATGGAGAGAAAGAATGAATGTGTGTTGGAAACCGATAGCTTCCTAAGGT
>NC_041387.1:621575233-621576024 GCF_002162155.2 Triticum dicoccoides
ACTTTTGTATGTACATAGTACGAGACTTAATATCGATGTTTCAATTCGGTATACATTGTAAGATTTGAACTGAGGACCATGCATACGGGTAATTATTTCAAATTCGTGCCATACTAAGTTTTGAAAAGTTGACATTGACTCAATTTGTTGTGCATTTTTGTAGGTCATATGTTTGAATCCATCCAAAAGTTTTCTGACTACCATGGTGTTCACCATATACATATGAATTTGTATTAAAAAAGTAGCATGGGTACAGTGAAATGCGAAATCCAAGTTAGAATTGGAGATCGCTACGTGACACACACTCTAATTCAAATAACTAATTATGTGACACACACTCTAATCCACGTTAGCGTGGATACCGTTTCTATTTTTTTTGAAATAACTCCTCATTAATTAATTTATAGTACCCCCTCTGTTCGCTTTTATAAGACCTTGAAGACATTTCAGATAATGTGCAAAACAGTTCATTTTAAGTTGTCTGAAATGACTTACAAAAATGAACGGAAGGAGTATCATGTTTCGAATGACTAATTATTGCAAGGAAAACACAGGCATGGTAATACATACAGATTCGTTTGCAAATGAAAGAAGATTCGTTTGTATTCTCAAATGTAGGCGCACCAGGCAGACCAGGGTCGTGTTGGGGTGGACGCTGCTTTGGTGCCTTAAGGCACTGAAGCATAGTCCTGTCGAGGTGGTCGCGTGTGTCGGACGGACGCGTAGCACCCAGCCACCCACCCCCTCCCTCGTCCCTCCCTCCCCCACAACCTCCCCCCACCCCCACCCCA
>NC_041387.1:621576119-621596023 GCF_002162155.2 Triticum dicoccoides
CCCCACCCCAAAAAAAAGGACGACGACAAAATAAGTTTGTGCTTCCACATTTCGGATTGAAATATCTAGCGGCCCAATTCCAGCCCTGCAAAATCTCTCTGCTCCACCGTCCCCTTATGTGCCCAAATTGCTCAAATCCCTAATTCGCCGCCAACCCAAGGAAAGTTCGAATCGCCCCTCATCTCATCTCTTTCCCCACCTCTATGTCGGACGACGACAACGAAGATGATGGCCGCACTTCACCACCGCACCGGAGCTACCTCATCTACGCCCTCGTCCACCTCACCTGGTGGTCCACCATCAATGTCGGCCGCCGCAACCGATGTGCCTCACAGACATGGACTTCCACCGCATCAGGTGCGCTTCATCGATGCTGTCTCCCAGCTCACCGGGGCTATTTTACCGAGCACATCGTCGCACCTCCGCCCACCCGAGGCCGTTGGGGCTTCACCAACGGTCTCGTCCACCGCATCATAGCGCTCTGCTGCCACTCAAGATCTGCATCCCTGCGCAGCTAGCCAACGCCAGCGCATCACCCTCAACGGCTCTGAAGTGACCCGCACTCTAGCTAGGCGAGCATACCCAAACGCCGGCCCGAACTAGGTATCCACACATCACTCGCTTGTGCACTGTTCCGACGATGTTTGGATATCCTTTCACTGCTCTCTTAGCTTACACGCCTATGCAACTCTGACTTTAACTCTTATTTCTTCTGGAGATATCATCTGAAACAAGCAAATCCATTTTTTAGTGAAGCATGATGGTGCTACGGGATCTGGTACACATCCTGCACACCCGTATAACCTTGTAAGTATCTGTCCTCCGGTACAACATCAAGGTCGATTCCTCTTATTTGATCAACCATTCGCCGTGTCAAAAATGCAGAGGGGGATGCAAGGAGCACAAGGCCTGCACATCCAAGAAAGTGGTAACATGGACTTGTACATGGAACACCCCAAGCGCAAGAAGACCTGCAGTGAACCTGTACAACAAGCTAGCATAACTCCCTGCATTTCATTTAATTCATACTGGCATTCATGTATGATTTGTGTGCAGTGGCGGATCCACGAATTCAAGTTACCAGGGGCGAACACTTAACTTAAAAAATACGAAGGCACTTGCACTCCTGAAAATCAACATAACTTGAGAAATGTGAAGCTACATGCACTTTGGAAACCAGCTAATGATCCAAAGTAGTTCAGATTATAAACACTAAATGATGCAAGAACCAAAAAACACAAAATGCAACATGGTGTACAAAGACTATAAACATGGTCTGTACCTGCTTGAATTATTCGTTCTCTGGCTGAAAATATCGAAGGGTAATTGCATCTATAACCAGTGCGCAAACTGCATATCAATATATCTATCCTGCACAAGTATGCCAATAGTTTCAAATAACAGATTAGAGAAGTATTTATCTATGTTGTCATGATACGGGGACTTTTTGGTAGATGGCCTCGACGTTTCCTCAAGCTATGAAAATGCACTGTAATTTGCTTGTCATCAATGCCTGCAAATCTCTGTCTCTCCCAACATAGCAGATCATCATTAGACACTAAATCCTTCAATGAGCTTGCAAAATGCTTGCATTAGATCCCTCATTAGACACTATATGTTCATCACCAGGAGCATGTAAAATGTTTGCATCAAATCCTTCATTAGCAGCCTGTTCATTAGACACTTCAGGCTCAAGAACAACATGAGCTTGTATGTTTGCATCGGAAACTTGATTAGATACATCAGATTCAGTCAGTTCGGTATTGATTGGGGGAGTTATAAAATAAGTCGAAATTGGTTTCATTTTCTCATAGATTCCCAACATACAAGCAATTTTACAACTCCGTCAAGTTTAACTATTGGCTAGAAATTGAAGAGTTGAATTAGATATAATCAGGGATGTGATGTACCTGCTCGTTGTGCATGCTACTCTTGCAAGCTATGACTGTCCATTTGCGCAAGCTCGATGCCATGCCCGTGCTGCCGCCGCTGCCTCCCAAGCTGCGACTGTCCATCTTCATCTTCTTGTCCTTCCATTCGCTTGAAGCCCGGCGACCACCCTCCAACGAGGGTGCGAGGAAGTGCTGTGTCGGTCTGTCCAGTGGCAGCTAGGTTAGGAGCGAACCAGACTGGAGGCTGGAGCGAATGAATTGGGATTTTTCCTGCTGTCGATCGATATGGGAGGCGCTCGCTTGGGCCACGAGCCTGCTATAGGGCCTGCCTTGCACTTATGTTATTGGCCCATCCAAATTGAAACATTTTTCTTCATTTTTTACATTGCCTGCTCGTGCGTTGGGACGAACAAAACTAGCCTGGGCCAACCTAGACGACTCAAACTAGGTGCACACTTTCCAGCCACCTGAGGCGGCCGCCCATATCAGCCCCTATGGTGGCGTCGCCCCTTTTTCCGTGTATGATTGGGTAGTGAAAAATATTCCAGTGGCACTTTTGATTTACCCACAGAATGGTTGAATTGCTTGTTTCTATGAACTGAGTTCGCCAACAATGTGAAGGATGCCAGTCTTTTCATCCTATTGTAGATTGCTTAGATCTCGATATGCCAAAAGTAATCGCATGAACTATACAGTAAAAGCCAGTGTGATGTGTGTGGCTACAACTAGTCTGACTACACGTCCTCATATAACATATCAAGGACGCACCATCTTACCAGATTAACCATTCGACTTACCAATGTAGTGTGGGAAGAAAGAAGTATTGGGACTACGTATCCTAGCAATTGATGCCATAGACTCCTTCGTACAACCTTGTAAGCGAAAAAGAAGTTGCAGTGTGCTTGTACAAATAACTAGCGTAAGTTCAGTTACCCGCTTCTCGAAATTTTAGTTAGCCACTTATTGCAAAATTGTTCAATTATGTTGCTTGGCTTAATTTAGTTTGCTATTGATTACATAATGCCACAACCTATTAATCCTATTGTAGACTGCGCTTATCTATGTGTTTGATACTTACTGTTAAGAATTACCTATTTGCCTTAACTTAAATAGCTACTTGTTTGTTTAACTGCTTTGTTGCTGCAATAGCGAGTTAGAATGATGTTAATAACTACTTTTCAGCATCCAATTGAAACTCTTTAATTCCTTGTTTGTTTAACTGGTTTGGTGTTATAACTCCCAGTTGAGATGTTTTGCTAACTTCAACTTTTCTGGATCCAATCGGAACTTTAATGGCAAAACAGGTTAGCCCAAGATCAAAGAGAGAGGTCCCCATGGACATTGCATCATCCCACAACAGTGGCACCGGCCCAATCGTGCATTATGAATTGCCAACTGCTGATGCTCTAGAGGCTAAACTAGTGGTAGAAAGAGATTATGCTTCTGCACTTAGAGATGAAGTTGACATGTTGAGGAAGCAAACAACACAATCACAAGCAGTACTCAAGACAACCATTAAATATTTGGTGGATTTCAAAACGAAGCAAGCTGAGACTGACCACATTGTTAAGGTCATGAAGTAAAAAAGGTAATTAAATTCCCACTTGGTAAATAATAGGTGAAATGTTCTTTCCATCGTTGAATAACTTTTGTGTTGTTTGTTCATGTAATCAATCAAACCATTTGTTTTAGAGATCATGTAATAATTGTTTTTTGTTTTTTGTTTTTTGGTTTGTAATTTTATTTGAGCACAAGTTTGTATTAATTGATAAGGATCGGAGACATTTCATTTGGATTGCTGTGTCAGACCTACAAATATGCAAATCGGGCTGAATGTGCATTCATCAATAATAGTAGTATAGATGGACCATAAGTGGCATGCATTGTAAAGGGCCAAGATGCTGGCTAAAAAAGGATATTGTAGCAAAAAAAAGTACAATAGCCTGGCTTATGTATGTTAGTTGATATTATTGATCTATATACTCTATAAGTGTTTATATGTCTGCTAGTTTTGTACATTCTTGGTTGATTGACTCGGTATTTGAATCTTGATACATCGCTTGTGTACATATCTAAATGGGAGTACACATTATGCTGTGTGTGACATTTGAGTTGGACATGAAGTGTTCCAAATATTCGAATTCACCTTAAACTGGATTCTAGCCTCTGAATTTGAGTATCGGCATTTTTAAACCATATTCATATATGACAGTGGAATACATCTTTGTCATTCTTTTGAAGATATATAAAAACACATAGAATGATTTATAAAGATTCATATAGGAATACAAAATGGATTCAAATTTAGTTGCCAGGGTAAACATGGATGCTTATTGTCCCAAAATTCGAAAGAAGTGGCAAAATGTCCACTCTCACGTCGGCTGCCCGAAGCCAAGTGTTTGGGAGATGGAAATTACTGTCTACCCATTACACGGACAATCCATCGGCCTGATTTCCACTACTCTACATAGGGGTAGGTTAGTAACTTCAATTAGACGTGACACGACCACATCTGAGGCTATTCCGACACGGTGGGAGCCAAACATGGGCGGCAAAACACATTTGATTCGAGCTCGTCTGAAAGACCTTTGTTTCTCCCTCCATTCCCCATTCATACACAGTGGGCGGCAAAACAAACTCGACTCCGCCAAATCGATGTAGGCAAATATTTTCAATAGGGGCAGGTTTGTAACTTCACTCAGACATGACACAACCGCCCTACCTGTCAGCCCCGTTCATACACCGTGGGCACCAACCATGGGCGCCAACCACCCTCTCCTCGCTCGAAATCGCTCTGGGCAAATATTGGCGAGATGCAAGATTACTGTCCTATCCCCAACCGACGAGACGTCGAAATTTTAAACGGGGGCTAAGTTCGTAACTTTCCCATATTTCAGACAGGCGCGTCCCAAAAACATGGTTCCCCGTACCTCTCCCTCCATTTTCCCATTCATACACTGTCTGCGCTAGAACACCATCCCACACCAGCCTCCGTCCGCCACCCCATCCATCGCCGCCGTCCTCCACCACATCCATCGCCACCGTCCTCCACCATGCCGGAGCGCCTACCATGATCGCGTCGTCCACTGCTAGAGATGGACGTTTCTCATCCATGGCGACAGACCAATAGACTTGCATCGTGTCCTCTCACTTCATCGGCGCCGTCATCCTCTTTGCCAGGGCCGCTCACACGACCTTCTCTTCCACCGCAATGGGACTTATCCCCCGATGCACCCATCTACCATCGCAGATCTGCTTCAATGCCACCGACAGCCATCGCACCCCCGATGCCTACAAGGCACCGCAAGAGAGGTGGTACTTCATATCTCCTCAACTTTTTGATCTCAACCAGAAAATAAATCTTAACTCGGTTACTCTACTTTCTTTTCAGCTCTTAGAATTTAGTTCCTAGTTCGAAGCAAACAATGGATGCTAAATATCATTTCTCCGGTTTGCAGCTTCAAATCTTCCATGGCACAGTCATAATACGGTTTAATTGATCATGCTTAGGGTTTAATTGATCATGTTGGTTCCATCGTGGTTTCTTTAATAGAAATCGGAGGGGAAACCCTCTTTTGCAAAAAAAAATAAGCTTATTGTTTCCCCCTTTTATGATCACTATACGATCAGAATACGTGCTTCGTGTCATAATAACACTGCTCCACCCATCAAGCTAAACAAGCTTAGTTGTTCAAATACGAACCTGATATTATTAAAACAGAGTTGTTTAATTGGTCAGCTAAATGTTCCGAAATTAGTTTCGAAAATGCATGTTCGCCACTCGGGTGTATCTCTACAGGGTGCCCACGGTGGGCCGGCCCATCCTGGGATTTTGGATCGTCCCAGGCCCCGATTCCCCTCTGTTCTACTGCGGGCTTCCGATCTCTACTCGCCCCCAGCCGCCTGCCTCGCTGGCGACTTGCTGTCCCCGGATGGCATGACTCTAGGATGAGACGCCGAACTAAGAGGAGGCCAGGAGCCGCTCGCCCAACAGCGTCACCGCTGCCCGGGCACGCCACCGTGCCTACCTTCCCAGTCCGTTCAGGGCTCAGGCGTGCAACACCCACTAAGCCAACCCGATTTATCCTGAGATACGTCCTCAACACTCAGTAGCCACTCCTCATCACCCATTTTCTAATTGATTCATTACTCATTAGGCAGGACTATCATTAGGGTTTGTTGTGTGCTTAGTGCTACCTACACTTAATGGTTCAGATGTATTTCGGTAATCTTTAGTACCTCTAAAGTTCACATGGTTTTCAAAATTCCGTCCATCGGAACAGACACTAGTCATTTTGGATTGTTAGTCATAGTGACATTGACCTAGATTACTACTGCAAGCCAGGTTTGTTGACAATTTTACTTGTCTTTCTTACTCATTCGATATAATATCCAATTATTCATGTCAATTAGTTGCAAACAATAAGTGCTAGACAAACTTCTTCATTCAGATTTTGGACGGTCTCTTACTGCAGTTACAATTCTGCATACCTGTCCTTGTAAGCTCACAAGTAAATGATTGATTCACTACATCTATGCTTGCCTTGTCATATTTGTTGTCAATATTCTTTTAGGGTGGACCACCCTGTTTCTAAATACTGGAACCGTAGACATGAGTGAATAGTATTTCTCTATGTCATCTCTTCCGTCATGTGTGGGAAACGAACACTGCATTGTATAGAAAGAAAGTGTCATTTCCAGCTTTTACATAGGTTTCGATCTTTTACATGGAATACAATCTGCCTACTTGCTTTGTGTTGCACTACCAACAATCCACCCTTGAAGCTAAACATTATGCCACTCATAGTTGCTTAGTTTATTTGTTCAAATACGAATTTCATATGATTCTAATGGTCCTACTTCAGTTTTGAAATGTGTGTCTGCCTGTTATAGAGACATAAGGGGTTTGTATTTCTGTGTGTGGTCTGGTCAGCACGGTTGGGGGGTGAACTTTGCATATGCCGGGGTTTATAGGGAGACACTCTTCGAGTTGAATCCGCAATGCATTTCATAGATAATCTGACTACTTTTTATGTTTTCATGAATCTCAGATTCTGAACATCATCATAATGATTATGAGCTTGCGCGCATGAAAAGAATAAAGTAGAACAATGCCATGGCTGTCAAACCTGGCATTAAGGGACTGAAATCAAGTCTGGATGCAATGCAATGCAAATGCTCTCCATCTATAGATTCATGCGCAGAATATGATCCTAACAGTGATTCTGAGCTAGAGGGAGACCTAAGTCAATGTAGCTCCTTAGTGGAGGAGTCAGAGGAAGATGCCCTATCTTATTCCCCCATCAAGGTGCTTGCTCTAACTTTCCAAGGTTACATTGCTCGCACATATCTTGCAACTGATGCTTTGCATTGCTTCTACTTTATTGAACTGCCATTAGCTTAGTTTACACATCGTGTATGTGAATACGCCCTGGCGATCCATTTTCAGTACATATTCCATCTCATCATACCATATTTATCCATTCAAATACCGTTCTTGTGCATCAGACGTTCAAAAGGAAGAGGGCAATTGCTGATCATGGAGGAGCACAAGCAAAGTATTTGGAAAAGGTAGTGGCACCTGACAAATCAAATAGCCCATTAGGTGTAGTTGCAATATCACCTAACCCACAAAACATCCCAACTCTAGCCAACTCTAGCCCTATTGCACTGGTCATTTCTGATGCACCAACTCAGCAGACCCCAACTGCAGCAAACAGTATGATTATGTCAGTTGACACAGCACCAGCTCTATGATGCAAAACCCCCATTCCAGCAAAGAGTACACCAAACAGTTGCAAATAGGACCCCTGTTCCATTTCTTCCCAGTTTAGAAGACAAAGTTTATGTTGTTGTCAGGAACTTTGTGTGCATCTTTCCTTCATGGAAAGATTATACCGCAGACACAGAACAATTTCTAGTCTTCCTCCGCAACTTACGCGTAAGTAATGTATTAATGTTATTCATGGTCATTACTGCATATGTTTCTGCTGACAGAAGACACAAGATTTCATTCTTTTAAATAGGCGAGGAACAAACTGGATTGTGAAGACAAGCAAGGGTAGGTTGCGCTTTTCAAGCACTCGTTAATGAAGTATCGTTCCTACCTGAGGCAAGCGCACTTCGATGGCAAGCCTCTGAACGAAATTTCTATAAAGTCTCTGGTGCTACATTTATCCGACGGTGACTGGAATAATCTTGTTACACATTGGTCTCGGCTATAGCATAAGGTACTGTCTATGATATCACATCACAATTTGAACTACATTTCTGCATTTGCCTTAATGTCTCACTTGTACGAAAACTGTTAGCAGAAGAACATTCGTTCTCAAGGGACCACAGAATCTCGCAACATACTGCACACTGCATTGCTCCTGTGAGTACCTCTTGCCCTGTATGACCATACTTACTTTCATAGCTGTTTGATTATGTAGCATCACTGCACATGTTAGCCTCATATTCGTCCATTTGGTGGACATTATAAGATCCGTATGGACTCTTACATAAATTTAGAATCAACCCAATGCTTTTGAAGAGGTTTAGCTCTGCAATCCTATTGTAAGGACTGAACGTGGTCTATCACTGTACTTACATTAACAGATACTCCCTCCGTCCCATAATATAAGAACCTTTTGTACAGTACACCAGTGTTCAAAACACTCTTGTATTATGGGAAGAGGGATTGGTTCATTGTGTAGCATTCTGCATCTTATCTCCCTCACCCACCATTTACTAAAAAAGATCGGATCTATATTTAATCTTACCAACAAGTAGAATATACAGACAATGCCAGTGCAGAAGTGTAGCCCATTGCTCTTGTCCGTACATTTTGTCCTATAACGCTTGTACTTCCAGGGATTGGTAGTTGATTATGTAGCATCAATCTGCATCTTATCTTCATTATCCTCTATCCCTTCCAGTATTATTATATCTATAATTACTCTCTACAAAATGTAGAGTACAGACAATGCTTATGAAGAAGATTCTGTGCTGAAATTCTTGAGTTATCCTTCCCTTGACATGGAAAAGGGCATTATAAAGCCGGTGTTAACTATTAATGTAAGTCAGTCCTTATAAAGCCTTTATCCTCAACTGCTGTTTAATTTGCTCATACTCCCTATCATTTACTGCTGTTTAGTTTGCTATTTCTACCAAAATGCATGTTCGCAAGAACCATAAGTTCTAAGTTTTACTTGTAAAACCAAATTCCTTATTCATACCATGCACATTACTTAATACTCCCTATATGTATGCTTGTTTTTGTGGATCTATAATCCAGTGTGTGGTGAAGCAGACCACGTTTGTACCTTGTCATCTCTTGTTTTATCTTATTGATGTGGCTGATGATATGAACAACATTCCATGCACATTATCCAAAATAGATACAATGATTTTCTTTCCCCTTCATCTATGCTTGTTGTGTTGACATGGTAATCCAGTAGTGTGGTGAAGCTCCCTCATTATGAACAGTACCAAATTATGCTATTGATATCTTGAACTTACTCTTTATTTTCTAATTTGAAATTGGATGGAATTGACAGCACAATTATCATCTTTGTTTATGCACGTGCAAAACCAGTCATCTCTCTGCTTTGTTTCAGGGTGATATGCCTGAGGGCATGCACAAGTCTGCTGAAGGTTGTGAGACAAACCCAACATATATTGCAGCAAAGAAGACGAAACATCTTGAAGATAGCGAGACAACCCCAAAGTCTTGTCTTGATGCAGTGTTCAAGTTACTTGAGACTAGGAGTCAGACAAGCTCACATAATTCGTTGCTTGAATCAGTTTGACTTCTTCTGTCTCAATTCTAGTAGAAAGGCATTCTGCAACTCAACTTCAACTTGAAGTCCTATCTCTAAGAAAGATTGCGGAGAACACCAATGAGAACCTCATCGCTAAACAACTACACCTGGAAGCTATGACCGACATGCTAGGCTGGTCTCACAGCCTTGCTCAGCAGCTTGCGCAGCAGTTCCCCTGCACGGATAACCTTTCTTGAACTGTCTTGGAAGTGGTCTCGGTTCAGTATTATTTTGTTATGCTGCAATGGTGCCCAGTTTTTCTAATCTGCTTTTTCGTTGTGCTTTATGATCACTGGTGGCAAACTTCGATGCCTACTGGATATAATATACCTCACATCTTTTATTGTATAGTGTAGGTTTATTCTTAGTTACTATGTCGTAATTTCTTTATTGTATAGAGTAGGTTTGTTCTTAATTCCTACTAGTTGCTGCCATCATTCGCTATCTAAAAAAATCAGATGTAGTTGACCGGGTCGAAACATTCGACTCTAAGGGGCCTGGTTTTTAGTGAGCCACAATTGGGCCGGCCTGCATCTTTCTTGGGCCCGAACAATTGTGGCCTAAACACATTGCGCCAGGCCCACAACTTACACCAGCCTATATTTTAGTTGGGCCTTTTGTTGACCAAGCGCTTAGTTTGTCCCAGGTAGCGTTGGGCCATTAACAGGCTGAATATTGTACTAGCCTATTACGGCTGAGATGAAACCACGGGCCTTTAGTAGGCCAAAATGCATGTTGAGCCTCAATTTTCACTAGTCGTTGATGGGCCTTCAGGACGCTGAAATGTAGACCGAGACTTTTTGGGCCCAGTTAGCTCACCGAATGTTACCAGGCCAAAACATATCTCGGACCTTAGTTGGCGCACTAATATCATGGGCCTTTAAGAGGCCAAAAGCTTAGTACAGGCATCAACGGGCCGAATTATGCGATAGGCCCTTAACAGGCCCAAAGTCACGTTGGGGTTAACTGTTGCCACCTTTAGCACGGGCCGTCAGTGGGCCCGATGTCCTGTTGGACAATATATGGCCCATGGGCAGCACGGGCCATTCCCAGGTCGAAAGTCACACCGGGCTGAAATGGGCCCATGTCTACATCAGGCCTCTAACAGGCCGAAAGTCACTGGGCTGTAGTTGGGCCCAAATATGCGGCGAACAATTAACGGGCCAGATCTGGCATCGGGCTGTAAATGGGCCCAAATATGCGGTGAACAATTAACGGGCCAGATCTGGCTTCGGGCCGTAAATGGGCCCAAATATTGGGCGAACAATTAACGGGCCAGACCTGGCTTCGGGCCGTAAATGGGCCCAAATATTGGGTGAACAATTAACGGGCCAGATCTGGCTTCGGGCCGTAAATGGACCTTTATTAAGCAGGCCATTATTGGGCTGGCCCACTAGTACCTGATAAAGTACTACGGGCCTTCGACCGGGCCGGCCTTTTTAACCTATATGGGCCTCTGTTGGACCCAGCCACGTATCGACGTATCATAGGCATGTCTCCTCCAATGGACGGGCGACATCTGGCCCACTAATGAGCTGTCAGGTGTTCCCTTCGGCCAATCAGAATTTTACACGTGGAAATTTCCCATTGGTCCGGGCTATTAACGGGTTATCGGATCCAAAACCTGACCTGATAGCTTAACGGCATTCCGTTACGGTGGATGCCATGTGTCGGTCACCCTTGACGAAAACACTTCTGTGACGCGTGATTTATCGTCATGGAAGTGGACACTTCCGTGATGATAATTTTGGTAATGTCATGGAACACTTCTACGACAACACAGGTATGACTATATTGATTCTGTCATAAAATCGTCATGGATGTACATGCATGACAAAAAACGCGACCTACTGTGACAAACACGTATCATCATGGAAGTGTATTTTTTTTGTAGTGTTGGTGCCTCTCCGATGATGCGTGAGTAGTTCTTTGTAGACCTACGGGTCCGTAGTTAGTAGCTAGATGGCTTCCTCTCTCTCTTGATTATCAATACAATGGTCTCTTGGAGATCCATATGATGTAAGTCGTTTTGCGGTGTGTTTGTTGGGATCCGATGAAATTTGAGTTTATGATCAGATCTATGTTTTTATCTATGAAAGTTATTTGAGTCCTGTTTGATCTCTTATATGCATGATTGCTTATAGCCTCGTATTTCTTCTCCAATATTTCGGTTTTGTTTGGCCAACTTGATTTATTTATCTTGCAATGGGAAGAGGTTCTTTGTAGTGGGTTCGATCCTACGGTGCTTGATCCCAGTGACAGAAGGGGAACCGACAGGCATGTATCGTTCCTACGAAGGATAACAAGATGGGATCTATATCTTTGCAATAGATAAACGGATCTTGTCTACATCATGCCATCGTTCTTATTGCATTACTCCATTTTTCCATGAACGTAATACACTAGATGCATGCTAGATAGCGGTCGATGTGTGGAGTAATATTAGTAGATGTAGGCAGGAGTCGGTCTACTAATCTTGGACGTGACGCCTATATAATGATCATTGCCTACATATCATCATGATTATTCGAATTTCTATCAATTGCCCAACATTAATTGTTTTTCCGCCGTTTGCTATTTTTCTCGAGAGAAGCCATTAGTGAAACCTACGGCCCCCGAGTCTCTTTTCTTCACATTTGCCTTTGCGATCTATTTTTCTTTGCATTTATTTTCAGATCTATTAAACCAAAAATATAAAAATACCTTGCTGCAATTTATTTGTTCCACGATCTATTTTATATACCACTTTTATCTCATGTTATTTCACTACTAGGGAAAATTCTATACACAAAATCTTAGCAGCAGCGCGGCTCAAAAAGGAGCACTGCTGCTAATTAGCAGTAGCGCGGGTGTGTAAAACTCGCTACTGACAAGCGTTTAGCAGTAGCGCGCTTTGTGTTACCCGCGCTGCTACAAATATCGACCGATATTGCCCCCCAAACTCCATTTAGTAGCAGCGCGGTCCCGTGAGCCACGCTACTGCTATGGATTGAGTAGTAGCACGCTTTTTCTGGGGTCGCTGCTGCTAATTTTCAAATGTGACACACTTTTTGTCCCGGTTAGCAGTAGCGCTTCTGCCAAAAACGCGCTGCTGCTACTTTTGTAACAGCAGCGCGTTTTACGTCCCGCGCTACTGCTAATCCGCACCAACCCACCACCTTTCCCCACCCGTCCCCTCCCCTCCCCTCCTCTCTTCCCTTTTCCCCTACCTCCCACATCCTCCCACTCTCAGTCTTCTTCTTCCTCAACACTTCTCCCCCATTACTCTCCCTCTTCTACCTACCTTTCTCTCTCTTCATTACTCCTACCTAACTACACCATCTCCATTAATGCATCTCCTTTCTCTTTTTCCTTCCCCCTCCACTAGTTGAAGTTGTCTCCTCCCAAATTAGGTAGCTAGGTATATGTAGCATTTAGTTAAGTGACCTATTTGCCCCCTAACTAGATCTATCTTTGTCAAGAAGAGCTTTGGGCACTTTTGGTCTCCCTACATCATCATCTCATCACCGTGCTCGATCTCGAGATAGAGGTGATGAAAATTTCATGCTTTTGCAAAATGGAAATATGTTTATGTCTGTGTGATATGTTTGTGGAAATTGTGTGTGTGGCATGAGTTGACGCCAAATTGTGCTTTTGAGTTGCCTATGTTTTGCCGAAATGTCGATTTATTTCTGTTTCGGCGAATTCCGGGCAAACTCTAGATCCATATATGTCCTATTTTTAGGGAAGGTCATGCCGAATTTTTGTATGACTTTGATGCATGCACGCATTTTTATAATCAATTTGTTTTATTATTACCGTGCAGACATTCATGATCGTTAGTGGAACGATGGTGGACAGGTGGTTGCGGTCGGCGGTGCTGGACATGAAAGAAAATAACCTGACAGAGGTTTTATGTCCTGTCGAAAATGCAAAGGAATAGTTTGGCTCGACCCCTATGACGATGGCCGTGTCGAAGCGCACCTGCTCATGAATGGTTTTATGGATGGCTATACTCGGTGGATAACTGAATATGAGGATGACGATGTTGAGGATGCTGACGGGGCAAGCAATGATGACACGGGGCAAGACGAAGAGATGATCGATAATGGCGGCGGGGAAGAGGCCGGACATGGCGGCGGAGAAGGGGCCGGACATAGCGGAGGAGAATGGGCCGGACATGGCAGCGGAGAGAATGACATGGACTCCACGCAGCAGAGTTCGTCGGTACTAAGTTCAATCGTGCGGGACCCTCATGTTCAAGCATTGCTTCGCAAGGAGACGAGTACTGAGAGAGCTGCTTCTAGAGAGGAGGCTAAGCTGGAGCAACTGGTGGTAGACTCGAACACTCCATTGTATGATGGTTGCAATCCTGAGGTGACCCGCTTGAGTTTCACACTCCAACTCCTGAAGACGAAGGCTAAAAACAAATGGACCGACACTAGCCTCGATGAGCATCTCAAGTACCTAAAGGATGTTCTTCCCGCATGTAATCTATGTCCTACTAGTGTTGATGAGGCCAAGAAGATCGTGTGCCCTCTTGATCTGCCACACGTTAGATACCATGCATGCATCAACGATTGCATAATTTATCGGAAGGAGCACACGGAAAAAACAAGCTGTTCGGTGTGCAACGCTTCTCGATACAAGAAGGCCGAGAAGAAATGTCCCCAGAAAGTTGTATGGTACTTACCGATCACTCCCCGTCTCCAGAGGTATTTTGTAGATCCCAAGGAAGTAAAGCTAATGCGCTGGCACGCGGAGAGGAAGAAGCCCGACGATGGAGATGATCCAAAGCTGAGACACATGAAGGATGGAAACCAGTGGAGAGTGTTGAACAGCTTCTATCGGTATTTTGAATGTGATGCAAGGAACATCGTGCTCGGCGCGTGTACCGATGGCATGAATCCGTTTGGCAACCAGAACACCAACCATAGCACATGGCCCGTGTATGTATGGATGTACAACCTCCCCCTGGTTGTGCATGAAATCGAAGTACATTCACATGAGCATGCTTATTCAAGGGCCGAAACAACCAGGAAATAATATTAATTTGTATCTGGGGCTACTTCAAGAGGAGTTAGACACGTTATGGAAAACACCGGCTAAGACATGGGACGCCAGCAAAGGCGAGTATTCCAACATGAGAGCCGCGCTGATCACGACAGTGCAGGACTATCTCGGTTACGGATATGTGGCATGCCAGGTGTGCAATGGATATTGAGGATGCACGCGGTGCATGGATGATACGATGTCTCAGCAGCTAACGTCAAGAAAAGATGGCGGGTCTGGGAAAATCATGTAAATGGGGCATTGAAGATGGCTTGAACAGGACGACCCATGGAGAAACCATGGAGATCTATTCAATGGTCACGCTGAGCATCAAGGACCTCCACGTAAGCGGAGCAGTGCCGAAATCGATGAGCTGTTGAAAAACTGGAAGGAGTGCCCCGCACCGGGAAAGACGATGAGAAAGGCGTCGGAGCCGCTGCTGAAGGTATGGAAGATGAGGTCTGTGTTCTGGGACTTGGAGTACTGGCACAAACTCGATACATCTCATTGCCTTGATCAAATGCATATCTGTAATAATGTCCTTGAGAGCTTGCTCGCAACACTGATGAACATGCCGGATAAGACCAAGGATGGGCTGAAGGCAAGAAAAGACTTGCAAGATTTGAAAATCAGGGAAGATCTGCACATGCCGCCCCGTAAAATGTCAGATGAGACAGAGACAGAGACAGAGGCACGGGAGAAGAAGGGCAAGAAAGTAAAGAAAGAGGATTATTGCCCCCGTTCTTGCTTCACCTTAAGTCAGGCTGAGATCAATGCCTTCTTTAAGTGCCTTACCGGAGTCAAAGTTAGTTCCGGTTACTGTGGCAAGATAAGCAGATATCTAGACACGGACAAGAAAAGGTTCACCGGGATGAAGTCTCATGACTGTCATGTGATGATGACGCAGATACTACCTGTTGCCCTTAGAGGGATAATGGACAAGCACGTCCGTGACACGCTTATTGGTCTCTTCAACTTTTTCGACGTCATCTCTCGAAAGTCGATCAGTGTGAAGCAGCTCCAAAGGCTACAGGAAGGTGATACTGAATGAGCTTGAGATGTACTTCCCGCCCGATTTCTTTGACGTGATGGTGCATCTGTGTGTCCATATTGTGGATGACATAATAGACCTGGGGCCGTCATTCCTGCACAACATGATGCCGTTTGAGAGGATGAATGGGATCATCAAAGGATTCGTTCGTAACATGTCCCGTCCGGATGGAAGCATCGTCCAGGGCTATTTGGCACAAGAGTGCATCTCTTTCTGTGAGAATTTTCTATATGGCGCAGACCAGCCGCCTGGTGTTAGTGTTGGTTTCCCCGTTAACAAGCACAGTGGGAGGCTCGAAGGAGATGGTCACTGCAACGGTCGCAGGGAACTGCATGTGGCATACTCAGATCGATGCTGCGACTTTGACAGAGCAAACTTGGTAGTGCTACAACACCTAGATGAGGTAGATCCTTTCGTGGCACTGCACAAAGAAATTATCGCAAAGAAGTATCGTGACCCGGGGGGGGGGGTATGCAGGACGAACGCCGAAGTTACTAGAGAGCACAACTCCACTTTCCTGCATTGGTTCAAAGAGCATATTATTGCTAATCCCCCGGAGGAGGGCTCTAAGGACGGATTGCTCATATATGCCTTAGCACATGGCCCCTCGCCCAACCTCGTAACCTATCAGGCATATGATATCAACGGATACACGTTCTACAAGGAGGCCAAAGATATGGACAGTGATGATCAGAACTCAGGGGTGACGATGGAATGCATGACCGGCAGCGACAACGGTGCAACTGAGCGATATTATGGAAGGGTCGAGGAGATCTAGGAGCTTGACTACTCTGGACTGCTGTGACGCCCCCGATTCAATCGTACACTAATCATGCACGCAAACGTGTACGATGAAGATCAGGAACTCACGGGAAGATATCACAACACAACTCTAAAAACATAAATAAGGCATAGAAGCATCATAATATAAGCCAGGGGCCTCGAGGGCTCGAATACAAGTGCTCGATCATAGACGAGTCAGCGGAAGCAACAATATCTGAGTACAGACATAAGTTAACCAAGTTTGCCATAAGATGGCTAGCACAAACTGGGATACAATCAAAAGAGGCGCAGGCCTCCTGCTTGGGATCCTCCTAAACTACTCCTGGTCGTCGTCAGCAGGCTGGACGTAGTAGTAGGCACCTCCAGCATAGTAGGAGTCGTCGTTGAAGGTGGCGTCTGGCTCCAGGGATCCAGCATCTGGTTACGACAACCAGGTAGAAGGGAAAAGGGAAAAGAGGGAGAAAAGCAACCGTGAGTACTCGTACAAAGTACTCGCAAGCAAGGAGCTACACTACATATGCATGAGTATATGTGTAAAGGGCCATATCGGTGGACTGAACTGCAGAATGCCAGAATAAGAGGGGGATAGCTAATCCTGTCGAAGACTACGCTTCTGGCAGCCTCCATCTTGCAGCATGTAGAAGAGAGTAGACTGAAGTCCTCCAAGTAGCATCTCCAAGTAGCATAGCATAGCATAATCCTACCCGGCGATCCTCCCCTCGTCGCCCTGTGGAAAAGAGATCACCGGGTTGTCTGTGGAACTTGTCTGGGTGTGTTTTATTAAGTATCCGGTTCTAGTTTCATAAGGTCAAGGTACAACTCCAAGTCGTCCTGTTACCGAAGATCACGGCTATTCGAATAGATTAACTTCCCTGCAGGGGTGCACCACATAACCCAACACGCTCGATCCCATTTGGCCGGACACACTTTCCTGGGTCATGCCCGGCCTCGGAAGATCAACACGTCGCAGCCCCACCTAGGCACAACAGAGAGGTTAGCCCGCCGGTCTAAATCCTATGCGCGCAGGGGTCTGGGCCCATCGCCCATTGCACACCTGCATGTTGCAAGGGCGGCTGGAAGCAGAACTAGCCCCCTTAATACAAGAGCAGGCTTACGTTCCAATCCGGCGCGCGCTGCTCCGTCGCTGACGTCAAGAAGGCTTCGGCTCATACCACGACGCCGGGATACCCATAACTACTCCCGCGTAGATGGTTAGTGCGTATAGACCAAATGGCCAGACTCAGATCAAATACCAAGATCTCGTTAAGCATGTTAAGTATCCGCGAACGCCGAACAGGTCCAGGCCCACCTGTCTCCTAGGTGGTCTCAACCTGCCCTGTCGCTCCACCACAAAGTAACAGTCGGGGGCCGTCGGGAACCCAGGCCCACCTCTACCGGGATGGAGCCACCTGTCCTTTCAGCCCCCTCATCAGAATCACTTGCGGGTACTCATCGAGCTGACTCGACTTTAGTCACCATCTGTATAGTATGTATGTATGTATAGTATATACCCGTGATCACCTCCCAAGTGATCACGGCCCAATAGTATAGCCAGGCAGACTGACAATAATGTAGGGCCAATGATGATAAACTAGCATCCTATAGTAAGTATTTAGGATTGCAGGTAAGGTATCAACAGATGTAGCAACAATGTCAGGCTATGCATCAGAATAGGATTAACGGAAAGCAGTAACATGCTACACTACTCTAATGCAAGCAGTATAGAGGAGAATAGGCGATATCTGGTGATCAAGGGGGGGGGCTTGCCTGTTTGCTCTGGCAAGAGAGAGGGGTCGTCAACACCGTAGTCATACTGGGGGTCGCCGGCAGTCTCGGGGGCTACCGGAAAGAAGTAACGGAGGGGGAACACAATAAATAACAGAGCAATCAAAGAATCACAAAGTGTAACATGGCATTACGCGGAGCTAGAGGTGACCTAACATAGTGGTAGGTGATACCGGCGAAGGGGGGGAAACATCCGGGAAAGTATTCCCGATGTTTCGCGTTTTCGGACAGATGAACCGGAGGTGAAATGTTGCAGGTTTGCTATGCTAGGGATGTGTGGCGGACGAACAGGCTGCGTATCTGGATTCGTCTCGTCGTTCTGAGCAACTTTCATGTACAAAGTTTTTCCATCCAAGCTACGATTTATTTTATATTAATTTAAAAGGGGTTTAATCATTTTCTAAACTATTATTACTAAATTAATTCGAAATCAGCATTACTGCATCAGCATGATGTCAGCATGACATCAGCACTCAACAGAGGTGTTGACTGGGTCAAACTGACATGTGGGTCCCAGCTGTCATACTCTGATTATTCTAATTAGGGTATAACTAATCTAATTACCGTTTAATTAAACTAACTAATTAATTAGATCACTAAATAGAGTTAATTAACTTAATCAATTCGCTAATTAATAAATTAATTAATTATTTTTATTTTTATTTTTAATCATTATTATCTTAAATTCCTTTTGTTTGTTTTTTATAAACGTTCTGGGGCGGGGCCCGTTTGCCATAGGCCCATAGGGGCCTATCGGGTTCGGGCGCTCGGTAGCGGATGAGCGCGGGCTCCAGGAGCGGGCGCCCGACAGGGGCGAGATCGGGCACGGCGTCGTCCGAGCGGAAGCACCGGCTAGCAGGGCGGGACGCTGGTGGCCAGGGCTGCGCCCGGCGCGGCGTAGTAGCAGGGCCACCGCGGGACGGAAACGGGGCGACGGTGCGGGGAACCGACGAGCGAGGGTGGAGGTGGCCGCGGACGACTGTGGCAGGGCAGCGGGTGCGGACCGTGGGCGCGGGCGTCGCCTGGGGCCAAGTGGGAGCACGACGAGGCCGACGGGTGACTACGGGCGGCAGGCCACGCGGGCACAGGCAGGGGGCGCGGGCGTGACTAGGGCGGCCGGCGCGCGTGCGGGCGCCGTGAGCGAGGCCATGGCCGAAGTGGCCGGAGCAGGGGAGGAGGAGGAGATGCCGGAGCCTCACCATGGGGCAGTGGGGTCTAGGCGGAAGTGCTCGGGGTGGAAGACGGGGACACGACACCGGCGAGGAGGAGATCCCGCGAGGAAGAGGAAGGCGACGGTGGCCGCGGCGTCGTGAGCGTCGGAGTCGATGGGCGAAGCGGGAGAGGAGGCGCTGACGAGGTGGTCCTCGGGTGCGGCGTCCTGCGAAGCCAGGGCGACGACGATGCCTGGGGGGGTCCGTCGGTGGAGGGGTCGACGACGAGGACATCGAGGTGAGGCGGTTGACGGCGACAAGCGCGGGGGAGGGCGCCGGCGCCCGATCCAGATCTGGATCGGGAGGAGACGAGGGAGAGAGGGAAACGTGGGGGGAGGAGTGGGTA
>NC_041387.1:621596399-621663890 GCF_002162155.2 Triticum dicoccoides
ATTTTGTTTTCTGGTTTTCTTTTCTTTTTATTCTCTTTCCTTTCTGTTTTATTTTAGTTACACTTTATTTTTAGTTTAGTAAAATATGACAATAGCTCCAAAAAAATAGTGTTTCAAAATAACCCACTACCCTAAAAAGTTTGGTGACTAATAAGCTAGTTTAACATTTGTTTATTAATTTAATAGTATTCAATTAATTGTTTTCGCTACAGTTTTATTTAGTTAAGTGCATTTAAACATTTTATAATGACTTGGTTTATCCACCAACATTACTTATGAATTATTTGGCTCACTCCGAACATTTTAGTTTTAATATTTGAAATCTTTTATTGTTTGCTTGATTATGCATTTGAATTCGAATCGGTTTCGAATCATTGCAAGGTTAGCAACAGTAACCGAGGTGACGTGGCATGATTAGCGTGGGATTACTGTAGCATGATTATCCGGGTGTCACAATTCTCCACTACAAGAAATCTCGTCCCGAGATTTAAGAGGGGGAGTAAGGGGGAACGGATTTGGTTTCGAAATTCTAACGAGTCTTCTCGGACTTGGTTGTTCTTCTCAAAGAGGTCGATCCATAACATTGATGTCTTCATAGCTCGGCTTCAGGTCATCATGATGAAGTCGTCCTTTTTTTTGGGAACTCCAACGTACTTACGAATAGGTAAGGGGCGGCTCGGCTATGACAGAATGCTTATGAGGGAAACATTCTGGGGTTAATCCATGAATGAGCATAAGATTATCTCTCGTTTTGAACAAATAAAATACATCAAGAGTAAGGTACGAAGGTACAATGAGAGGGTCCAAGCGGATAGATAGCTGCTCAAGGTCTGAACCAGAGCGAGAAAGGGATTCAGAGCAGCGAGAGTAAGTATTGCGTCTTATACGAGAATAGAGCACTAGGAAGGTGGCTCGTGAATTACCTACAGAACCAAGAGCAAGGGATAACTTTGTCAACAAGGTGTACAGGAGAGTCAGGTTTTGATCCTATGAAACTGTGGGTTATGGGCCCACCATGTGGATTAACAGTAGGAAGGGCGGTGACGTCTTGCACGACCATGCAAGCATGGCAAGTCAGAGGATAGTCTGTCGGTTATGCCGGCAACAACATCGGTACCAAGGGTGAGGGACGAAGAGAACCATTTTCCTGCTCGTTGAACGAGGTGGACCAGTAGGCAAAGTTCTCGTCCATTGGTGGTTACCGGAATGTCATCAACAATAGTAACAGGTTCTTACTGATAGAGTTGTACACCGAGGTGCTTACAAAGTCAGTGACTTATTACAGCTTAGATCATATAAACCTCAAGAAGGTTAAACAAAACAATGGAAAGGAAAATGTGATATCAGACTAAACAGAACAATGGAAATGAAAAATGTGTTTAAACACATAATTCAGGGGTATATCCTTCCCAAGGACAAGCAGAGCATGAAAGGATATAATGTAGAAAACCCTTTAGGTAAGGGAGAGAATTTTCATGACATTACCCGTACAACGGTGTTTGGATAATTGTGCAAGAAACATTTAGCATTGGGCTTCAAATGTTCTTGTTAAAATTCGGAGTACCACAAACATGCTTAGAGATAGCATTGGCATGGTCTTCAAGCAAAGATCAGACTTTGGATACACAAAGGATCCATCAGGAACAACTTATAGAATAAGTCTTACAATTTCCTCACGGAAGAATGACTAACCTTGCCAAAAAGGAAACTATAATAGTAGGTCCTCCGGCCAGGTGTGCTAGGCATGACATCACCTTACCAGGTCATATAAAGACCAACATTATAACTCTTGGAATTATGTTCCAACCATCATATCTGACTGAGATTCAGATCTGATTGGTGACATGATACTTCAGACTTAGGATACCTGAGAAGAAAAGGTGCAACACAAATTGTCGAGATGACATTGTAAGATTCTCGGGAATTGAACTATGGAAGCGAGTTCCGAAACAAGAGTTCATCATTAAATCAAAGAGAGGATGAGGTGGTGGCTGATGGTCTCAGCGACAATTCATCGAGATTTCCAAAAGATGGATCTCCACAATTATGTGAACAAGGAGATAACATTTAACAGATCACATGACATAATGATGTATGCTCGAGGGAAACATACACAATTAATCACTGGTTGAAAGTGCACCCGAAATATGGGCTTAGGTAGCAAGATCAATGTTAGAATGGTGATTCGATAACCAATGGTCTAAGAATGAAATGTCGACCATTAACTTCAAAGAAATAGGGTTGCTAGAAGTACAGAATCCAAGAAGCATGGTTCACATGTTGGTATCCCGGTTAGAATCAACACGGGGACCAAGAAAGAATGGTGAGGGTTAGAAGTATCACAATACCAAGAATTCCTTAAGAGGTGGAGCAGTCCTCACAACATCCTTGACATAAAAGATGGTAATACTCCAAGGTAAATAAAATCAAATGCTGGATAGCAAGGAACTCAAGGTATAACACAAAACACGGACAAGTTTGTGTTGAATGGAAGGCAATAAAGTGGTCGATGATAAGACAAATCATCGAGGGAAAGGATGGTATTTCTCATCATGAATTCTTGATACCCTGGAAGAGCTCAAACTGTTGATGATGATCATGACACATTTGTCGAGAGGTTTCATGAAGATATAATCGCTCATCGACGACATCAAGCAAAAGGAAGGATGGAGCGGAAAGTTATTAAAACCACGGATACGACACAAACTCGGAATCAAGCTTGTTGTTCAAGGCGAAATGATATGACGAGGAGAGTCGACGTAAGCTTAGCTCATCGTCAAAAATTGTGCTTCGAAAAGAAGGACCAGATAGCATAGTTAAAAAGTTGCACGATAATGATATAGCCGATAAGGCTAGGAATGACGAGATCGGGTACAAACTCGTACTAAAAGAAGATTACTAAGAGTTGTTGAACCATAGTGCGGACTCGGTTCAGTTATCGATGTCTTTGAGTGTTTAATAACTCAGAGCCCATGAGAAATTGTAATCAGTGAGAATGTAGTACTTGATGAAGAACCCATAAGGAGTTATGCAGTTACAAGATAATCTCGAGATACCAGGGGGTAATACTCGACGACAGTCCAAAGTAGAGCTTGGACTGGGGTATTGCTCTAAAGAAGATAAGTGCTTAAACTTGCACGAGAAATGGTATTTTGAGGAGATCATGGTCGGAACCACGATTGCAAAAGGCCAAATCCCAGATATAAGAACTTATACCAAGGGAATAATTAATTTAAGAGAAGCTTTAATGATATGATCCACATCATGTCCATGGGCATGAACACAAAGTTCAAGGTCGACTCCCACTTCTTCAATGCATAACCTTTCATTCACTTCTCTAGATAAAAATGATTTCAGTGTCAAAACCTACCTGGTGAATTATCAGAGGAGTATGACCCGTGAAAACTTTCGAGTTCACACAGATTAAGGAAGGCATAGGTCCAACCCATCGGGGCTTCTTAGGACATATACCACAACTTTAGGGGTAAATAACACAAGCTAGAAAGCATAGCATGTTTGACAAAGTAGAGGATACACTTTACAAAGGCATTATGTATCCGAGAAAAGACTCACAGAGTTATTGAATATGGGGGACACTGCCGGATAATAATCCAACAAGAGGTCTTGTGGTCTACAACGGAGCTGATGTGAGTATCGGTACCCTATCAAAGGAAGTGCATCAGATTATAGAAACAACTGACTAACTCGCAGCTCAAATGCAAAGGAATTGTGAATTCCAAGACAAGGGATCAGAAGCAATGCTCTGATTAAGGATGGATAAGTTGAATAGCCTTAGGGGTACAATCGATGGAAATTTGATTGGTCGAGATCCAGCTCATGGTTAAAATGATGTCTGAGCCGGAAAGATAATTTAAAAGGATCAACTGATGAGTGCGTGCATTCGCACTCATGTTGAATCAATAGGATTAAAATGACGGTGCCCAAGGATACTAACAAATATTGCCAGACATATGGAAAGCATCCATAATGCAAGCAGACAAGTATTGCAGAGCAATAAGCTACTAAGGATTTTTGGAGGATCAAATAGTATTTCGAAGACCGATGTGAAACACATGAACAACCGGGGATGAACGGATACTCGATAAGGGCGAGAAATTAACCATAGGGGTATTCAGGTGGCAAGGAACTGCAAGGCAGTAGGCACAAAATATTCTCGGAACAATAAAAAGGATTTCAAGGTATCTTGTAATAACAAGATCAACTAGGAATAAAAGTAAGAACGGCAAGTGTATGTACTTATCCATAGGGATGTTTCGGTGGTAGGGAATTGCAAAAGCAATGGGCAGTCCCGAAAGAGTATCGGAAAGTAACTTTGAAATCTTCATGTGTAGTCGGCGATCATCTGGACTAAAGGGGCTCTCCGGGATAAAGCGTTTTCGAGAATCTAAAGTTAGATTTTAGAAAATCATTTAACCCGAATAGAAGAGAGATCAGAGTCCCAGAGTATAGACGAGGAATAAAAGATCCTACTACCACCCAATGGCAACGTGTGCCGGTAAGACACACATCCATGTGAGTACAAGTTTTTGCAACGTCTAGACTCGACTTCGGCCAAGGAGTTGGGAAGGGGGATTCCTACAGGCAGTCGGCTCTGATACCAACTTGTGAAGCCCCCGATTCAATCGTACACTAATCATGCATGCAAACGTGTATGATCAAGATCAGGGACTCACGGGAAGATATCACAACACAACTCTAAAAACATAAATAAGTCATACAAGCATCATAATACAAGCCAGGGGCCTCGAGGGCTCGAATACAAGTGCTCGATCATAGACGAGTCAGCGGAAGCAACAATATCTGAGTACAGACATAAGTTAACCAAGTTTGCCATAAGATGGCTAGCACAAACTGGGATACAATCGAAAGAGGCGCAGGCCTCCTGCTTGGGATCCTCCTAAACTACTCCTGGTCGTCGTCAGCAGGCTGCACGTAGTAGTAGGCACCTCCAGCATAGTAGGAGTCATCGTCGAAGATGGTGTCTGGCTCCAGGGCTCCAGCATCTGGTTGCGACAACCAGGTAGAAGGGAAAAGGGAAAAGAGGGAGAAAAGCAACCGTGAGTACTCATCCAAAGTACTCGCAAGCAAGGAGCTACACTACATATGCATGGGTATATGTGTAAAGGGCCATATCGGTGGACTGAACTACAGAATGCCAGAATAAGAGGGGGATAGCTAATCCTGTCGAAGACTACGCTTCTAGCAGCCTCCATCTTGCAGCATGTAGAAGAGAGTAGACTTTAGTCCTCCAAGTAGCATCTCCAAGTAGCATAGCATAGCATAATCCTACCCGTCGATCCTCCCCTCGTCGCCCTGTTGAAAAGCGATCACCGAGTTGTCTGTGGAACTTGTCTGGGTGTGTTTTATTAAGTATCCGGTTCTAGTTGGCATAAGGTCAAGGTACAACTCCAAGTCGTCCTGTTACCGAAGATCACGGCTATTCGAATAGATTAACTTCCCTGCAGGGGTGCACCACATAACCCAACACGCTCGATCCCATTTGGCCGGACACACTTTCCTGGGTCATGCCCGGCCTCGGAAGATCAACACGTCGCAGCCCCACCTAGGCACAACAGAGAGGTCAGCCCGTCGGTCTAAATCCTATGCGCGCAGGGGCCTGGGCCCATCGCCCATTGCACACCTGCACGTTGCGAGGGCGGCCGGAAGCAGAACTATCCCCCTTAATACAAGAGCAGGCTTACGTTCCAATCTGGCGCGTGCTGCTCCGTCGCTGACTTCAAGAAGGCTTCGCCTGATACCACGACGCCGGGATACCCATAACTACTCCCGCGTAGATGGTTAGTGCGTATAGACCAAATGGCCAGACTCAGATCAAATACCAAGATCTCGTTAAGCGTGTTAAGTATCCGCGAACGCCGAACAGGGCCAGGCCCACCTGTGTCCTAGGTGGTCTCAACCTGCCCTGTCGCTCCGCCACAAAGTAACAGTCGGGGGCCGTCGGGAACCCAGGCCCACCTCTACCGGGATGGAGCCACCTGTCCTTTCAGCCCCCTCATCAGAATCACTTGCGGGTACTCATCGAGCTGACCCGACTTTAGTCACCATCTGTATAGTATGTATGTATGTATAGTATATACCCGTGATCACCTCCCGAGTGATCATGGCCCAATAGTAGGGCCAATGATGATAAACTAGCATCCTATACTAAGTATTTAGGATTGCAGGTAAGGTATCAACAGATGTAGCAACAATGTCAGGCTATGCATCAGAATAGGATTAACGGAAAGCAGTAACATGCTACACTACTCTAATGCAAGCAGTATAGAGGAGAATAGGCGATATCTGGTGATCAAGGGGGGGGGGCTTGCCTGTTTGCTCTGGCAAGAGAGAGGGGTCGTCAACACCGTAGTCGTACTGGGGGTCGCCGGCAGTCTCGGGGGCTACCGAAAAGAAGTAACGGAGGGGGAACACAATAAATAACAGAGCAATCAAAGAATCACAAAGTGTAACATGGCATTACGCAGAGCTAGAGGTGACCTAACATAGTGGTAGGTGATACCGGTGAAGGGGGGAAACATCCGGGAAAGTATTCCCGATGTTTCACGTTTTCGGACAGATGAACCGGAGGTGAAATGTTGCAGGTTTGCTATGCTAGGGATGTGTGGCGGCCGAACAAGCCGCGTATCTGGATTCGTCTCGTCGTTCTGAGCAACTTTCATGTACAAAGTTTTTCCATCCGAGCTACGGTTTATTTTATATTAATTTAAAAGGGGTTTAATCATTTTCTAAACTATTATTACTAAATTAATTCGAAATCAGCATTACTGCATCAGCATGATGTCAGCATGACATCAGCACTCAACAGAGGTGTTGACTGGGTCAAACTGACATGTGGGTCCCAGCTGTCATACTCTGATTATTCTAATTAGGGTATAACTAATCTAATTACCGTTTAATTAAACTAACTAATTAATTAGATCACTAAATAGAGTTAATTAACTTAATCAATTCGCTAATTAATAAATTAATTAATTATTTTCATTTTTATTTTTAATCATTATTATCTTAAATTCCTTTTGTTTGGTTTTTTTATAAATGTTCTGGGGCGGGGCCCGTTTGCCATAGGCCCATAGGGGCCTATCGGGTTCGGGCGCTCGGTAGCGGATGAGCGCGGGCTCCAGGAGCGGGCGCCTGACAGGGGCGAGATCGGGCACGGCGTCGCCCGAGCGGGAGCGTCGGCTAGCAGGGCGGGACGCTGGTGGCCAGGGCTGCACGCCGGCGCGGCGTAGTAGCAGGGCCACCGCGGGACGGAAACGGGGCGACGGTGCGGGGAACCGACGAGCGAGGGTGGAGGTGGCCGCGGACGACTGTGGCAGGGCAGCGGGTGCGGACCGTGGGCGCGGGCGTCGCCTGGGGCCAAGTGGGAGCACGACAAGGCTGACGGGTGACTACGGGCGGCAGGCCACGCGGGCACAGGCAGGGGGCGCGGGCGCGGCCAGGGCGGCCGGCGCGCGTGCGGGCGCCGGTGAGCGAGGCCATGGCCGAAGTGGCCGGAGCAGGGGAGGAGGAGGAGATGCCGGAGCCTCACCATGGGGCCGTGGGGTCTAGGCAGCAGTGCTCGGGGTGGAATACGGGGACGCGACGCCGGCGAGGAGGAGATCCCGCGAGGAAGAGGAAGGCGACGGTGGCCGCAGCGTCGTGAGCGTCGGGGTCGATGGGCGATGCGGGAGAGGAGGCGCCGACGAGGTGGTCCTCGGGTGCGGCGTCCTGCGAAGCCAGGGAGACGATGATGCCTGGGGGGGTCCGTCGATGGAGGGGTCGACGACGAGGGCAGCGAGGTGAGGCGGTTGACGGCGACAAGCGCGGGGAAGGGCGTCGGCGCCCGATCCAGATCTGGATCGGGAGGAGATGAGGGAGAGAGGGAAACGTGGGGGGAGGAGTGGGTAGTGGGCTAGGGTTCGATGTCCCCAGGGGTTAGTAGGTGAGGTGGGGGCCGGCCTGGCTCAGTGGGCTGACCGGCGGGCCGTCTAGCCCGGTTGGCCGGGGGGGTTCTTTTATTTTGTTTTCTGGTTTTCTTTTCTTCTTATTCTCTTTCCTTTCTGTTTTATTTTAGTTACACTTTATTTTTAGTTTAGTAAAATATGACAATAGCTCCAAAAAAATAGTGTTTCAAAATAACCCACTACCCTAAAAAGTTTGGTGACTAATAAGCTAGTTTAACATTTGTTCATTAATTTAATAGTATTCAATTAATTGTTTTTGCTACAGTTTTATTTAGTTAAGTGCATTTAAACTTTTTATAATGACTTGGTTTATCCACCAACATTACTTATGAATTATTTGGCTCACTCCGAACATTTTAGTTTTAATATTTGAAATCTTTTATTGTTTGCTTGATTATGAATTTGAATTCGAATCGGTTTCGAATCATTGCAAGGTTAGCAACAGTAACCAAGGTGATGTGGCATGATTAGCGTGGGATTACTGTAGCATGATTATCCGGGCGTCACAACTGCACAACACGACGATGTTCCGTGTCAGATGGTCTAAGAATGTCGAAAGAGAAAGCCGGATTTTCACTACCATGACTATACCCAACGCCAAGAGCGCTATCGTGAACGCTATCGCAAAAAACGAGCCATGGGTACACGCTAAGCACATGACACAATGCTTCTTCATAACTGACCCGCGTAATCCCAGCCGTGTTGTCGTGAGGAGAGGCAAAAGGAACATCATTGGAATGGATGGAGTCGCCAACGAGGAAGACTATGATCAGTAGGCAACCCAATGAGGGAAGATGACGATGATGATGAAGTATAAATCAAAAGAAGAATCAATACTACATTACCTAAGAAAAATCGTACTCCATGGAAAAGGCAAAGTCACAATGAGGGGCTCAATTATTCTTCGAGGAACAAGAAGGGAAAGAAGCTGACTCAAAAACGAAAACGTCAGCACTAAGGAACCGTATGTTATCGGTCAAATGATGTAATATATATATATATATGTTCCTATTTTGTATACACACTTAGCCATTATTATGCATGGGTCCAATGATGTAATATATATGTTCCTATTTTGCATACATATTTAACCGTCAAATAATGCAATATATATCGCCCTCCCTTCGTTCACTGCCCTCGGGAAATAAAAGTGGGATAAAATAAAGGAAAAGAAAAAGGAAAACTGGCAGTAGCGAAGGTAGTAGCAGCGCGTTTTGTCTAAACCGCTACAGCTACTGAAGTTAGTAGTAGTGCATTTCATATAAAGTGCTATAGCTACTGAAGGTAGTAGGAGCGTGTTTTGTCCAAATGTGCTACTGCTACGTCCACTTAACCAAATTCTCACTCGCCCTACTTCATCTCGCCTTTCCCCCCAAATCCCCACTCTCTCTTCCCCCGTCGCACCGCCGCGCCCGGCCCGGCCCCGGCGCTCGCCCCCGACTCCGACGCTGGCGCTCTCCCCCGACCCCGGCGCTCGCCCTCGACCCCGACCCCGGCGCTCGCCCCCGACCCGACCCTCGCCCCCGACCCCGGCGCCGGCGCTCGCCCCCGACCGCGGCGCGCTCGCCCCTGACCCGTCGACCTTCGCCTCCCTCCTCTCCCCTCTCGGCCGTCGTTGGGCCTGCCTCCTCACCCCTGCACCCTCTGTAAACCCCCCTCTCTCTCTGCTAGGGTTCTTCGATTAATTTACTTAGGTTTTAGTTAGGGCAGTATGTTAATTAGGTTATCTATTTAGTTATGAATTTAGCTAGGTTTCAAAATTAGCTGAATTTATATGCAAATTTGAAATGGACATGTGATATGTGCATATGTCATGTTTTGGACATGTCATGTTTGAAAATTGATCCGAGTGGCCTATGTTATGCCGGAATGTTGATTCATTTCCGTTCCGGTGAATTTCAGGCGCTCGATATGTCCACTTTTTTAGCAAAGGTCATGCTGAAATTTCCCGTGAATAAAGGCATGATTTGTGCTACATAGTTGGCATATCGAGTGCTGGCACGTAGATTTATTTTTATGTCATTTATCATTTATTCATACTTTTAGAAATAAATGAGGACACTTAATCATAGGAAACATGTTGAACAACGAAGAAACTGGGCCTTCTGACCAAGATGCAGACGAGATGGATTAGGAGGGTCAACAAGAGTACCTCGACTATTTGACTGCTAAGCAAGGTTTGCAGGTCGGCCTCGATGATGTTACTGACACGGACATCGACACCAATGGCGCCGGCACCAATGGCGGCACCGAGACCGGTGGGGAAGGTACCGGCGGGGAAGGTACCGGCCCCGATGCCGCTACCGAAAAGAGGAAGCATAAGAAGCAGAGGATACGAAAACCTAACAAACTAGGGATTGGACGACTTGTGATCACAAAGATGGCACCTGGCAAGTTTGAGCCGTTAGAGATGGAAGAACCTCGCAAGTGCTATGGGAACCAAGTAGGATGCATCCTACGGGAATGCACGAGCATCAACGTCGATGACTTAAGGAGTAAAGAACATTTGACGCAATTTCTCCTAACGAAGTTGCACAAGAGATTCAAGTTCCCCGACCAGGATGGTAACATAGAACAACCGTGGGATGATCCGAAGATGAAAAAGATTAACAATCACGCCATGGGCATGTTCATCAATGATTTGGCCTCCTGGAAAGGGAGGGTGAAACGAGCTATTGAGGCTGATGAACCCCTGTCCAAGATTCTGGAGGAAAATCCGACACTTGCGGAAGAGGAGTTCGAAAAGTTCAAGGACACTTGCGCTACCGAGGCAGCCAAGGCTAAGGCTTCGAAATTGAAGAGCCTTCAGCAAAGGAACACGGGGAAGCATCACCTCGGAAGCCGTGGCTACCTCGGTAAAAGGCCCATATGGGATAAGGAGGACGCGAAACGTGAAGCCGCGGGTCTCCCAGACCCCTTCATGAAGTTCACCAACCCCTTGGAGCGTGACTACATCAGGGCCCGCTACAAGTGGGACAAGGAGAAAAAGGTATTTTACATGGACAAGATCACGAGGAAATTGATTAGACTACAGGAGAAGCAACACCAGCTTGCAGCCGAAAGCCCAACTTCTCCGATGAGGCCCAAGTGGGACACCCCTCTCAACCGGCCTTGAATGAACTTAAGGGACTCCCTTTGGACCAGCAGCCGCAATATGGTCGTATGCACGGCGCTGGAGACGGCGCCACGTGGAAGGTGTTTTACAACGAGGGCCCGGAGGCCAAGAAGCAGAAAAAGAAGTTTAGTCAGGCGGACATCGATGCGAAGGTGAAGCTTGCGGTCGAGAAAAAAACAGCTGAGGACGTGAAAAAGGCAGGTAGGACAAATATGAATTGCTACAGCAGGCAGTCAATGCAGCTGTAACTGCCTGTAGAAATGATTTCGCTACTAACTTGGTTCCAGTTATCATCAACTGGACGAAGGAAAATCCAGACAAGATGGTACATGATTTCCTGTTGCCCAGTTTCGTCGGGAGAAACTCCATGAACAACAACACCATCGCACCATCACTTGCTCACGCAACCGGGCCTCCTCTCGCAGCTGCTCCCGCTCATAGCAGCCCATCCTCAGTCTCAGGCGTGCTAGGTGGGCCTTCGTCTTTGGCTGAGCTCGATGCCATCACGATAATTACATGTCGCACCAACATATATATATATATATATATATATATATATATATATATATATATAATATTCCATTTTTGTTGCCTTTCGCCACAGACATATGTGTTTGCAGGCGAAAGAAACCCCGTGCACCATACTCTACTTGATCAAAGGCCAGAAGGTGGACGTGGGAAAGGGGATGATAATGGACCCCTCGCAATGCACGTTCCACAACCAGCCAATCCCCGCTAGGCACTTCAGGGTTAGCTTGACCAGTGTGAAATCGGGGCACGAGGATTTGCCTCCTCCAGTACAGCATGTGGGAGCGGACGACGAGACCCCGCCGCGGATTGGAAGCTGCAAGAATTGGGTGCTGCTATGGCTGAAGAATCTTATTCGTCTGGAGCCGCCCAAGAGCACACCAATAACTACCACACATCAACAAGCATGTGCGGAGACCACCACCCTGCCTACGCAATTACCAGCTCATGTAGTGCCAGGTGAGAGCGGCGGACGACATGATGAAGGGGGTGCAATAGTATTGGCTGATGTAATTTCTCCTGTAGAACAGAGAATGGATGATGAGACGGAGGTCGACCCTATGGATTTCATCAATACAAACGCGTATGACTGTGACATAGATATGATGAGTCAACCATATGACGAATCGGGCTATCAGCTTGCTAATGAGGATATGGATGATATGCCCGGGCAGGGTCGTAGCAGGGATTGCAAAAAGTCTCTCTTCATGAAATCCTCACAGGACACGCCTGAAGATGCCGCCTCAACACAACCTCAACTAGCCGGGCGCGAGGGTCGTACAATACTTAGCCCGGGAACACTGGGGCAGGGGTTAAGGAAGGGTCTGGAAGGTGTGCCCCAAAAAAGGAGAGGAAGAGATAGGGGAAGGTAACTGCCTCCAAACAAGCGAGAGCACATAGCAGCCAGATGATGCATTCTGAAGAGCGTGTACCCGTGAAAGGTGCGGTCATGTTCCATCTCACGGGCGAGTCAATGCTACCGCCGAAACCGCTGGAGGCACTATCAGGGGATCTCAGGAGACTGCACGACCATGTGCTGTCGACTGAGAAAAGCATACTAGCCTCAAAGGATCCAGGATATCCATGTGCTCGTGTGCCTGAGGGGAAGTGCTACGTCGACACACGGCCCGTGGAGGTGTTCTTCCTGCGGTTTGGCCATATCTTTGAGATGTTTCTAACAAGGCGGCTCGATTTTACTATCGTCCGCCTTTTTGCGCTACATATGAGCTCCGTCATGAAGAGTGAAGAAGTATCGCAAATCTGTGTGGCGGATCCGTACTACATGCACGAGTCTTTCTTGAGTCTCGGCGACTTTGAGCGTGACACTGCTAGGGATTACCTCCAAAACTTCATGGTACAGAATAAGGACCGATAAATTGTCCTCGTGCCTTATCATCCAAAGTAAGTCAGCTCCAGACAACCCTTTCATACATTTCAATCATTCCTTCTCTCTCATATGGGGAATAATTTGACGTGTCTTTTCCCCGCAGCAACGGGCGGGCCGTCCTTATCGTTCTTTACCCGCAAGTCTCCCATGCCGTGTATTTTGACCCTTCTAGAGACTACGAGAAAAAAGACTACACCCACATAATGAATATTCTAGATGATGCTCTCCAAGGCTTCAGCTTTAGAGGTGGCCACGTGCAGATTAGGAAACAAAGGAACAAGAAGATGGGTTTCGCGCATAAAACTAACTTCTCCTGCATCCATGTCCCAAAAACAAGCAAGAAGGATGGATTCTACATCGTCCATCTCATGATTCAGTTCAACACGGATCACCAAAAGCTTCGCATGAGAAGCAGAAATGATGATCATATCCACAAGTGGCTAGAATCTCATGGAAAAGCGGATTATAAACTTAGAGATGACTTCTTTCGCATCCAAAGCAACATTGCGACGATCATCATAAAAGAAGTCGTCGATGAGAAGGGGATGTTCCACCACGGCCCTATATCGCGAGCTGATATCCGAACTCGCATAGGCATGCAATGTCTAGACCTCACGTCGTTCAAGAAGCTAGGGTTCATCCTCGATGATATGGAAGGATGGAACTTCTAGTGATTTATGATGCCGATGATGATGATATGTGTCGGTTGAACTTGTATACTTTTTGTAGCGATGAAACTTTGTGATGTCCACGGTCCCTGCCGAACTTGCGTAACGCTACTTTGTTAGTTTGCGTACGATGACCTGCGTACCTCTAGTTAATTAATTTGCATACTGTATGTTGCATCTAGTTGCTAACCCTTTCTTTTCTGGTGTTGCTCTAGTATATTTTGTTGCATATATATGATTGTACATCCTCTTCATGAACATGCATCTCTAACAGGTACCTAGTTTCTTGATGGCGAGATGGAATTGCTATGTCGTGTACAAAGGGAAGGTTCCGGGGGTGTACAACGAGTGGCATGAGTTTCAGGCGCAAGTGAATGGGTTCACGGGCCCCAGACATAAAGGCTTCAAAAGCAGACAAGAAGGAGAAGCTAGTTACTTGAGGTTCATGCTAGCGCGAGAGAGGGCTCGTAACCGCCACCTCATGTACTGCATAGTTCCGCTCTCACTCATAGTGATAGCACTTCTTGCGTATACCTTTGTTTAGATGGATGACGTTGTTGTAGTTGCAAGTATTCGAGACTTGCATGTATCGCTATTTTCGAGATGATGAAAAGATATCACTTTGTGTTGGATGATGATTATGATGAGACTATTTGTATGTATATGCTATGATTACATTTGTGGTCTCGCGGGCATTTGTATGTGTATCATGATGATATTTCTATGTGCTAAAGATTCTTCTATAAAGCCTGTTCAAATACAAAACAAATATGCCGAAAAAAACAAAAAACTACTTAAATTAGCAGTAGCGAGTGTATAAAAGTTAGCAGCAGCGTTGCGATAGCATTAGCGCGTCCAGGCAAAGCACGCTAGAGCTACTAGCAATAGCGAGCTCCCACAAACCGCGCTGCTGCTATACTTGTGTAGCAGTAGCGCCGCTGAGCACGCGCTACTGCTATGTGTTACCTGTAGCGCCTTATTAGTAGCGCCTCTCCCCGCGCTACTGATACACCTAAAACCCGCGCTGCTGCTAGCCTTTTCCCTAGTAGTGTTTGCCTATCTTGAGGCGTCGTCCCGAGAGGGATTGACAACCCCTTTAACACATCGGGTTGCAAGTATTTGTTATTTGTGTGCAGGTGCTGTTTACATGGTGTGAGGAGGTTCTTCTACTGGTATGATAACCTTAGTCTCAACACTGAGGGAAATACCTACCATAGTTGTGCTCTTTGGGGAAATACTGACGTAGTGTTTGCCGCATCACCACACCACCTCTCGATCCAGATCGCCGCCAAGGCCAACCCAACAGTGTCCACCAGCCAACTATCTCCTAAGGCGGTGCCTTCGAAGAGGAACAATGCCAAAGGTGCCATCACCGCCACCTATACCTGGCCATCCCTCAGGCCAGGTCGGGCTTGGGGCCGTACCTAACCAAGCCCAAAGCAAAAAAAACTTAGCCCGGGTCCTAGCCCGGCCCAGGCATCGGGCCTAAAAATGATGCCCAAGCCCGGCCCATCACTATAAAAGCCCATTGGGCCTCAGGCCGGCTGATGACCCACAAGTATATGGGATCAATTGTAGTCCTTTTGATAATTAAGAGTGCCGAACCTAATGAGGAGCAGAAGGAAATGACAAGCGGTTTTCAGCAACGTATTTCTGCAAGCACTCAAGTAGTCGGTAATAGGTAGTTTGATAGTAAGATAATTTGTAACAGACGAGTAACGGTAATGAGAAATAAAGTGCAGCAAAGTAGCCCAATCCTTTTGTGGCAAATGACAGGCCAAAATGGTCTCTTATAATAAGCAAAGCGTTCTTGAGAGCACACAGGAATTTCATCTAGTCATTTTCATCATGTTGGTTGGTTTGCGTTCGCTACTTTGATAATTTTATATGTGGGTGGACCGGTGCTTGGGTGCTGTTCTTACTTAAACAAACCTCCCACTTATTATTAACCCCCTCGCAAGCATCCGCAACTACAAGAAAAGTATTAAGATAAATTCTAACCAGGGCATTAAAAATTTGGATCCAAATCGGTCCCTTACGAAGTAGCGCATAAACTAGGGTTTATGCTTATGTCATTCTAGCAACGCATCATCTCATAACTACTCCACAATGCATTCCCTTAGGCTCAAAGATGGTGAAGTGCCATGTAGTCGATGTTCACATGACACCACTAAGGGAATCACAACATACATATCATCAAAATATCGAACACATATCAAGTTCACATGATTACTTGCAACATGACTTCTCTCGTGATCTCAGGAACAAAAGTAACAACTCACAAATTATATTCATAATCAAGATCAGAGGGTATTAAATAGCATAATGGATATAAGCACATAATCTGCCATGAAATAATCCATATAATAATCAACTACAATATGTAATCAACACTACCAGTCAACCACAGGTACCAATCTAAAGTTCTGGTACAAAGATTGAACACAAGATATGAACTAGGCTTTGAGAGGAGATGGTGCTTTTGAAGATCTTGATGGAGATTGCCCTCAAAAAGATGACAGAGTTGTTGGTGATGACGATGGCTTCGATCACCCCCTCCGGGATGGAAGTTCCCCCGGCAGAATCGCTCCGCCGGAGGGAAAAAGTGCTCCTGCCCAAGTTCCGCCTCGAGACGGCGGTGCTCCATCTCGAAAGTCCCCTCGTGATTTTTTTTCTAGGTCAAAATGATATATATACCAGAAGATGGGCACCAAAGGTGGGTCGGGCTGGCCACAACCTACCAGGGTGCGCCTGACGTGCCCTGGTGTCTTGTGCTCACTAGGTGCCCCCCTCTGGTAGTTAGTTTCTCCAGTATTTTTTTATATATTCCAAAATAATTCTCCATAAATTTTTAGCTCATTTGGAGATGTGCAGAATAGGTGCCCTGACGTAACTTTCTCAGGTCCAGAATTCCACCTACCGATATTCTCCCTCTTTGTGTAAACCTTTCATAATATGAGGGAAAAGGCATTAGAATCACTCCATAAAGCATTATTATGCATAAAAAAATTAAATAATAGTATGAAAACATGCTGCAAAATGGACGTATCAACTCCCCAAGCTTAGAGCTCGATTGTCCTCAAACAAAAAACCGATATTGAAAAACATGGCCACATGCTTAGAGAGAGAGAGAGAGCGGTGTCGTGTAAAAACAAAATACAGAGATAGTAGCATCATGCTTATTATTATAATAGCAAAAAACTTTATCATAAAACTTTATCACATAACTTTATCATATAACTTCTCATGAACAAGTAACAATTCATCATAATATCGAAGTAAAAGCATAAACTCTATTGAAAACGAACAAACTATGTTCTCAGTCAACTTTGCAATTACAATTCATCGTATTTTCAGGAAGGGTTGCGTATCGGAGCCTTTTGGCAAGTCCACATACTCAACCATCATTTAGTCGTCTATGATTGCTAACACTCACCGTATATACAAGAGCAAAAAGTTTCAACCGGGCACATAGAAAGATATGGGCTTAAAGTTTTGCCTCTCAACTTATTCACCTCAAGGGTGATGTCAACAATAATAACTCATGCTCACCATATCCAACTGGATATATGTGCCTAGATCTTTCCCCGCCACATGATGCTTCCAAAAAGAAAAAAGAACAAGGAAGAGGGATGATGCTTTGACTCTTGCATGAGAGTAAATACATAAAGTAACAGATAGGCCCTTCACAGAGGGAAGCAGACGTTGTCATGCACTTTTTGGTTTGTATGCTCAATCTCTTAGTGCAAAAGAACATCATGTTATATTGCCCCTTATGATAGTGACCTTTATTATGCAGTCCGTCGCTTTTATTGCTTTGCCATCACAAGTTCGTACAACGCTCAGTTTTCTCTTACACTAAATGATCCAGCACATTTAGAAGCAATTTTTATTGCCTCTTTGCACTGATGACAACTTACTTGAAGGATCTTACTCAATCCATAGGTAGGTATGGTCGATTCTCAAAACAAGATTTTGGGTTTAAGGTTTTTGGATGCACAAGTAGTATCTCTACTTAGTGCGGAATTTTGGCTAGAAAAGATATTGAGCAAGCTCCACATATTGAAGGATCTATGACAATATAACTTCTATGTGAATATGAACAAATATAAATCATTACATTGTCTTCCTTGTCCAACTTAAACAATTTTGGCATATAATATTGTGATGGGAGCTCACAATCATAAAAGATGTCCAAGATAGAGTATTTGCATGTGAATCTTCTCTTCCCTTATTAGTTCTTTCATGAATTGCATCATTGACCAATGCTATGTTTGTCAATCTCCAATAAATTTTACCACTTATACTTTTCCTTATGTGATGTCTTTACTTAATATAAGATTAGCATAATCTTTTTCATTATTCTCTTTTATTTTGATTGAAACATAAAAGTAAAGAATGCAAAACTTGAACTAAACTTCATTATAACTTTCACTCGATTACATAGATAGATGGATCACGAAACAAAGACTCGTAAATAAACCATGCTAAACTATTATTAATTCAAAAGATAACTAAAGATTGAACTAAGATAGGTCAAGGTAATGGAAGTGATGGTGATACGATATCGGGGCATCTCCCCCAAGCTTGGCACAAGCCAAGGGGAGTGCATGCCCATACTCGTGTGCTTAAGTCTCCTTTGGTGGGGAAGATGGAGGTGGTGGTGATGTGGTAGTGTCCTTTTGCCTCAGCTTACGCTTGAGGATGGAGTTTTCCTCCCTCAAGTCATCGATCTCCTGCTTGAGCCTTAATATCTTTTTGCACAATTCTTGTTTGTTTTCCTGTAGGAGACGAAAAGGAATAAACTGGATCTTAGGTTTCTTTACTTTATTAGGGAGGATGGACTTCTTGAACTCCACGTGCATGTCCCCAGGTTGAGGTAATGGGGTATCATCTTCATCTAAGCTTGTCTCTTCTTTTCCCTTCAAATCATAATCTTCTTCTTCCTAAGTGGTCCATCCATAATGCTCCACATCCCCATGAACTTTTGGGTTCGCGATATAGTCTGCAACATAGCTCTATCCATCCGAATCTTGAGACGACATATTTCAAGATCCATCAGAAAAGCAGCAAGAAACAAGATCAAATAACCTCTTTTCACTGGCAAGTTTGAAATCATAGTTCAGTTCTTTAATTGCCCAATATGATTTATGTTCTAAGTCAAGAGGCAAATGACAGTCTTTTCCATAAACCATTTTATAAGGAGACATACCCATAGGATTTTTATAAGTTGTTCTGTAAGCCCAAAGTCCATCATCTAATTTCTTAGACCAATTCTTTCGAGACCTATTGACAGTTTTTTGTAATATTAATTTTATTTCTCTATTGCTAAGTTTGACTTGACCACTAGATTGAGGATTATAGGGTGATGCAATTCTATGTTTAACATCATATTTAGCAAGCATTATACAGAATGCACCATGAATAAAGTGTGAACCACCATTAGTCATTAAATATCTAGGGACTCCAAACCTTGGGAAAATAACATCTTTAGGCATTTTAATGGAAGTGTTGTGATCAGCACTACTGGTTGCAATAGTTTCTACCCACTTAGTAACATAATCAAGGCAACCAAAATATGAATATACCCATTAGAGGAAGGAAAAAGTCTCTTATAATCAACACCCCAAACATCAAATGGTTCAACATCAAGTGAATAATTCATAGGCATTTCCTTACGCTTACCGATATTACCAATTCTTTGACATTCATCACAATATAAGACAAACTTAGGGGCATCTTTGAAGAGAGTAGGAAAATAAAGCCAGATTGCAATACGTTGTGAGCAGTTCTATCTCCCGCATGATGTCCTCCATAAGACATTTCTGTAGGATTTGTTCTCGTTCATGCTTAGGTACATAACGTATAATAATACCATCTACTCCTTTATAAAGATGTGGGTCATCCCAAAAGTAATGTCTTAAATCATAGAAGAATTTTTTCTTTTGTTGGTATGTGAAACTATGTGGTATATATTTAGCAACAATGTAATTAGCATAATGAGCATACCATGGAGTATTATGAGAAACATTTATTGCAGCTAGTTGTTCATCAAGAAAGCTATCATCAATAGGTAGTGGGTCATCAATAATATTTTCTAACCTAGAAAAGTTAGCATCTACGGGGTTCTCAGCTCCTTTCCTGTCAGTGATATGTAAATCAAATTCTTGTAGGAAGAGAACCCACCTAATGAGTCTAGGTTTGGAATTTTCTTTTCCATAAGATATTTTATAACAACATGATCAGTGTGAACAATTACTTCGGAATCAACAATGTAAGATCTGAATTTATCATAAGCAAACACAACTGCTAAAAATTCGTTTTCAATATTGCATAATTTCTTTGGGCGCTGTCTAGAGTTTTACTAGCATAATGGATAACATTTAATTTTTTATCATCTCTTCATCCTAGAATGGCACCAACAACATAATCACTAGCATCACACATAATTTTAAAAGGCAAGTTGCAATCAGGTGGTTGAACTATAGGTGCAGAAGTTAAGGCTTTCTTAAGTGTTTCAAAGGCTTCTACACAATCATCATAAAAAATAAATGGAATATCCTTTTGTAAAATATTTATAAGAGGCCTAGAAATTTTTGAGAAGTCTTTAATAAACCTCCTATAGAAACCAGCATGACCAAGGAAACTACAAATACCTTTAATATCTTTAGGACATGGCATTTTCTTAATTGCATCAACTTTAGCTTTATCCACCTCAATAGCTCGTACGGAAATTTTATGCCCCAAAACAATACCTTTATTAACCATAAAGTGTCACTTCTCCCAATTCAAGACAAGATTAGTTTGCTCACATCTCTGGAAAAACTCGATCAAGGTTGCTTAAGCAATCATCAAAAGAAGTTCCGTAAACCAAAAAATCATCCATGAAAAACTCAATATTCTTTCACAAAAATCAGAGAATATAGCAGTCATACATCTTTGAAAGCTAGCAGGTGCATTGCATAAAAAAAAGGCATACATCTATAAGCATAAGTTCCAAAAGGACAGGTAAAGGTGGTTTTCTCTTGATCAGGTTCTGAAATAGGTATTTGAGAAAAACCAGAATATCCATCAAGAAAACAAAAGTGTGTGTGTGTTTAGATAACCTTTCTAGCATTTGATCAATAAAAGGCAGAGGGTAATGATCTTTTCTAGCAGCTTTATTTATTTTTCTGAAATCAATCACCATTCTATAGCCAATAACAATTCTTTGTGGAATGAGTTCATTTTTATCATTAGGAACAACAGTAATACCTCCCTTTTTAGGGACATAATGAATAGGACTAACCCATCTACTATCAGCTATGGGATAGATTATATCTTCTTTTAGAAGCTTACATATTTCAGTTCTTACCACTTCTTTCATCTTAGGATTCAAACGTCGTTGATGATTGACAACGGGTTTAGCATCAGGTTCAATTTGAATCTTGTGTTGACATAGAGTGGGACTAATGCCCTTAAGATCATCAAGAGTATATTCAATAGCAGCACGATGCTTCTTCAGAATTTTCAATAATCTTTCTTCTTCATGTTCTGAAAGGTTAGCACTAATAATAACAGGATATAACCTTTTCTCATCAAGATAAGTATACTTTAAAGTGCCAGGCAATTGTTTTAATTCAAACACAGCATCACCTTTAGGCGGAGGAGGACCTCCAAGAGTTTCAATACGAAAATTGTGTTTAAGCAGAGGTTGTTGTTCAAAGAATATTTTATCTATTTCGTTTCATTCACGCAAGTGGATATCATTTTCGTGGTCTAGCCAATATTGTTCTAAGAGATCAGTAGGAGGCATAGCAATAGAAGCAAGACCTATTATTTCATCCTTACTAGGTACTTCTTTCATATGAGGTTGTCTACAGAACTTGGAGAAATTAAACTCATGAGACTCACCACCAAAGCTAACACTGACAGTTTGTGTATGGCAATCTATGGTGGCATTAACAGTGTTCAAGAAAGGTCTACCAAAGATTATGGGACAAAAATCATCTTGTGGGGAACCAAGAACTAGAAAATCAGTAGGGTATTTAATTTTCCCACACAAGACTTCAACATCTCTAACAATCCCAAGTGGTGTGATGGTGTCTCTATTAGCAAGTTCAATAGTAACATCTATGTCTTCTATTTCAGCGGGAGCTATATGATTCATAATTTCTTAGTATAAGGTAAAAGGAATAGCACTCACGCTAGCACCTAAGTCACATAAACCATGATAACAGTGGTCTGCTATTTTAACTCAGACAACATGCATGCCAACAACAGGTCTATGTTTATTTTCTTCATCGGCTTGGCAATCCTCGTAGCTTCATCATAAAAATAAATAACATTCCCATCAATGTTTTCTACCAGGAGATCTTTAACCATAGCAATACTAGGTTATACTTTAATTTTCTCAGAGGGTTTAGTTGCTTTAATATTACTTTTGCGAACCATAGTTGATACCTTCGCATGTTCCTTTATCCTAACAACGAAATGTGGTTTCTCAATATAAGTAGTAGGTACAACTGGATCAACATTGTAAATAATAGTTTCATCTTTAGCTTTAACCGGTTCTTTAATTTCTTACTTAATAGGGGGATGATATTTAAACCACATATCCTTAGGGAGGTCAACATGAATGGCAAATGATTCACAAAAATAGGCAACTATCTCAAAGTCAAGTTCATATTTAGTGCTAAATTGTGAAAAGCATCGGTATTCATAAAAGATATAACATAATCAAACTCAAGCTTAATACCTGACTCTTTACCTTCGTCGAGTTGCCAATCTTCAGAGTCGCGTTTAATTCTTTCTAACAGGTCCCACCTGAATTAAATAGTCTTCTTCATGAAAGAACCAGTACAAGAAGTATCGATCATGGATTGATCATCCCGACAAAGCCGAGCATAAATTTTTTGAATAATAATTTCTCTCGAGAGCTCATGATTGGGGAATGAATATAACATTAAATTAATCCTCCCGCAAGCTAGAGCGATACTTTGTCCTTCACGAGGCCAAAAATTATATATATAATTCCGATCACGATGAACTAGATGCATAGGATAATTTTTTGGTGAAATTCCAATTTCAATCAATTCCAGTACAAGATCGAATATCATCACATAGCGTATACCATGCAAATGCTCTTCCCATCAAAGATAATGGGAAAACCATCTTCTTAGATTAATCTCCGGGTAAACCTGCAAGCTTAAATAATCCAAAAATTCCATCCACATATATCAAGTGCATATCAGGACGTTTCATACATGAAGGAATTTCATAACCAATATTTTAAGTAGGTGCAGTAGTTTGAGGGGCAACTAACCGTGCTTCCAATCGAGGTGAAGATACCCTGAAGGATAGTTTTCCATAGTAGCAAGTGACATAAATTTCAGCAAGTAGTAATATTTTTTCCTTACCAATTTCCACTTACCAAGAGCGCTTCACTCCCTGGCAATGGCGCCAGAAAAGAGTCTTGATGATCCACAAGTATAGGGAATTAATCATAGTCCTTTCGATAAGTAAGAGTGTAGAACCCAACGAGGAGCAGAAGGAAACGAGAAGTGGTTTTCAACAAGGTATTTTCTGCAAGCACTGAAAATAGTCGGTAAGAGGTAGTTTGATAGCAAGATAATTTGTAACGGACAAGTAACGGTAACGGTAAATAAAGTGTAGCAAGGTAGCCCAATCCTTCTGTGGCAAAGGACAAGCCAAAACGGTCTCTTATAATAAGCAAAGCGTTCTTGAGGGCAGATGGGAATTTCATCTAGTCACTTCCATCATGTTGGTTTGATTTGCGTTTGCTACTTTGATAATTTGATATATGGGTGGACCGGTGCTTGGGTGTTATTCTTACTTGAACAAACCTCCCACTTATGATTAACCCCCTCGCAAGCATCCGCAACTACGAGAAAAGTATTAAGACAAAATCTAACCATAGCATTAAACATTTGGATCCAAATCGGTCCCTTATGAAGTACTCCCTCCGTTCCAAAATAGATGACCCAACTTTGTACTGACTTTGTACTAAAGTTAGTACAAAGTTGGGTCATCTATTTTGGAACGGAGGGAGTAGCACATAAACTAGGGTTTATGCTTCTATCACTCTAGCAACCCATCATCTAATAACTACTCCACAATGCATACCCTTAGCCCAAAGATGGTGAAGTGCCATGTAGTCGAAGTTCACATGACACCACTTAGGGAATCACAACATACATATCATCAAAATATCGAACACATATCAAGTTCACATGATTACTTGCAACATGACATCTCCTGTGACCTCAAGAACAAAAGTAACTACCCACAAATGATATTTATATTCAAGATCAGAGGGGTGTTAAATAGTATAATGGATCTGAACATATAATCTTCCACCAAATAAACCATATAGTAATCAACTACAAGATGTAATCAACACTACCAGTCACCCATAGGTACCAATCTGAGGTTCTGGTACAAAGATTGAAAACAAGAGATGAACTAGGGTTTGAGAGAAGATGGTGTTGTTGAAAATGTTGATGGAGATTGCCCTCCCGAAGATCAGAGGGTTGTTGGTGATGACGATGGCTTCGATTTCCCCCACCAGGAGGGAAGTTCCCCCGGCGGAATTGCTCCGTCGGAGGGCAAAAGTACTCCTGCCCAAGTTCCTCCTCAAGACGGCGGCACTCCATCCCAAAAGTCCTCTCCTGATTTTTTTTCTAGGTTAAAATGACCTATATACCAGAAGATGGGCACCAAAAGTGGGTCGGGCTGGCCACAACCCATCAGGATGTGCCTGGGGGGCCTGGCGCACCCTGGTGTCCGGTGGTCACCAGGTGCCCCCCCTCCGGTAGTTATTTGCACCATTATTTTTTATATATTTCAAAAATAGTTCTCTATAAATGTTCAGCTCATTTGGAGATGTGCAGAATAGGTGCCCTGACGTAGTTTTTTCAGGTCCAGAATCCCAGTTGCCGGTATTCTCGCTCTTTGTGTAAACCTTGCATATTATCAGAGAAAAGGAATTAGAATTACTCCATAAAACATTGTTATGCATAAAAACATTATAAATAACAGTATGAAAACATGATGCAAAATGGGTGTATCACTGGTCCTCTTCGTTAAATAGCAAATATGACGGCCCCAGGACCGGCCCGACCTGGCTACGGGCTCAAAATCTAGGCCTAGGCCCGGCACGCGGGCAAGACTGGGCCGGGTCGAGTCGGGGTTTTTTGGGCCAGGTCGGGTCGGGCCGGGTATCCCATGGCCAGGTATACCGCCACCATAGTTAGGGCCTTCACCCAGTAATCAAATGACGTGATGGAGGTGGAAGCAGATCTGATGAATATCTCCGCAGAGAAAAAACGATGGCTTGGGCGTCGTCGCCATTGTGACATACTAGTGCCATCTCGGGATTTCTGCCAATCTGAATCTCCACCTCCAGCCCCGCCTGCATCAAGGACCGTGCCAATCTTGCGACCAGATAAATACGGAGGAGCACACCGAGCGGGGAGGAATGAAGGCACCTGACCTAGATCAGGCCTCGTCAGGCGACGATGACCGATGGGCAACCGCTGACCTACCGCAAAGCCGTGGAGCCAAGCGGATACACCGGACAGGCCAGTCACCCATGATCCAGGTGCCCACGTACATCAAGCGATAAAGTAGGTTCCTAGTCGTCACCTTCCTGCACTACAACCCGGGCATGCCCAGCAGTAGACTCTGGCGGTAGCGAGAAAGGAAAGCGGAAGCTAGGCGGACGACACGGAGTGCCATATGTGAAAAGTGGGAGCACTATTAAGGACTAATGTTGAGGTGGATGCAAAGTGATTAGTAGAGAATAGATCTTGGTACCGGAAATTCGCAGGGGCACGTTAAGTGCGGGGGCACTCGCCTGCCAAGCCGTGCCGCTCGCAAAGTAGTTGAATTTCGCATGAGCGCAGAGTAAAAAAGATAACCCTCGAAAAGCTTTAAGTTTGAACGATGAACATTACGGTTTTTGCATCTAAGAATGCAAAGTTTCAACAAGTTTCAGATATATTTAAGCAATTTTTCTGTCGGTCCTAGGCACAAATTAATTAATTTGTATCGGTCGCCCGTACTAAGTTTCAACGTTCTAAATTTAACAGTTTTTTAAAAGTTGTCAAAATACATTCGTAATGGATCTTATTTCAAAGCGCCGGTCATGGTAAACACGAATATAAAAACAAAACTTAATTTGGATTTTTTATTTAAAAATATAAAATTTTGGAAATCGAAAGCCAAAATAAAAAACTGGCACCAGGGACCTGCTGTCCCCGCACTTGCGGACCGCAAATCCTCATCCATCTAGGTACATGTGGAGTGGGTGAGGTGTTATATTTGTAACAACTCAGAGCGTGGATGGTCCTTTTTACCCTTTTTATCTTACACATGCTTGTGCGTATTAAGAAAATGTTGGAGATACTAAGATGTAAATTTAGAAGTCGATGAATCGATGATGTGACACATTTGGAATCACATGCATACACTGTGGACGCCCTAAAAGAAAAGAGAATGTTTGCACCTGTATACAAACTTTTGGGGGAACCTGTGGACGTTAGATTTTCTCTACTTTGCCTACCTCGGCAGCATATGCATCCGGGGCACACCATCTGAATCATCATGCCAATAATGGAGCGCAATTTCACTCGACCTGCTGGTTGCTGGCGGACGCAGGCCTGCACCCGCTGGAAGCCTGCCTGCCTCCCCGATGACGTCGACACGTGCACTGCTTCCAAGCCGGCAGAACCAGCTAAGCAGTTGTACAAGCAAGACCGTCGATCGTGTGGCGGAGAACGATGGCGACACGCTATCTCCGCCAGAAGGTTGGTTTGTTGGTTTGTCTCAGGCAGAAGGCTGGCACGTACGGCCGTACGAAGACTTGCGCTGCATCAATCGATCGCCTTACCCGTGAAGACCTGCCCGGCCGTAGGAAGACCTGCTCGTGACCTGGCCGGCCGTACGAAGACCTGCCCGTGACAAGGAGAGCAAAGCTTCAACGAGCCCGTAATTTGGCATATTCCGAAACCTACCTCAGTATCTACATTAACCTCGGCTTTGCTTAATTTGGACGCCATATAAGACATCCAATGAGCGACCCATCCATATGCATGTTCGCCTCTTAGTAGCTGAGGCTAGTGCTGATTGCTGTCTTAATCATGACATTGCACTGATTGCTGAGCTCTATCACCAAAGCAAACCCGAGTGTCTACGCTCCTAGCTTGGAGCGTCTACTGATTGTTACATTTGAGTTACCCAGTTGAAAAGACTGTTGCGCTATCATGCTCACAAGTCACAACAAAGCTCGTGCATCCATCAACAAGCCTCAAGTCCAACCGCACAAGGCGAAAGGAATTTTTATTCGAGTAATATGATTGTCCTTCAAATTGTGCACCATGACCATGTTTCGGGTTTTATTGATTTAAAGCCGGACTTCTTGGCTGCATGCATCGTCCTGATGCAAAGATCGGGGTTCATCCTCCTTTCAAAAAAAAAACCCGGACTTCTCTTGTACCTTTTGTAAAAAAAAGGTGCTTACAAACATTAGTACTGAGCGCTCAGTATTACCAAAGGAGACTTCCGAACGTATCATTTGGGTGCTTAAAGATGTTTACAAGTACCAGTAGTAGCCCAACAAGAGGATTTATTTTGCTGGCGAGCCAGTCATAGATTATGTGAAAGAGGTATGCAATCTCGGGCCAGACCAGTTGCGATCGTATTTTATTTTCATTTGTTTTACTATCCCAATACTCAGCGACTCAAACTTGATACACGTTTAATAAAATGGCAGTGTACATCCATGATACAGACGCCGAGGTACTTCCCTTTTTGAAAAGAAAGAAGAGGAGTTATTTGATGCATGATTTCCTTTTGCCTAAAGATAGGAATGTATTGTACAATAGTGTGACCATATGGGATGTACAAAGCAATGTAGGGTTTTGGACTACTTTATTTTGAAAGTTCGGAAATCACATTCTAAAGTTAAAAGAAAAATCTTTTTTAGTCAGAATTCATTTTTGGCACTATACAAGATCTAGTGCTCACTGGAGCATGTGCACCAAAGGCTATATACGATCTTGTATTTTTCTAATGACAGCCGTAGGAAAATAACAAAGGTATCAACCACGGACCTATAAATACCAATGAGGGTTCTCCCATAGCTTTAATTTGAGCCGCAATACCAAGGTTGCAATACTCGCACTCAGCCATTAAAGTAATCAACCAACATCGGCAGGAGTACCAACACGAATATTCTAGGGACAAAAAATGAACAACCATGTCTACATCGTTGGGAGCTGAGAGTACGAATCACCATTGTCGAGGACGTAGCAGCCGGGACAGATATTTCGAGAACAATCCTCCTCACGGCGACCATGAGGAAAATCCAAAACCGAGCTAACGAAGCAAGATCTGAAGAACTATATCTAGAAAAGTTTAATCTTCCAACACCACCATTGACGTCGGGAAGGAGATCTCGTCGTCGGACGAAGGGATGAAGATTACTTATCGTAGAAGATGACATCTCCAAAGAAGAAAACAACGACTACCAAAACACTAAACCAATCTAATGAAAACACCACTATTATTAGGAACTCCACTCATAGATTGGGTTACCCACCCCTCCCGACGCCGGTGACGCCGGCCTGAGGTGGGGGAACCGATCTATGGTGGAGACGGAGGTGGTTGGCGGCGGCTAGGTCTTTTCCCAGGGGTTACTATATTAATTTGAACATGAAACTCTATGTAAGATGTTTGTAGTTTGGACTCCATATAAAATGCATGGCCGCTCATCAGTAAAAGAAGCCAAAATTTTGGTCCGTGCCAATATCCAGTTCTCGTATTCAATATGTCTGACGCCAAAATTTCTGAAACTGTGGTTGCGCCACTTACGGTTGTGAAGAAATTAGCCACAAAGCACTCGCGCTTTGTCTCTGCGACTCATCATCAGGTCATGCCTCATTGTGGTTTCCTTAGTCATGTGCCACTATGCATGTTCGCCCCTCAGTTGGGGCTGCCGAGATGAGTGGCTCCCATTTACAAAACCAACCAACCGAGCTAGTAGTGGTAGCTGGCTTAATCGCGATATAGCAATAGAAGTATCTTCTTCAGTTGGATGATTGAGATGAGATCCCTTGCGTCGAAACAAACCCGAGTGTCTACGTCCAAGCTTGGGTCATCTACTGATTGTTACATTTGAGTTACCCGGTTGAAAAGATTGTTGCTCACAAGTCATAACAAAGCTCATGAATCCATCAACAAGCCACAAGTCTAAGTGTACAAGGGGATTTTTTTTTTTGTTCCGATAGTATTAGTGTCTTATAATTGTACACCATGCTTGTGTTTCAGGATTTATTAATTTAAAGCTGGGTGCTTCTGGCGCATTCCTTCCAAAAAATGTGCTAACGAGCTTCTCTACATAGATACTCTTAGTATTACCAAAAGATATTTCAAAACATGTCATTAGGGTGCGTAGGGATATGTACAACTGCATGGAGGGAGCCCGGGAGAGGATTTATTTGATGCATGATTTCTATTGGAGTATGCACACCCCTAGATATAGGAATTTAATGTACAATAGTTTGACCATATGTTATCTATAAAAGCTATATAGGATGAGTGGGGCGTTTTGGAGCTCGGCCTCCATGGACGCCGATTTTTTTTTAAAAAAATCAAAATTTCTATTTGTAAAAAAAACGTGAAAACTAATCTTCAAGTATACAAGGATGTGATGCATATGTGTGTAAAATTTCAGGATCAAATGTCTTGAATTGCGATTTGTGCAAACAAAAAAATCATGGACTTTGAGGATGAACAATATCATCTACTGAAATGCCACATTTTTTTTCACATTCCTCATTTCGTCGTATTTCATCACGAAAATTTACACATGTGTGGTACGCATTCATGTATATCTGTATTTTTTCAGAATTTTTTGAAATGTAAAAGAGGAATTATGATGAATTTTTCAATTTTTCAAAACATGGCCTCCATGCAGCTGTACCTCCAAAAGAATTTTTTGATTTAGGATTGGTATTATTATAGAGTGTGAATAAGGCAAGACATGAAACATAGATGACTGTCCACACACAAAGGTGTGGCTCTACAAAAAACCAAAGCTCTCGATATGTCCCCAAATTGTATCTTATTAACACAGAGGTTTCTTTATTAATTTGAAAGATGAAAAATTATATAACATGTTTGTAGTATCAAATTTGGATAAAATGCATGGTTAAGAAAGTCATTAGTTATACTATTTCTTTGTACATGTCATTTATAACCTTCTTTATTCTCGAACATGCATCAACACACGTCATATTATCTTAGAAGAAGAATGCCATGAAGATGCAAAGTTGCGAAATATAAACCAGCCAGGGTTAGCACTGAGCAATTGAGCTAACATGTCAGGAGACCTAGAGTGCAGATGTTGGTAGAAATATGAGCAATTTACCGAATGATTTTATTAACAGAAATAGTAGATAAAACATTACTAGCATAGCAGTGATAAAACAAGTCATGCGATTTGACAAAGTGAAGGTAAATAACATCTGCATATATGAACTAGAAATGATCATCTCTCGAGCAGACAGTAGATCAAGATGCATATATGAGGTAGATCCTAACACGTGTAGGGTAAACACTAGAAGAAAGAACTGTGGCAGGACCTCTAACAGGAAAAACAAGAACACGTACTGGACAGCAGCCGGAGCAGAGGCACTGGACTTGGGGTCGGTGTCCTCCATGTCGTCGAGGAGGTTGTCGACGTCGGGGAAGTAGTCGTCGGAGTCCGGGGCGTCCGTGACGAAGAAGTCAGTAGTCGCGCAGAGCGCTCCCCAAAATCCTTATCACCCTTCTCCCGTACAGGACTCAAAGAGGTGCGGTTTCGGAGACCTACTGTCCCGACTCGCGGTGCACGCCGCAAGCCGGGATGAGGAAGACAGCAGCAGCGCAGAGATTGGAACCGGTGGCGAGAGGAAGGAGAAGTTCTGGTGCGTCACTCTGAGAGGAGCGACCTCCCTTTTATAGGCGCAAGAGAAGGAGGTGAGAGGGCAGCGACGGAAGGTGAAACGAAGATGAAGCGAACAGCCAGCAGCCGAAGGGCTGCACCGTTCGCATTCAAACTCCACTATCGCAAAAATATTTCAGCTTCTGTGTGAACTTTAGTATACCCGTCGTGCGTGGCAAAAATTTAGACATCGGCTCGGCTCATTCCCGCAACCGGCGGCGCGTCGTGACGAGGCGTGGCGGGCGGCGGAGGAGGAGCGCGCGTGGATGTCCCTCTTGTTCTCATGATCATACATGTGGGGAAAGAACCTCCCTTATAAAGAGGTCCAACTCCCTCTAAGCTAGCAATGTGGGACTGAACTTTCGTTCCACCTCTTGCCTTGCACGAATGGGCTGCGTGGGCTTCTAGAATTAATTAGAAATTTCTGAAAGTGCTATTGGGCTGGCCCATAATAGACAAAATTCCAGCAATCCCCCACCAGATCCCAGAGGCACACAAAATTTGCCTTTGGTTCCAAAACACTGTTTTATATACCAGTACTGCAGTGGAGACTGTTAAGTAGAACTTCCACCTAGAACCCTATGCTATACTCGTAAGCAACTTGAACAGTGGACTGGGCCTTGAACTGCAAGTTTTCTGCAAATCTAGCTTCACATAAAGCCTTGACCGATACATGGCTACCGTGGGTCTTCCCCGCGGGTGGAGCTTATGCGTCATACTCCGAGACCTTTCATGAGTTTACTAGAGAGAACCCTACTCTCATAGATTGCAACATTGAACAATCAGACTCATATAGGTGCATTCTTCAAAAGATGTTCTGCAGGACAACATCTCTGCTTCAAAGAGCCACTTAGAACACATTAAGATATACATCAACCTGCCATGCAGATTAGGAGAGTATTGCATCTTCATGGAGTGGTATTTTTAACAGTAAGGATACTCTCCTCCCAGCTGACCAACAACTTGTCTTCCACATCTAATTCACGGGATCTCCGATCACAAAGAATAGGTTACGACTGTGAACAACTCATATTGTGGGTCTCATACCCATCTTCCTCGATGCATTATCTATCACATTACGTGATAGACCCTTAGTAAAAAGATCTGCCAGATTTTTAGACGTTTGGATATAATCCAATGCAATAACTCCGGAGTTTCTCATTTTTCTGACAGAATTTAACCTTCTCTGAACGTGTCTTGATGACTTCATGTTATCCTTTGAACTGTTCACTTTCGTGATCACAGTTTGATTGTCACAGTTCATAAGGATACCTGGTACAGGTTTCTCAACAACAGGCAAGTCATTCAAGAGCCTGCGAAGCCAATCTGCTTCGACCGTAGCTGTATCTAGTGCTGTGAGTTCTGCTTCCATTGTTGACCTCGTTAAGATGGTCTACTTGCAAGACTTCCAAGAAACAGCGCCACCTCCATGAGTGAATACATATCCGCTCGTCGCCATTATCTCATCAGCAACTGAGATCCAGTTTGAGTCACTATACCCTTCAAGCACCTTTGGGTGCCCAGCGTAGTGAATTCCATAATTCGCAGTGCCTTTCAAATAACGCAAAACTCTCTCTAGAGCTATCCAATGCACATCTCCTGGTTTTGAGACAAACCGGCTCAGTTTGCTAACAGCAAAAGAGATGTCAGGTCTTGTAGCACTGGCTAAGTACATAAGCTACCCAATAATCTGTGAATATTTCAATTGGTCTCTAGCAATTCTCCGATTCTTTTGAAGCAACACACTAGCATCATATGGTGTTGGAGAGGGCTTCCAGTTACTGTAGCCAAAGCGACTCAAGATCTTTTCCACATAGTGGGACTGAAGCAATGTAATCCCACCATCATCGTCTCTCAATAACTTGATGTTCAGAATGACATCAGCCACTCCTAAATCCTTCATCTCAAAACAGCGAGATAGGAAATCCTTGACCTCCTTAATAACATTCAGATTTGCTCCGAAAATGAGTATGTCATCAACATACAAGCAAAGCATAACTCCCTCGCCCCCACCATGGCGATAGTACACACATTTGTTAGCTTCGTTCACAACAAAGCCTGCAGCTGTTAAAGTTCTTTCGAACTTCTCATGCCACTGTTTGGGTGCTTGCTTGAGTCCATACAAACACTTCAGCAACTTGCACACTTTCCCTTCCTGACCATCTATTAAAAACCCATCTGGTCGTTCCATATAAATTTCCTTGTCCAACTCTCCATTTAGGAAAGCAGTCTTAACATTCATTTGTTGAACGAGAAGACCATGTGAGGCAGCTAGTGAAAGTAGAACTCGAATAGTGGTCAGTTGAGCCACAGGTGAGTAAGTATCAAAGAAGTCTTCACCTTCCTTTTGGGTATAACCCTTAGCCACGAGCCGAGCCTTGTACTTTTCAATAGTACCATCAGGCCTAAGCTTCTTCTTGAATACCCATTTGCATCCTATAGGTTTGCACCCATAAGGACGATCAGTTATCTCCCAAGTTTCATTAGCCAAGATGGAATCCATCTCGCTACGAACTGCTTCCTTCCAGTAGTCGGCGTCTTCAGATGCATAGGCCTCTGAAACATAATTGGGAGTGTCATCTACGAGATACATAAGAAAATCATCACCAAAGGACTTTGCAGTCCTCTGTCTCTTGCTCCTAATAGGAACTTCATTGTTCTCCTCCACATGACTTTCAAAGTGTTCCATCGAAATGGCAGGTTCAGTAATTGTAACGGGTTCCTGACTCGATGAACTAGGCATCTCCTGATTAGATGAGGTAGCCATATCCTTCATGAGAAAGATATCTTCAAAGAAAGTCGCATCATTCGACTCCATGATCGTACCGACATGCATGTCAGGTACCTCAGATTTTACAACCAAGAATCTATAACCAATGCTATGAAAAGCATATCCCAGGAAAATGCAATCCACAGTCTTTGGTCCAAGCTTCCGCTTCTTTGGAATTGGAACATTGACTTTCGCCAAACAACCCCATGTTCGCAGATAAGAGAGTTTTAACCTTTTCTTCTCCCATTCCTCGAATGGAGTTATCTCTTTGGTCTTTGTGGGGACTCGACTTAGGACATGACATGCTGACAATATCGCCTCCCCCCACCATGCCTTGGAGAAAGCCGATGTGTCTAACATGGCGTTAACCAAATCAGTTAGAGTACGGTTCTTTCTTTCGGCCACCCCATTTGACTGAGGTGAGTAGGGAGGCGTCCTCTCATGGATTATACCATGTTCCGCACAAAAAGCATCAAATTCATTGGAAAAATAATCTCCTCCACGGTCGGACCTAAGCCTCTTGATTTTCCGATCAGGTTGGTTTTCCACTTCAGCTTTATAGATCTTGAAAAAGTTCAAAGCCTCATCCTTAGATTTCAGAAGATACACACGGCAGTATCTAGTGGAGTCATCAATTAACGTCATGAAATATTTCTTTCCACCTTTTGTCAAAACACCATTCATTTCACATAGATCTGAATGTATAGGTTCTTGTGGTGCAAGATTTCTCTTCTCCGCAGTCACGTGAGACTTACGAGGTTGCTTAGCTTGCACACACACTTGACACTTAGATCCCTTGACAGTGGTGAAACTAGGGATTAAGTTTAACTTCGCTAGTCGCGACATGCAACCAAAGTTAACATGACAGATACGTGAATGCCACACATTTGATTCACTATTGTTCCAAATATGATTAACAACTTTATTGCAAACGTCTGATAAAGATAAACGAAACAGGCCTCCTGACTCATAGCCTTTACCAACAAAGATTCCATACTTGGATATTACAAATTTATTTGACTCAAAGACAAGCTTGTAGCCGTCTCTACACAGAAGAGATCCTCTAACAAGATTTTTATTGACGGAGGGGACATCATGCATGTTCTTCAGCCGCACGATCTTCCCTGAAGTAAACTTCAGATCGACCATGCCAACACCACAAACAGAAGCACTTGAACCATTTCCCATTAGCACGGTTGAAGTCCCTGCGGTCTGATAAGACGAAAACATGGAAATATCACCACAAACATGCAGATTAGCACCCGTGTCAATCAACCAATCAGGAGAATGACATACTGAAAGAATAGTGGGAAATATACCATACCCAGCATCCTTCATGTCAATGTCTCTGATGACAACATTAGCGGTCTTGCCGCCTTTCCGAGGATGATGCTTGTTATAGCGATTAGGACAACTAGGAGCCCAATGATCAGGATCTCCACACACATGACAAGAACCTTTCTTCTTGTCACTCTTCTTCTTGAAGTTGTTGTACAGCCTTGTTCTTCCCGTCAAACTTTGCTTTACCATCAAGCTTGCCCTTGTTCTTGAACTTGTGGGACTGGAAGTTTTTCTTCTGTACCAGATTGGCACTGGATCCTCCCTCAATACGTCGAGCACGTGTGTCCTTTGCTCTCGCCTTTTCTTCCACATCAAGAGTACCACATCCGGGACGAAAAACTCCTGTCTCTTATGCTTCAGTAAGGTAGCAAAGTTCCTCCACGAAGGAGGAAGCTTAGTGATGATACCCCCGGCAACAAATTTGTCCGGTAGGATACAATTGAAGTGCTCAAGTTCTCTAGCAAATGACTGTATCTCATGAGCTTGCTCAACCACGGAGCGCTCTTCAGTCATCCTGTAGTCATAGAATTGCTCCATGATGTACAGCTCAGTGCCAGCATCCGAGACCCCAAACTTGGACTCGAGTGCATCCCACATATCTTTTCCATTATCAATTGACGCATAAGCATCAACTATGTTCTCACCAAGAACATTCAAGAGAGAAGCCTTAAACAAAGTATCCATTTTCTGAAAAGCTTGTGCCTGTTGAGCATCAAGTTCTCCTTCAGGTCTACCAAGAGTGGCGTCATAGCAACTCATGGTTTGAAACCATAAGACTGCTATCACGCGCCACCTCTTATAGTGGATACCCTCAAACATAGGAGGTCTCATGGAAGCAGCAAAACCATTCGAGGTAAATTGAATATACTAAGGGTTTTGGATTGTTGGAAATATGAGCAATTTACTGAATGATTTTATTAACAAAAATACTAGATAAAACATGACTAGTATAGCTGTGATAAAACAAGTCATGCGATTTGACAAAGTGAAGGTAAATAACATCTGCATATATGAGCTAGAAAGGATCATCTCTCGAGCAGACAGTAGATCAAGATGCATATATGAGGTAGATCCTAACATGTGTAGAGTAAACACTAGAAGAAAGAACTGTGGTAGGACCTCTAACAGGAAAAACAAGAACACGTACTGGACAGCAGCCGGAGGAGAGGCACTGGACTTGGGGTCGGTGTCCTCTATGTCGTCGAGGAGGTTGTCGACGTCGGGGAAGTAGTCGTCTTCGGGGAAGTAGTCGTCGGAGTCCGGGGCGTCCATGACGAAGAAGTCAGTAGTCGCGCAGAGCGCTCCCCAAAAACCTTATCATCCTTCTCCCGTACAGGACCCAAAGAGGTGTGGTTTCGTAGGCCTACTGTCCTGACTCACGGTGCATGCTGCAAGCCGGGATGAGGAAGACAGCATCAGCATAGAGATTAGAACCGGTGGCAAGAGGAAGGAGAAGTTCTGGTGCATCACTCTGAGAGGAGCGATCTCCCTTTTATAGGCGCAAGAGAAGGAGGCGAGAGGGCAGCGACGGAAGGTGAAAGAAAGATGAAGCGAACAGCCAGCAGCCGAAGGGCTGCACTGTTCGCATTCAAACTTCACTATCGCAAAAATGTTTCAGCTTCTGTGTGACCTTTCGTATACCCGTCGTGCGTGGAAAAAATTTAGACATCGGCTCGGCTCATTCCCGCAACCCGCGGCGCGTCGTGACGAGGCGTGGCGTGGTGTGGCGAGGCGGGCGGAGGAGGAGGAGCGCGCGTGGATGTCCCTCTTGTTCTCATGCTCATACATGTGGGGAAAGAACGTCCCTTATAAAGAGGTCCAACTCCCTCTAAACTAGCAATGTGGGACTAAACTTTAGTTCCACCTCTTGCCTTGCACGAATGGGCTTCGCGGGCCTCTAGGGTTTATTAGGAATTTCCGAAACTGCTATTGGGTTGGCCCATAATAGACAAAATTCCAGCAATCCCCCACCAGATCCTAGAGGCACACAAAATTTGCCTTTGGTTCCAAAACACTATTTTATATACCGGTACTGCAGTGGAGACTGTTAAGTTGAACTTCCACCTAGAACCCTATGCTACACTAGTAAGCAACTTGAACAGTGGATTGGGCCTTGAACTGCAAGTTGTCTGCAAATCTAGCTTCACATAAAGCCTTGACCGATATGTGGCTACCGTGGGTCTTCCCCGCGGGTGGAGCTTACGCGTCATACTCCGAGACCTTTCATTAGTTTACTAGAGAGAACCCTACTCTCATAGATTGCGACGTTTAACAATCAGACTCATATAGGTGCGTTCTTCAAAAGATGTTCTACATGACAACATCTCTGCTTCAAAGAGCCACTTAGAACACATTAAGATATACATCAACCTGCCATGCAGATTAGGAGAGTATTGCATCTTCATGAAGTGGTATTTTTAACTGTAAGGATACTCTCCTCCCAGTTGTCCAACAGCTTGTCTTCCACATCTAATTCACGGGATCTCCGAACACAAAGAATAGGTTACCACTGTGAACAACTCATATTGTGGGTCTCATACCCATCTCCCTCGATGCATTATCTATCACATTACGTGATAGACCCTTAGTAAAAGGATCTGCCAGGTTTTTAGACATTTGGATATAATCCAATGCAATAACTCCGGAGTTTCTCATTTTTCTGACATACTTTAACCTTCTCTGAACGTGTCTTGATGACTTCATGTTATCCTTTGAACTGTGCACTTTCGTGATCACTGTTTGATTGTCGCAGTTCATAAGGATACCCGGTACAGGTTTCTCAACAACGGGCAAGTCATTCAAGAGCCGGCGAAGCCAATTCGCTTCGACCATAGCTGTATCTAGTGTTGTGAGTTCTGCTTCCATTGTTGACCTCGTTAAGATGGTATGCTTGCAAGACTTCCAAGAAACAGCGCCACCTCCATGAGTGAATACATATCCGCTTGTGGCCTTTATCTCATCAGCATATGAGATCCAGTTTGAGTCACTATACCCTTCAAGCACCTTTGGGTGCCCAGCGTAGTGAATTCCATAATTCGCAGTGCCTTTCAAATAACGCAAAACTCTCTCTAGAGCTTTCCAATGCACATCTCCTAGTTTTGAGACAAACCGGCTCAGTTTGCTAACAGCAAAAGAGATGTCGGGTTTGTAGCACTGGCTAAGTACATAAGCGAGCCAATAATCTGTGAATATTTCAATTGGTCTCTAGCAATTCTCCGATTCTTTCGAAGCAACACACTAGAATCATATGGTGTTGGAGAGGGCTTGCAGTCACTGTAGCCAAAGCGACTCAAGATCTTTTCCACATAGTGGGATTGAAGCAATGTAATCCCACCAGCATCGTCTCTCAACAACTTGATGTTCAGAATGACATCAGCCACTCCTAAAGCCTTCATCTCAAAACAGGAGATAGGAAATCCTTGACCTCCTTAATAACATTCAGATTTGTTCCGAAAATCCGTATGTCATCAACATACAAGCAAAGCATAACTCCCTCGCCCCCACCATGGCGATAGTACACACATTTGTCAGCTTCGTTCACAACAAAGCCTGCAGTTGTTAAAGTTCTTTCGAACTTCTCATGCCACTGTTTGGGTGCTTGCTTGAGTCCATACAAAGACTTCAGCAACTTGCACACTTTCCCTTCCTGACCATCTATTACAAACCCATCTGGTTGTTCCATATAAATTTCCTCGTCCAACTCTCCATTTAGGAAAGCAGTCTTGACATCCATTTGATGAACGAGAAGACCATGTGAGGCAGCAAGTGAAAGTAGAACTCGAATAGTGGTCAGTCGAGCCACAGGTGAGTAAGTATCAAAGAAGTCTTCACCTTCCTTTTGGGTATAACCCTTAGCCACGAGCCGAGCCTTGTACTTTTCAACAGTACCATTAGGCCTAAGCTTCTTCTTGAATACCCATTTGCATCTTATAGGTTTGCACCCATAAGGACGATCAGTTATCTCCCAAGTTTCATTCGCCAAGATGGAATCTATCTCGCTATGAACTGCTTCATTCCAGTAGTCAGCATCTTCAGATGCATAGGCCTCTGAAATAGAACTGGGAGTGTCATCTATGAGATACACAAGAAAATCATCACCAAAGGACTTTGTAGTCCTCTGTCTCTTGCTCCTAATAGGAACTTCATTGTTCTCCTCCACAGGACTTCCAAAGTGTTCCATCAAAATGGCAGGTTCAGTAATTGTAACTAGTTCCTGATTCGATGAACTAGGCATCTCCTGATTAGATGAGGTAGCCATATCCTTCATGGGAAAGATATCTTCAAAGAAAGTCGCATCATTTGACTCCATGATCGTACCGACATGCATGTCAGGTACCTCAGATTTTACAACCATGAATCTATAACCAATGCTATGAAAAACATATCCCAGGAAAACGCAATCCATAGTCTTTGGTCCAAGCTTCCGCTTCTTTGGAATTGGAACATTGACTTTCGCCAAACAACCTCATGTTCGCAGATAAGAGAGTTTTAACCTTTTCTTCTCCCATTCCTCGAATGGAGTTATTTCTTTGTTCTTTGTGGGGACTCAATTTAGGACATGACATGCTGTCAATATCGCCTCCCCCCACCATGCCTTGGAGAGAGCCAATGTGTCAAACATGGCATTAACCAAATCAGTTAGAGTACGGTTCTTTCTTTCGGCCACCCCATTTGACTGAGGTGAGTAGGGAGGCGTCCTCTCATGGATTATACCATGTTCCGCACAAAAAGCATCAAATTCATTGGAAAAATACTCTCCGCCATGGTCGGACCTAAGCCTCTTGATTTTCCGATCAAGTTGGTTTTCCACTTCAGCTTAATAGATCTTGAAAAAGTTCAAAGCCTCATCCTTAGATTTCAGAAGATACACACGGCAGTATCTGGTGGAGTCGTCAATTAACGTCATGAAATATTTCTTTCCACCTTTTGTCAAAACACCATTCATTTCTCATAGATCTAAATGTATAAGTTCTAGTGGTGCAAGATTTCTCTTCTCCGCAGTCACGTGAGACTTACGAGGTTGCTTAGCTTGCACACACACTTGACACTTAGATCCCTTGACAGTGGTGAAACTAGGGATTAAGTTTAACTTCGCTAGCCGCGACATGCAACCAAAGTTAACATGACAGAGACGTGAATGCCACACATTTGATTCACTATTGTTGCAAATATGATTAACAACTTTATTGCAAACTTCTGATAAAGATAAACGAAACAGGCCTCCTGACTCATAGCCTTTACCAACAAAGGTTCCATACTTGGATATTACAAATTTATTTGACTCAAAGACAAGCTTGTAGCCATCTCTACACATAAGAGATCCTCTAACAAGATTTTTATTGACGCAGAGGACATAATGCACGTTCTTCATCCGCACGATCTTCCCCAAAGTAAACTTCAGATCAACCGTGCCAACACCATGAACAGAAGCACTTGAACCGTTGCCCATCAGCATGGTTGAAGTCCATGCGGTCTGATAAGACGAAAACATGGAAATATCACGGCATACATGCACGTTAGCACCCGTGTCAATCAACCAATCAGGAGAATGACATACTGAAAGAATAGTGGGAAATATACCATACCCAACATCCTTCATGTCAATGTCTCCGATGACAACATTAGCGGTCTTGCCGCCTTTCCCAGGATGACGCTTGTCATAGCGATTAGGACAACTAGGAGCCCAATGATCAGGATCTCCACACACATGACAAGCACCTTTCTTCTTGTCACTCTTCTTCTTGAAGTTCGTGTGTTGTACAACCTTGTTTTTTCCATCAAACTTTGCTTTACCATCAAGCTTGCCCTTGTTCTTGAACTTGTGGGACTGGAAGTTTTTCTTCTGTACCAGATTGGCACTGGATCCTCCCTCAATACCTCAAGCACGTGTGTCCTTTGCTCTCGCCTTTTCTTCCACATCAAGAGTACCAATGAGATCCGGGACGAAAAACTCCTGTCTCTTATGCTTCAGTAAGGTAGCAAAGTTCCTCCACGAAGGAGGAAGCTTAGTGATGATACCCCCGGCAACAAATTTGTCCGGTAGGATACAATTGAAGTGCTCAAGTTCTCTAGCAAATGATTGTATCTCATGAGCTTGCTCAACCACGGAGCGCTCTTCAGTCATCCTGTAGTCATAGAATTGCTCCATGATGTACAGCTCAGTGCCAGCATCCGAGACCCCAAACTTGGCCTCGAGTGCATCCCACATATCTTTTCCATTATCAATTGACGCATAAGCATCAACTATGTTCTCACCAAGAACACTGAAGAGAGCAGCCTTAAACAAAGTATCCATTTTCTGAAAAGCTTGTGCCTGTTGAGCATCAAGTTCTCCTTCAAGTCTACCAAGAGTGGCGTCATAGCAACTCATGGTTTGAAACCATAAGACTGCTCTCACGCGCCACCTTTTATAGTGGATACCCTCAAACATAGGAGGTCTCATGGAAGCAGCAAAACCATTCGAGGTAAATTGCCTATTCTAAGGTTTTTGGATTGTTGGAAATATGAGCAATTTACCGAATGATTTTATTAACAGAAATACTAGATAAAACATGACTAGTATAGCTGTGATAAAAGAAGTCATGTGATTTGACAAAGTGAAGGTAAATAACATCTGCATATATGAGCTAGAAAGGATCATCTCTCGAGCAGACAGTAGATCAAGATGCATATATGAGGTAGATCCTAACATGTGTAGGGTAAACACTAGAAGAAAGAACTGTGGCAGGACCTCTAACAGGAAAAACAAGAACACGTACTGGATAGCAGCCAGAGCAGAGGCACTGGACTTGGGGTCGGTGTCCTCCATGTCGTCGAGGAGGTTTTCGATGTCGGGGAAGTAGTCGTCGGATTCCGGGGCGTCCGTGACGAAGAAGTCAGTAGTCGCGCAGAGCGCTCCCCAAAAATCTTATCACCCTTCTCCCGTACAGGACTCAAAGAGGTGTGGTTTCAGAGGCCTACTGTCCTGACTCGCGGTGCACGTCGCAATCTGGGATGAGGAAGACAGCAGCAGCGCAGAGATTGGAACCTGTGGCGAGAGGAAGGAGAAGTTCTGGTGCGTCACTCTGAGAGGAGCGACCTCCCTTTTATAGGAGAAGGAGGCGAGAGGGCAGCAACGGCTCAGCTCATTCCTGCAACCCGCGTCGTGTCATGTCATGTCATGTCATGTCTCGGCGAGGCGGGCGGCGGAGGAGGAGCGCGCGTGGATGTCCCTCTTGTTCTCATGCTCATACATGTGGGAAAAGAATCTCCCTTGTAAAGAGGTCCAACTCCCTCTAAACTAGCAATGTGGGACTAAACTTTAGTTCCACCTCTTGCCTTGCACGAATGGGTTGTGTGGGCCTCTAGGATTTATTAGGAATTTCTGAAACTGCTATTGGGCTGGCCCATAATAGACAAAATTCCAGCAGATGTATCCTCTTTAATAGTATATTATTTTTCAAAATACATCCCTGTTGAGTTTGACCAAGTGTGTTGAGAAAAAAATTAATATTAGTAATACCAAATAAATAAAACATGACGCGGTGTCTCTAATGATATTTCTAAAATGACGTGACGTATCTAATGATATTTATTTGGCATCATAGATGTTAAATGTTTTTTTCTACAAACTTCGTCAAATTGACCAATCTCGATTTTTGAATGGAGGGAGTATCATTTAAATTTCATATAGGTAGGATTTTCTATCATAGCATGCCATAGAACTAGTAAAGGTATTCGACGGTGTAAAAGTTTCCAAAAATCCTGGGACACACCAATAATATAACATGATCTAGTGGAGCGATTGAAAAAAATTATGACTGTATGTGTCCTGGACAAAAATAAATAGTTCAGCATATATTTATGTCGCGGTGAGTTGAAATAATTGTTTTTTTTTTGCCATGGACACATGAATGCATATTTTCACAATCGCTTGGATCGTCTTATTACACTAGAGTGATGCTCCACTATTTATTTCATATTTTTTGATAACTATTAAACCGTTAAAAGCTTAGGGTTGCTATGCCAAATAATAGTTGTGAGAAGTGATTAGAGAACAACATGAACATGGAGAGATGAGTACGTACATAAGTGTTTATTGCTAGAATTGAAGCTAGATGGTTCTATTTAAAAGATAGGTCTAGTTAAATCTGTAAGCATGAATCATAGTGCAAGCGTACCTTTTTTCCAGAAAGGTAATGGTCATATCAGATTGCTCGCTATGTACGTAGAAAACAATAGACATATATAGAGCTACAGACCTACCTTAGCGAGCACACGATATTTGATATATCGGGCGAGCTAAATGCAGCTTAGTGTTTTTGGTGTGCTCACAACTACATGCCGGATTGTTGGTCATTGAGACAGAGAAAATCGACTCCGTCAGTTTGTTTGTAGGTAAATGTTTCATAGTTCTTGTCGGTTATTTCTTAGCGACGTAATTATGCAAAATAAAGGTTAACGGCAAAAAAATTGTGTATTCTGCAAAGAATGGTGTAAATAGGACCGTGCTTGCTACACCCAACAATGTGACACACACTAGCAACACTACAACACACTAACCATAATCTCTTCCAGGACTATATTTCCATATATAGTCATTGATATGTGCATGTTTTACATTCATTTGTTTCTATATACCCAAGTTGTTAATTAGTGTTAGGCGACAGGCTGGTCACGCTCATGACCAGGTCAGCGTGGACGTTACTCCACGATCATTCCCACGATCGCCACTACACCCATGCATGAGTCCGGGCTCGCTCCCGCATATATATGTATTCTGTATCCTCTTGTATCAATTAATGAAAGCACTCTCAAAGTTTACATGGTATCAGATACGGTTTAGATCCTCTCTCCCCTCTCCATGACGAACCCAGGCGGAACTCCTTCTCAACCCGCCGCCGGCAGCCACACCTCTCCGGCCGCCAACACCCAAACCTTACCTGCTCTATCCACCACCACCGCCCTCTCCATCCCCACCGCCCTCTCCTTCAGCGACACCATCACAGACATTACCCCGTTCATCCCGATCGTCCTCGACCTTCACAGCCACAACTATTATCACTGGCGTCATCTTTTCGAGATCCATCTCGGACAATGCTCTCTCCTCCACCATATCTCCGGTGATGCTCTGCCTGCTCCGGACGATCCACGCTGGCTCAAGGACGACCTCGCCATTATTCAGTGGCTCTACACCCGCATCTCCACCGAGCTGTTCAACCTCGTGGTCACCGACGGCACCTCCACTCGCGACATCTGGGCCGAGCTCCGCCGCCTCTTCCAGGACAATCGCGACGTCCGCGTTCCTGCTCTCAACACCGAGCTTCGCACTATCACGCAGGGCGATCGCCCCGTTGGCGTCTTCTGCCAGCGCATCAAAGCCATCGGCGACAAGCTTCGCAAGCTTGGGGAGGTGGTTGCTGATCGGGCTCTTCTCCATGCCCTCATGGGGGGCTCGATGAACGCTTCTCTAAGCAGGCGACACTGATTCCTCTCCTTCGCCCTCTGCCGACGCTCGCTGAAGCCCGCTCGATGCTGCAGATGGAAGAGCAGAATCAGGCGTGTAAGGCGGGCACCCCTCACCTATTTCATGCATCTGCCCGCCCCGCCGCACCCACGCCGGCGTCACTCCCGCCAGCGTCCTCGCAGCAACCGCCGCCCAGCTGGCGCCCAAGTCCTAACTACAAGGGCAAAAAAACCGTGTATCGGCCTCCTCAACAACGCGCATCAGGAGGGGGGGCGCGGTTCCGCCACCAGCAGCTCCGGCGCCCCCACCACCAACGGCTCCGTCGACTTCTCCTGCACCGTCTTGGCGGCCGTCTCATGATCCCTGGACGGGGTTGGTTCAGGCCTGGCCCATGCCATGGTCTGCTCCATCGCCATACGGCGCGCCTCCGGCCTACAGCGGCGCCTGGGCGCCCGGTCTGCGGCCTTCCCCTGGTGCCCCTGGTCTTCTGGGTTCGAGGCCTCCACCGCAGGCGTACACGGCGCTCGTTCCTCTGTACCAGTCCGTCGCGGCTCCTACAGCCGCCTCGCTGTACCCCTATGGCGTGCTCTCTCCATCAAGCTGGGACCCTGCCGCGGCGCCTTCATCGTCGACTACACCGCCGTACCAACCTCCGGCTGCACCTGCACCGACAACGACCACACCGACATGGGATCAAGCTGCCTTCCTCGCGGCCATGAACTCTCTTACCACCCAAGACCAAGGTACCGAGTGGATTTTCGATTCTGGTGCATCCTCGCATATGTCTGCATCTTCAAGTACGCTTTCTTCCATTCATCCATCCGTTCTATACCCCTCTATCACCATCGGTAATGGTTCTTCCATCCTTGTATCCTGCATTGGTACTTCTGCACTTTCTTCCTCTCGCTCACCCCTTCTTCTCCGTGAAGTACTAGTTGCTCCCGCCTTAATTAAAAACCTTATTTCTGTTAGACGTTTCACCACTGGTAACCTTGTCTCTGTTGAGTTTGATCCATTTGGGTTGTCCGTGAAGGATCTTCGCAGCAAGGAGGTGATCGCTCGGTTCAATAGCTCGGGGGACCTCTACACAATCCACGGCGACCCACCTGCTGCCTCACCTCATGCCCTACTCGCCTCCGTCACGCTCTGGCATCGCCGCTTCGGCCATCCCAACACAACCACGACGTCGAGTCTTCTCCAACAATTCCAGCTTCCGCATGATCGCGACTCCCATGATGCTTCTTTATGCACTACTTGTCAGATGGGCAAGCATGTTAGGCTACCGTTTAGCTCTTCTACTACCACTAGTTCGTTTCCTTTCGAGTTGTTGCACTGTGATTTGTGGACCTCTCCTATCCCTAGTATCTCTGGTTTCAAATACTATCTTGTAATGCTTGATGACTACTCCCATTATGTATGGAGTTTCCCTATTCTCTCTAAGTCAGATGTGCATGGTCTTTTCGTTAATTTTCAATGCTACGTTGCCTCTCATTTCTCCCTCCCCATTCGTTTTCTCCAGTGTGACAACGGGCGCGAGTTCGACAATACACGAAACCGTGATTTCTTCCTTGCCCATGGTGTTCTCCTCCACTTCTCCTGCCCCTATACTTCCCCCCAAAATGGCAAAGCTGAACGCTCCCTCCGCACCATCAATGATATACTTCGCACTCTTCTCATCCAAGCCTCAATGCCCCCTACCTATTGGGTTGAAGCTCTACGCCATGCCACACATCTCCTCAACATTCGTCCCACCAAGAGTTGCCCTCGTTTCACACCCTACGATTCTCTCTTTCTGGCCTCTCCTTCTTATGATGATCTCCGCGTTTTTGGCTGTCTTTGTTTCCCTAATATGGCCGCCACCACTACGAACAAGCTCTCTCCTCGCTCTCTTCCCTGCGTCTCTCTCGGTTTTTCTGAGTCCCACAAAGGGTACAGATGTCTCGATCCTCAAACCGGTCGCGTGATCATTTCTCGCCACGTAACATTTGACGAGCACATTTTTCCCTTTGCCACTCGTCCCACACCTGCTCTTTCTTCCCCTCTCTCCGCGCCTCACCACACCACACCCGCCAAACCAGTTCCGCTCGACGTGCATGGCGTGCATGGCTCTGTTCACGTCCACCCAAACCCCATGCCACCCTCCTTTGCCCACATGCATGCAGATCTCTCGCGCCTACCTACGCCACCTGCCCAGCCCCATGCAGCCCACTCAGGCTCACCTGCTCCACCCACCCCATCTTCGCCCGCCACTCAGCCGCATGCAGACCAATCCGGATGCGCCACTTCACCCCCCGCCCCTCGCCAACCTGCCTCTCCCATGTCCTCGCTTTCTTCCGCCGACTCCTGCCCTCGCCAGGACACCTCACCAGCCACAGCCCTCTCATCGTCGGCGTCCTCGCCACCTTTGCCTCCTCGTGTTGTTCCTGTTCTTGTACCACACAACAACCACACCATGCGTACCCGTAGTAAGTCTGGTTTTGGCCTTCCGGTGGATCGTCTCAACTTGCACGCTTCCGCTTCATCCATTTCTCCTGTGCCCGTGTCCTACAAGGCTGCACTCCATGATCCCAACTGGTTCCACGCCATGAAGGAGGAATACGATGCTCTCATTCTCAACAACACCTGGTCTCTAGTTCCTCGCCCCTCTAGTGCAAATATAGTCTCTGGAAAATGGGTTTTTCGTCACAAATTCCATTCTGACGGTTCTCTCTCGCGATACAAGGCTCGTTGGGTCTGTCGCGGTGACTCTCAACAACCCGGCATTGACTATGATGAAACATTCTCTCCCGTCGTTAAACCAAGCACCATTAGAGTTGTCCTCAGCCTAGCTGTCTCCTCTTCCTGGCCTATCCATCAGTTAGATGTGAAAAACACTTTTCTCCATGGCAGCCTCGCCGAGACCGTGTATTGCCGCCAGCCTCTCGGTTTTGCTAACCCTTCCTTTCCTGATCATGTATGCCTTCTTCAGAAATCCCTCTACGGCCTAAAGCAGGCGCCTCGTGCCTGGTTTTAGCGGTTCGCTTCCTTTCTCCACACCATTGGGTTCATCCCTTCCCGCTCTGATTCTTCGCTCTTTATTTTTCACTCCTCCTCCCATACTGCCTACTTACTCCTCTATGTAGATGATATAGTTTTGACTGCCTCCTCTGACTCCTTCCTTCACCACATCACCTCCTCCCTTCACAAAGAATTCTCCATGATGGATCTTGGTTCCCTTCACCACTTTCTCGGTGTTACTGTCTCTCGCTCCTCTTCGGGTGTCTTTCTTTCTCAACGCCAGTACGCCGTCGATCTTCTCTCTAAAGCTGGTATGCTCGAGTGTCACCCCTCTCGCACCCCAGCAGACACTGGTTCTAAACTCTCTTCTGATGGTGACCCTGTCCCCGACCCCACCTACTATCGCAGTATTACCGGTGCTCTGCAATATATGACCCTCACTCGCCCCGATCTTGCCTACTCTGTTCAGCAAGCATGTCTCTTTATGCATGATCCCCGCCTGCCTCATCTCAACCACGTCAGACGTATTCTGCGCTATCTCAAGGGCACACTCGATCATGGTCTCACAATCACCGCTTCCTCCCACGCTTCCCTTATAGCGTACTCTGATGCAGACTGGGCGGGGTGCCCAGATACTCGATGGTCTACCTCTGGTTACTGCGTGTACTTGGGTGACAACTTGGTTTCTTGGTCCTCGAAACGGCAGCTCACGGTCTCTCGGTCTTCTGCTGAAGCAGAATATCGCTCGGTTGCTCATACTGTGGCGGAAACAGTTTGGCTGCGTCAGCTTCTTGGCGAGCTTCATCGACCCATTCAGCAAGCGACGATCGTTTTTTGTGATAATGTTTCAGCAGTGTACTTGTCTTGTAATCCTGTCCAGCACCGTCGAACCAAGCACATAGAGATTGACATACACTTTGTAAGGGAGAAGGTAGCTCTAGGTGAGGTCCGTGTTCTCCATGTTCCTACCAGCGCCCAATTCGCGGATATCTTCACCAAGGGACTACCGACAGCTTCGTTCTGTGACATCCGATCCAGTCTCAACATCGTCGAACCCGCCGCCAACACTGCGGGGGGGTGTTAGGCGACAGGCTGGTCACGCTCATGACCAGGTCAGCGTGGACGTTGCTCCATGATCATTCCCACGATCGCCACTACACTCATGCATGAGTCCGGGCTCGCTCCCGCATATATATGTACTCTGTATCCTCTTGTATCAATTAATGAAAGCACTCTCAAAGTTTACAATTAGGTCTTTCTCCGAGTGATTAAGCACACTCGGGTGGCAGCCTGACTACCGGTTGTATAGGTGGAAACCACCTTTGTATATACGAACTAGGTGTTAAACTCGAGATTACGCTGGCGCAGTGGCGCTCTCACAGTAACACAATAGACATTGAACGGGGACTACAAAAATATACTCACATGGAATCTATGTTTGAATCACTTGAAGAAGCCCAGCAAATGAAAGTAAAGATAGAACAGTAGAACTAAGAAAACAAGAAATCGAAACTCCCTTTCTGATGAATAAATGTAAATTACGAAAGACAAGGATTTTCATGAGAAAAAACTTGACTGAAAGAAGAACAATGAATCCAACACACACACAGCTTGAAACAGGCAACGATAGAAGTAGTTTCGCATGTAAATAAGCATCACGAAAGAAAACCTTGGCATACCGAAACAGCTAGCGGATGCGCGCGGTCAACTAGGAAAGCAGAGTGTGAAAACTGGGCCGGGATCTGGGACAACTGAGCAGATCGATCATAGCCTGAGAGTCAAGTCCACATCGTCCGCGTGCTCGATGGTGCGGTACTCCGACGTAGTATTGCCACGCTTACCCGCCATTCCAGCGCCAGCAGCAGCAGCAGCCTCCCGCGCCTCCGTCCTCCTCGCCTTCTCAGCCGCACACACGACATGGTGGCCGCCTCTGTCACCGTACCGGGTCGGCCCCTCGTCCGGCGGGGCGTACTGCGCCCATTGTGCGCGTGTCGCGGCGGCGATGTGCCGCTGGCGCTTGGCGACGCTGCGCTCGTGCTTGTGCGCGTTCCGATGGCCGCCGAGCGCCTGCGCGCTGCGGAGCTTACGGTCGCAGTACATGCAGAGGAAGAAGCCCTCGTCGGGGCCCGGTGCGACCGGGGTGCGGAGGGTGAGCTCAAGGTTGAGCTCATCTTGCTCACCGGTCGGCTGTTCCATTGTCGATATGGACTTACTACCGCCTATGAGGGTGAAAGCTAGAGAGTCGACCAGTGCTTAGCTCGCTAAGCAAAGGATTATAAATACGCAGCTAGCACTGCGCACAGAACGGTGTTGCATTCTTCAGCGGAGTCACGTGTGCAGCCGGCAGTCCGCTAATTTCCCAACGGCTGTGGCAACGGAAGAGCACTTGAACACGCGGGATGTCGGCACCAGGCCTTCGCTTAAGCTCATGCATTCTTTACACAGCTCCTGCTCTGGGCAAGTTATGATGAGCCTCCATAGCTTGTCTTTGCCGGTCGTCGTTCTCGTCGGCGCCGTCTTCGATCACTGCGGTCCAGACGCGGGCGACCTGCAACTTGACTTGCATCAGGAGCGCCCACTCCTGGTAATTGGTGCGGGTGAGCATCAGCGATGCCCCCGATTCCTCGCGCACGACGCGCTCCACCACGCGGACTCACCGCTGCCGCTGCCGGTGAGGCGCGCGACCGGTGCCTTGGACGAAGGCGTCTGCGTTGGTGATCTGGCGACGCCCTTGTTCTTCCCGTCTGACTCGTCGCCCGACATATGCGCCGCCGCGGATCAGACACCGCCGGCCACCGGAGCAGGATCAAACACCAGGCTCTGATGCCAATTATCGTTGCCGGATCGAGCACGAGAGAGAGAGGAAGACTAGCTCACGAACGAGAGAGAGAGAGGGGTTTTTGCGCTGTGCAACTTCACAACCTTTTCTGCGTTCTATTCTCTTCTTGTTATTCTGTTACAACAGAAGCTACCCCCAGCTCGCTCACTCCCGTCGGGATCGCCATGATCCGTGATGGCCGCCCCATCCCGCGACCACATCACACAACGATCAAATCCCACCAGGAGAGGAGCCAGGGTACAAAGGAAAAACAAGAGAACGTGAGAGAGTCGTGCGTACGTGCACTGGACTCCCACAGCTACGTGCATGTGCTGGTCACATCACCATGCACACACATTATTACAACAGATAAAAGCAAAGGACCTATACTATGCATCCATGCGGCCAACTAGCTTAGCCTAACAAATCTCCCCCTTAAGCTTGTTGGCCTCCATTGATCTCGCTGTCGCCCATCTTCTGCCTCATCTCCACAAAGCGCACCCGCCCGAGAGCTTTGGTCAGAATATCCGCCAGCTGCTGCTCAGTCCCAACGTGATCGACCTCCACCTGCCCTTTCTCAATACAATCTCTGATGAAGTGAAACTTCACGTCGATATGTTTGCTGCGATCATGATAGACAGGATTCTTGGCTAACGCTATAGCTGACTTGTTGTCGATCAGAAGTTTAAACTTCCCTGGATCAATTCCCTTCATCTCTGAAATCAGTCTGCTGAGCCAGAGACCTTGGCAAGTTGCTGCGGCGGCAGCCACATACTCAGCCTCGCATGAGCTGATCGCCACCACCTTCTGTTTCTGAGAAATCCAGGTAATGGGGTTCTTGCCGAGGAAGAAGATGTGCCCAGATGTGCTCTTATGATCTCCCACATCTCCTGCATGATCATTGTCACTATACCCCAGGATATCTCCAGTCCCTCCACGCCCATAACGGCATCCATAGCTCTAGGTTCCTTGCACATACCTGAGGATTTGTTTAACAGCTGTCCAATGTGTGATAGTTGGTTTCTCCATAAATCTGCTAACAATTCAAACAACATGTGTAATATCTGGTCTTGAGTGTACAAGGTACCTTAGACTGCCGATTATGCTGCGGTAGAGGGACGGATCAAAGGGTTTTGCTTCATCTTCCTTCCTCAGTTTCAGTCTGCATTCCATGGGGGTGTGGCAACGATTGCAGCCTGTCATTCCAGCCTGTTCTAGGATCTTTTCTGCATAGCCCCATTGACACAGAGTGATCTCTCCTGTAGACTGAGTTACCTCGATTCCCAAGTAGTAGCTTAGAAGGCCGAGGTCGCTCATCTTCAAAAGCTTCTGCATCTGATCTTTGAACTCTGTGATCTGCGCTGAATCGGTTCCAGTGATTATCAGGTCATCTACATACACTCCCACTAGTAGAAAAGATTGAGCATCTCCGCGATGATAGACAGCGTGCTCCAGTGGGCTTCTACTGAACCGAAGTGCGCAGAGACTCTCATCCAACTTGGAGTACCATGATCTCGGTGTCTGACGAAGCCCGTACAGAGCCTTGCTTAGCTTCAGCACTTCTCCCTCTCGACAAGGAACAACGTATCCTGGCGGCTGCGCGACATAGACTTCCTTTGCCGGATCGCTGTTGAGGAAGGCGGACTTGACGTCCATATGATGCACCTCCCAGCCTGAGTGCGCGGCGAGAGCGAGGAAGAGGCGCACCGTCTCCATTCGCACCACTGGCCCAAACACTTCTTCAACGTCCACGCCCTCGCGTTGTGCGTATCCTTTGGCCACCAACCTCGCTTTGTGCCTGACAATGTTGCCGCCGGGGTCGCGCTTCACTTTGTAAACCCATTTGAGGCTGATCGGCTTGTGTCCGCGCGGAAGAGGTGTGAGCTGCCAGGTGGAATTCTCTGCGATTGCGTCCATCTCCGCGTCCATTGCTTGTTTCCAGGCCGCGCTGTCCAGGGCCTCAACAATGTCGGCTGGCTCCTCCGCACTGAGAAGGCAGTGCTCCATGGCCTCGCGGACCGCATCCCCTTCTGTTTAATCAAGGATACACGAGACACGCCGGTAGAGGATGTTGCCAGTGTCCACATCGCGACGGTTCTCGTCATGGGTGAGCGGCGTGGCCCAGCGGATCTCACGACCCCCATCCGGCGTCGCTGGCTCGGGCTGTGGTGTCCCGAGCACGCTTCCTCCAGACGTGGACTTCCCGGACGACGATGGTGTCGCGGGCGCGCTCCCTCCAGGCATAGACATGCCAGAGGGTGAGCCACTCGACCCAGGCGTAGAGGGGGTCGTTGGTGAGTGCGGCGTGTTGGGGAGGCCAGGCGTGCCGTGGTCGACCTCATGGACACCAGGGTCCGTGGTGTAAACCATAGTGAACGTAGGTGGTGTGATGTACGCCTCCGCCGCCCCCGGTACGCGCCACGCCCACGGCCTTGACTCTTCGAACACCACATCCCTAGTCACCTGCACCTTTTTGCTAGCTGGGTTGTAGACGCGATAAGCTTTGGAGCCCTCTTCATACCCGATGAAAACCATCAGAGTTGAGCAATCGCTGAGCTTGGAGATTTCGGGACCGACGCGCTTGACATGAACCGTGCACCTGAATGTGCGAAGATGATGCACAACGGGTCTACGGCCGTGCCACGCGTCATACGGCGTGACACCCTACATGCTTTGAGTGGGAGCAGGGTTGAGCACGTACACCGTGGTCCGCACCATCTCGGCCCAGAAGAACACCGGCATCTCCATCCTCTTCATCATGCATCTCGCCATCTCACTACTAGGAAAAGGGCTATAGATAGGACTGATTCTAATGGCGCACCAGGCAAGTAGTGCGCCACTACTATATACTAATGGCGCACCGGTTGCTCGTGCGCTATTAGTGTGGAAGACACTAATGGCGCACCGTGCTCACAGTGCGCCACTACTATTGATTTTTTTCCCATTTTTCCATACAAACAATTGGCGCATGGACGGCAAAGTGCGCCATTACTAGTTGGAAGTAGTAATGGCGCACGACCAATACAGTGCGCCATTAGTATATATTTTTTTTTACTTTTTTGCAAACCTACTAATGGCGCACTATGCCAAAGTGCGCCATTACTAGTTTAAACTAGTAATGCGCACTTTTCCACAGTGCGCCATTAGTATACATATGTTTTTTTACTTTTCTGCAAAAAGTACTAATGGCGCACCACCTGCCGGTGCGCCATTAGTAACCAGGGTTACTAGGTTACTAATGGCGCATTGTGTGGTGGTGCGCCATTAGTAATCTGGGACGAACAAGATATTTTGGACAGCCCACCTACCCACTCACTTTCCCCACTTCATTCTCTCCACCTCCTCCTCCAAGCTTGTCTTGGCTGCCTCCTCCTCCTCACCTCATTTCTACCATAGATTCATCAAAATTAAGTGGTGAAATCACCTTTTTTTGATAGGTAAGTAAGGGGAAAGCTATCTTCATGATGTGGATCTACTTTTTTTCTCCCTAGCTCGCTCCAACAACGTGCACATGCACTTTTTGTGGCCTAGCTAGATCTATGTATGTTTGTGGGGTTGCTTGTGTTTGTGGTGTTGCATATATGTTTGTGTTTGCCAATATTTTGCCGGAATGTTGATTCATTTCCGTTTCGGCGAGAATTTTGGCACTATGCATTCTTTTTGGTCCTATTTTTAGGGAAGGTCATGCCAAATTTTGTCTTGGTTCTAAAATATCGTTTTGCTCTACCCCGCAGGCGACCATGGTCCGCACGATGACCGAAGGCATCGTGAATAGGTTTTTGAGCTCCGCGAAGGCTGAGATGCTTCAAAAGAACGAGACGGAGATAAGATGTCCGTGTCGAAGATGCAAGCTGAAGAGCCTTATTGCGGACCCGGATTCCGGGCAGGTGCGGGACCACCTGCTCTTGCGTGGTTTCATGGATGGCTATCGGTGGCAAGGTGATGAAGATGACTATGAAGTCGTCCATGGGGGTCGGGCAAGAAATGAGGAAGGGCAACAAGACAACCACCGCGGCGAGGGCGGGCGAGAAGACGAAGAATCTCCAGGACATGACCACGACGGTGATGATGTACACAATCATCATGTAGAAGATGTCGTACATGATGATGAGGAAGATCAAGACGAAGGGCATGATCATGAAGATGAAGATGCCGGAGCAGACAACAATGGAGGCTGGGTGCAGGACCCTCATATTCAAGAGCTGCTTCGCAAGCAGACGGATAACGCAAGAGCTGCCGCCCGAGAGAAAGCCAAGCTGGATCAACTGGAGATAGACGCGGTTACTCCATTGTATGAAGGATGCAGGCCCGAGGATACCCGCCTGAAAGTAACGCTCATGGCTCTGGAGATGAAGGTAAAACACAAAATGACCGACGCATGCTTCGACGAGAACATGTCATTCTGGCACGAACGTCTTCCCAAGGGGAACAAGTGCCTGACCAGTTTCGAGGAGGCGAAGAAAATCGTGTGTCTTTTTGATTTACCGCACATGAAATACCATGTGTGCATGAACAATTGCATCATTTATCGGGACGAGCACGCGGAGTCTACCATATGTCTGGTGTGCGGCGTCACTCGATACAAGAAGAGGAAGAAAGCTCCTCGAAAATTGGTGTGGTACTTTCCGATCACTCCTCGTCTGCAGCGGTATTTCGCGGACCCTAAGGTAGCAAAGCTCCTGCGTTGGCACACGGATAGGGAGGAGAAGAAGCGGGAAGATGACGGAAATCTAGAGATAAATAAAAAAGACAAGATGCTGAGTCACCCTAAGGATGCGAGCCAGTGGCAAGCGTTGAACTTCGAATACCCAGAATTTGGGAAGGATCCAAGGAACATCGTGCTGGGCGCGAGCACCGATGGAGTCAATCCGTTTGGCAGCCAGAGAAGCACACATAGCACCTGGCCTGTGTTTGTGTGGATGTACAACCTTCCCCCCTGGTTGTGCATGAAGAGGAAGTACATTCACATGAGTATGCTAATTGAAGGGCCGAAACAACCAGGGAACGACATCAATCTGTATCTGGGGCTACTGAAGGAGGAGCTAGACACGTTGTGGAAAACGCCAGCCAATACGTGGGACGCCGCAGAGAAAGAATATTTCCCTATGAGAGCCGCACTGCTCACGACGGTGCACGAATATCTTGGTTACGGATATCTCGCGGGGCAGGTAGTCCACGGATTTTCTGGATGCGTAAGGTGCATGGATGACACAATGTATCGCCAGCTAGATAGAGATCCCGGGTCTTCGAAAACCGTGTTCATGGGACATCGAAGGTGGTTCGCGACGATGGCCCGTGGAGGAAACGCAAGGATCTGTTCGATGGTGAAACCGAACCCCGAAAATGTCCGTGTACGAGGAGCGGCGAGGAAATAGACGAGCTGTTGAAAAATTGGAAAGACTGCCCACTGCCGGGAAAGAAGCAAAAGGTGCCAGAGCCGGGAAAGAAGCAAAAGGCGCCAGAGCCGCTGCTGAAGGTATGGAAAACGAGGTCTGTTTTCTGGGACTTGCCGTACTGGAAGATCCAACGTGTGCCTCACAGCCTTGATGTCATGCATATCACGAAGAACGTGTGCGAGAGTCTGCTTGGTACCCTGCTCAACATGCCAGGGAGGACCAAATATGGGCCGAAAGCAAAGGCAGACTTGAAATCAATGGGCATCAGGCAGGAGCTTCACTCTAATGATGATGATGATGATGATGATGATGATGATGAGGCGAAGCAGGACACAGAAAGTCGTCGCAAAGGAAAAAAGGCCAAGAAGACCGGAAATGACTACCCTCCCGCGTGCTTCACTCTAAGTCAGGAGGAGATCGAGCAGTTTTTCACCTGCCTCCTAGGAGTAAAATTTCCTTACGGTTACGCGGGGAAGATAAGCAGATACCTAGACCCAGCGAAGCAGAAGTTCAGCGGGATGAAGTCTCACGACTGTCACGTGCTGATGACGCAGATACTTCCAGTTGCAATCCATGGGATCATGGACGCACACGTCCGTGAAACGCTATTTGGCCTATGCAACTTTTTCGACGTCATCTCTTGGAAGTCGATTGGCGTGAGGCAACTCAGAAGGCTACAGGAAGAGATCGTGGTGATACTATGCGAGCTTGATATGTACTTCCCGCCCGCATTCTTCGATGTTATGGTGCATCTGCTGGTCCATATCGTGGAGGATATCATCCAACTCGGGCCGACGTTCCTGCACAGCATGATGCAGTTCGAAAGGATGAATGGTGTCATCAAAGGATATGTTCGGAACATGTCATGTCCAGAGGGAAGTATAGCCAGGGGCTTTCTGACCGAAGAGTGCATCTCCTACTGCACGAATTATCTAGGCATCGAGAACCCCGTTGGTCTGCCCGTCAACAGGCACCTTGGCAGGCTCGCTGGATGGGGTCACCGTGAGGGTCGCTGCAAAATGCATGTCGACTTCGAGGGTCGACTCGCTGACTTTGAAAGAGCAAACCTAGTCGCGCTACAACACATAGACGTGGTCGATCCTTGGGTGGTAGAGCACAAAACCTTTATTGAGAAGACGTACAATGACCGAGGCCAACAGAGGACGGACGGAGATATACTCAAAGAGCACAACTCATGTTTCACGCATTGGTTCAAGCAAAAGCTTCTGTCATACCCTTTACATGAGGATTCTTCCGTGGAAGAACAACTCATATTCGCCTTGTCACAGGGCGCCGAGCACAACCTGATGACCTATGAGGCGTACGATATCAACGGCTACACATTCTACACCGAGGACAAGGACATGAAGAGCGATGGTTATCAGAACTCCGGGGTAACGATGGAATCCTACACCGGTAAGTACAAGGACAGATACTACGGAAGGATCGAGGAGATCTGGGAGCTGAGCTACGCTGGAGAGAAGGTGTCAATGTTCCGTGTCAGATGGGCCAAGAGCGTCCTAAAAGAAGACCGATATTTCACCACCATGGTTATACCCGAAGCCAAATCCAAGACCGCGGGCGCAAACGTCACCGCGAAAAATGAGCCATGGGTACTGGCTTCCCAAGTGGACCAATGCTTCTTCATTACCGACCCGCCAAAGCCCAGTCGTGTTGTCGTGAGGAGAGGCAAAAGGAAGATCATCAGAATGGATGGAGTAGCCAATGAGCAAGACTTCGACAAGTACGGCGACCCGAAGATCGAACATGACAACGACGATGAAGTAGCAGCACACACCACAAGAAGAAGCAGGACCACCCTACCTAAAGGACGTCCATTCCACAGAAGAACTCCATTTGCGAAAAAGAAGGGCAAGAAGATTGTGAACAGATAACTAGCTAAGATCGATTGTATTTAAATTGTAGTCTTCATTTCTCGATTGTATTTCATGGGCACTTTTTGATATCATGAATATTTTTAAATTTCATGGACACATTTTGAAATCAAGAGGACACTTAAATTTCATGGGAACTTTTTAAATTATTACTGTTTTTATAAAAAAAATATTACTGTTATGATTTAAACAAGTTTGAACATATTTATACACAAATAGATATAAAAAAACAGCATTTAAAATGCATAAAAAATATTGAGGAGCCTGGGAATCAACCCCAGGACCTCCTGGTGTGTGTGCTGCGTGCTGACCAGTCGGGCTAGTGGGTGGGTTCTGTTGTAGATAGGGCTAGTTTGTAGACAAGGCTAGTGGGTTAGATTAAAACAAAATTCTAATGGCGCACCGTGGGGTGGTGCGCCATTAGAATAGTCGTACATCTGGCGCACGAGTGGGTTGTGCGCCATTAGAAAGCTTCCCCCCACACTAAATCCCCAATCTCTCTGATCTCTCCCCTGCCTCATCGATCTCACCCGCTGCCCCCCGTGTTCGCCGTACCCCTCGCCGCCCCCCTTGCCTCCTTCGCCGTCCCCGAGCCCAGCGCCGCCTCCCTCGACGTCCTCTCGCCCAAGCGCCCCCTCCCCCCGCGGCCCCGCCTGCGCCCTCGACATGCTCGCCGTCCAACACCGCGCGGCCTGCCCAGGAGGACCGCCGCCGTCTTCCTCTTCGACTACGAGGACCCGGACAAGCTCGAACGCCCAGGAGGACCGCCACCGCTCGACGCCCTCGACCGTGCGGCCTGCCCAGGAGGAGCGTCACCGCTCGATGCCGAATTCGCGCCGCCTCGACTAGCTCTGGCTGCCCCGAGTCGCCCTCGACCTCCCAAGTGAGCACCCGAGCCGCTTCCCCCTCTTCCCCCTCTTTATTTCCTTCTGATGTGTTCTAGGGTTGGGGGTTGGAGAAATTTGGACAAGGAAAGGGGGTTGGAGAATTAAGTAGCTAGGGTTTTCCAAATGTTCAAATCTCTGAGATTGCATTTAGATGCATTTTAGAGGATACTTGGTCCATATTCATTTGGTCCATATTCATTTGCAGTGAACATACATTTTCACTGTTCTTATAATATTTGCTTGATGTCAGATTATGCTATGAGGATATTAGTCTAAGCCCAGTCTTGGATGCATTGTTTTATCCTGCGGTGGTTAAACCGGTTCTGAAAATTATCTAGTTTGACCTGTACTTGTCCAGCTATCATAATCTATTCTTTGACCATGGCAGTAGCTGGCATTTTGTTATGATAATTTCAGTATATATCTTACTATCCTTTGCTGATCTCGTTGTATTTTCAATGCACAGGCAACTCTCCGACGAAGTCTCCTCCAGGTAATATATGTCTCATGCTTTCTAAAGAGTACTAGTATACTGACTAAACTATCCACTTGCTATCTTAGCTGCTCTGTTGTCTGAATCATGACACTTTGCCAGCTGAAACTTGCCTATCACACTGTCGCTGTATTGCTCAACTAAAAACACAAATATTTGTAGTTTTTGGCTGTCATAATGCAACTAAGCATACTAGTCTCAACTAAGCATACTAGTTTTTTGTAGTGAGACAGTAAGATAGTGAGACAGTAAGAAGGAAACTTCCCAGATTATGTAGAAAGAAAATACTTGGTTTGACAGCAAGTACCATGACATGAATCAAAAAACATATACGGTGGGAAAAATAGAATGGCAGAAACCTGGGAGGTTCTGGTTTGCTGTATCTCCACCAGTTTGGGTTGGTGAATGTGGATGATTTTTTTATCCTGTGAACTCATTGTACTGCTACAAGAATTTGGTATCATCATGGTGTAATTTTGTTAACATTCTGGTTTTGTTAGATAGTGGCTACACTAATCTAGAGTGATACAATTTTCCTTCCCATTTGGTATCATCATGTTCAGTGTATACAGTTATAACATCATGTGGGTTTTTTAAGTCTGTTTACAGCTCATGTGGGTTTTAACATCATGTGGGTTGGTGAATGTGGATGATTTTTTTATCCTGTGAACTTGAATGTTGCAATGCTGTTTTCTTCAGAGGCTACTGTCAAAAACTTGAGCTACTATCTTGCAAAGATGATGATCATCTTGCTAGTTTGATGGGTTTTGTCTCCGACCATCGTGTCGTGATGAATTTGCAGGTACCCCGAGAGGCCCTTGAGTTTGCCGGAATGTTGATTAACATCCGTTCCGGCAAATTCGGGTACTCCATATGTCCTATTTTCAGCAAAGGTCATCCTGAAATTTTAGCATGACTTTGCTAAAAATATGACATATGGGGTACTTGCGACTAATGCATGGACCGGGGTATCTTAGTACTTAGTTAAGTAGGATCAAATGCCCCGCCATTCTTGCTGCATTAAACCATAGGTGGCAATAGAGCCAAGTGATTAGTGCCAAGTGATTTGGCCCAACCTAGGGTGCCTCGGCTTAGGCTTTTAGGGTGCCTCGGTGTCGACAAACCCTAAATGATGAAAGCTTAGGCTTTTAGGGTGCCTCGATGTCGACAAACCCTAAATGATGAGACCATGATCTTGTTCCTTGACAATAACCAACTTTTTGACCAAATTTTTTTTCCTATTTAGAGCGAAACATGGCCCACAACGATGAGGTCGGTGGTTCGGGCGGCAAGCAATTCTGGGAGCTGTCCCAGGAGATGGAGGAACAACCTCACCGCTATGAGGACGCCGCGGAAGACACCGATCCTGATTACACAACCCCTAGTGGCGTCGGGGATGACACCACTGATGGTGCCTCCGAGGATTCCACCACTGATGATGGCGGAGCACACACAGATGGTAGCCAACCGAAGAAGCAAAGGAAGGATCGGCGCCCGAATGCGCTCCGCACCCTCAAGGAGGAATTCACTCAAGTGGACTCCGACGGGAATCCAACGGAGCCCAAACATATAGTCAAGGGGTACTCGGTTCAGCTCGGGTGCATTCTCCGGAGCACCGTCTCGATCAACACCGAGAACCTTAGGCATAAGGACCGAGGGAATTTGCGCAACCTCCTCTTCACGAAGCTGCATGAACGATACAAGTTCCCCGCCGAATTTGAAAACACACGCCTCTTAGGGAATAAAGTGAACAGTGCCGCCCTCACGAAGATGAGCACGGCCCTGTCTACTTGGAGAAGCGCAGCGAAGAGAATGATTGATAAAGGTGATAGTTATGAGAAGATCAAGGCGAAATATCCTTTGATGAGCGAAGATGACTACAAGGAGTTCAAGATAAAGTGCGAGAGCAGTGCAACCACCGAATCAAGTCAGTGGGGGAAAGAAATGCGGGAGTTGAACTTAGGGGAACACAAACTCGGTCCCGGCGGTTACAGAGTGGCGGAGCCTATATGGGACAAGGAGGACGCGGAGCGTGCCGAGCAAGGCCTACCGCCCCGCTTCGAGAAATACAGCGGTAACAAGCAGACCAGGAACTATGTCAGGGCCGGTACAAGGAGGACCCGATAACAAAGGAGCTTACCACGGATCCGAAGACTAGGGCGCTTGAGCTTGTTCTGGTAAGGAATACACCCCCACGTAATTAGCTCCTTATGGTTGCACTCTAACTAATCCCCAATATTTCTAAATGGTTCACGTTCCTTTCGCAGGAAACTGAAAGCAGTAGCGCAGGGTCGTCTCAGAGCTCCCCTTTCGACATCCCTTTAAATAGGGCGTTGAACATAATGAAAAGCAAGGATAAGCTCACTAAGCCGACGTCAGCTGGTCGTGTGGCCGGCAAAGGCTTGTCCACAAAATGGGGGTCATACTATACCGCTGGTGTGCGGAAGGAGAAAAAGGCCAGCTCGGAAAGCCAGACGCGCGAGGTTGAAGCACTCAAGGCACAAGTGGCACGGATTCCGGAGCTTGTCCAAGAGCAAGTGGAACAACAACTGGGAACGAAGCTCAACGCCATGGTGCCTAAGTTGATTCTTGGGCTGACGACGTGGATTGCGGGCGGCCAACAGGGGCCTCCCCCGGTTCCCAGCTTCACGTCCAGCAACTCGCACAACACGCAGGCAGCGCCATTGGTGTCTCCGGCGGTGCCATTGGTGTCTCCGGTGGCGGCGCCATTGGTGTCTCCGGCGGAGGCGGTATTCGTGTCTCCGGCGCCGGCACGGGCATTGGAGCTTAATGCACCCGGGTGTACGCCGGCCGGCACCTCTCCAGCAAGCTCCCCCTCCGTCAGTTGCATGCCCGCCGTTGGCGGTGCCTTGACATTAGCCGAGCTCGACGGCATCACGGTAACTAAGCCTCTAGGCCGATGACTTCATCTCCTTGCCTTTGACTGGGCATCCCTGACGCCCTGTACATGTTTTCGCAGGGCACCACCGACGTTCCTTGCACTCTTCTGCACTTCGTGGGCGCTGAGTTGGTCAATGTCGCCAAGGGCAGAATCGTTCAACCGGGCAACCGCATGTTCCACGGTAATCCGATGCCACCCACAGTGTATAGGGTTGAAGTGGTTCGGGTGCTGCCAGGCTGCGACAAGCTGTTACCTCCGGTTCGACCCGCTGGGCCGATGAAGAAGATGAGATGACCCTCAGCGCCTGTGTAAACTGGCCGCTGCTTTGGCCGAAGAGCCAGATTCGTTTGGGGGCGGGAGACACCACCCCACAGACAAGACCGCCAGTCGTGCCGACGCCAAGCCATGGCAAGAACGCCGCAACGCTATCGGACCTGCCGGACATCCCTATGTCGGACATCCCTATGGCACAGGATCCGGACAGCCCTATGGCACAGGATTCGGACGACGACGACAACGACGACGGTACATTTACCAAAGTCGATAAGTATTTTGCCGAACATGGGTACGCTGACGAGTTCTCCGGGCCTCTTTCTCAAGAACCCAACCAAGACGACCGCAATCTAGCTGGTACGGCGGAGAAATCCAATTGCAATAGGCGTCGTCTGCCGTTCAGTTCTCAGGAGACGCCTCCAGCTCCCGCCTTCACCGAGCCTCAGATAGCGGAGGTGCGAAACATTATCAGCCCCAACACGCTCAAGAAAGCGGTCTGTGAGCAGAACTCGGTCCCATTACAGGAGATCAAGAAGAAGGGACAGAAATGAAAGACTAACAAGGGCGCCGGTGCGAGCCAGCCGGCACCGAGTTCGATCCGTGCTCAGGACGGGCCACCTTCACATAAGGATATCTCGAGGAGGGTGCATGTGGCGGGTAGGGCGATGCTACCGCCAAATATGCTGAATGCTGCAACCGGTGCTATGCGAAGTCTGCGCGACAGTGTTCTTTCTTTGGAGAAGCGGCGTTTGAGAGAGAATGATGTGGCATACCCGGTTTTCGTGGCCAAGGTGCTAGAGGGCAAGGGCTTTGCGGATGGCTACATCCGGGGTACGATCGTCCTGCGGTTTGATGACATCTTTGCTATGTTTAACCTTCATCCGCTGCACTACACCTTCGTTCGGCTGTTTTCGCTGAGTATGGAGATGCGGATCATTAGAGACAAGACCCCGGACATCGTGATAGTCGACCCCTTCTACATGCGTGCCAAGCACTTGAACAATGCTGGGGACCGCGAAGTTGCGAGTTCACACCTCGAAGGCGTCATTCTGGCAAACCCAAATAAGGATAACTTCCTTGTGGCTTACTTTCCCGAGTAAGTCATCCCTTAACCGCCCCGTAACATATGATTTCTTAGATTTTGATCGTTCTTTTTTTTCTAACATTCCGTGTTCTGTGCAGTGACACACATTGAACTCATCCTCTTAAGCCCGAAATATTCCATGGCCACGTATTTTGACCCGAACCATAACTCCAAGATAGACTACACAAATGTCAAGAAAGTTCTTGATGATGTTCTCCCCGCCTACGCCAAATCTGGAGGCACCTTCACCAGGCCAGTTCGTAAGTACGGCAAGCACATGTTCTCACACAATACGAAGTTCTGCTGTGTCAAGCAGCCGCCTGGCGGTCAGAAGGATGCCTACTACGCCCTCCATCACATGCGGGCGATCGTAAGGGACCATCATCAACTTCTGCTACCAGATAATCTCAAAGATTGGGCCGCGAGCTTGTCGGCAGTCCAGGACGCGGACCTCAGACAAGAATTCTTTCGCATCCAGTCGGAGTTTGCGGACATCATCCATCAAGATGTCCTTCATACCTCGGGGCAGTTCTTCGTCAGATATCAACCATCCAACAGTGAGATAGATGAAACGCTACAAATGCAGGGAGACAACGACCGCGATTTCATGACCATCACGACAGACGGCGGCTTCATCCACGCTCCTGTCTGATGAGTCGAGTCGAAAGTATTGATGTGTAGTTCTGAAACATTGATTAGCTCATGTTGTAATTAAACTTTAATGAATTCGTATGTCTCTTTGTTTTGGACAGTTGTTCAACTTAGATGTAATCGATGCTATTTATTAGTAGGATCATGAATCGTGCTATTAATGTCTTGCTTTTCTCTTTCGATCCTTTTGTTGCATACTTACATATTGCTTATGTATTGTCTGTTGTTTGGCTTGTGCATAGAGATGCCGTCGTATGTCGTGTACAAGGGTAAGGTTCCCGGAGTCTACGACGACTGGGAGGAGTGTCGGAGACAGGTTCACCGTTTCAGCGGTAACAGTTACAAAGGGTACACCACTAGGGCGGAGGCCGAATCTAGATATGCCCGCTATCTAGCGGGAGAGAGGAGGGAGCGTTGGAGGAACCGGATGAGGACCAGTTTGATCGCGATGATGCTCATCGTGATGACCACAACTCTCTTTTATGTGATGGTAGTTTAGATGATCGATATCGACTTGTAATGTGAAGACAAACTCGATACTCGCGGTCTTGAGACTTGTAATGTTTTATCTTTGTTCGGTCTTTTGAATTCGGAGACTAATATGATGAATTGTATTCAGAGACTAATACCAGATACTAATGGCGCACCAATGGTGCGCCATTAGTAAAAAAATCTAATGGCGTGCTAGTAATGGCGCACCGGTAGTGCCCCATTAGTAGGCAAAACTGGTGCGCCATTAGTAGGCCTTTTCCTAGTAGTGTCTCGACCACCGTTTGATTGCGCCGCTCCACAACTCCGTTTTGCTGGGGTGAGTACGGAGCTGTCGTATAGTGCTTGACGCCCAGCTCCTCGCAGTATGCTTTGAACTCCCCTGAGTTGAACTCGCCGCCGCGGTCCGACCGAAATGCGCGTAGCTTGCAGTTGCCGGTGGCCTTGGCCTGCGCCTGCACCTTCTTGAAGTGCTGGAAAGCTTCATCTTTGGACCTCAAGATCTCTATCCACATGTAACGGCTGTAATCATCCACGATCAGGAGGAAGTACTTGTTGCCTCCTGGAGTGGTCGGCTCGATTGGGCCGCAAAGATCTGTGTGCACAAGCTCTAGCCCACGCTCTGCGCGGTATGCGGAGCACTGTGGGAATGGGGTGCGATGCTGCTTCCCAAGAGCACACCCGTCGTAGTACTGCTCGACCTGATCAATCACGGGCATTCCATGCACCATTTGCTTCGTGGACATGGCTCGGAGGGCGCGGAAGTGAAGATGACCCATGCGTGCGTGCCAACGCCAGGTCGGGTTGTCCCCTTGTGCCAACAGAGAGGCTGGTGCGTCCATAGTGAGGACGTCGGTGTACAGACGGTTGCCGGACCGCCTGATGCTTGCCAATGTGCGCCGAGCTGGGTCTCTAATGACCATGAGCCCGTCCTGTATGCTGATGACGCAGCCCACCTCATCTAACTGACCAACTGAGACAATGTTCGTGCGAAGGCTTGGGATGAAGAAGACGCCTCCGAGCGCACGCTGGTCACCACCCTGGCAGCGGAACACCACCATGCCTCGTCCGCGGATGGCCACAACTGATCCGTCCCCGAACCTCACTGTGCCGTGCACAGTCTCATCGAGGGACGCGAAGACGCCCCTGTCGCCCGTCATATGGCTGCTGGCTCCCGTGTCAAAGAACCACACACCGTCCGGAGAGGGCACGGGCATGACCTTTTCCTCGTTGAGGTACACCACTTGGGGTGCCACGACCTGCGAAGCGTCGACGGTGGTGACCACGGTTATGTAGAGGCCCTGATCATGCTCATCGTTGGCCTCAGCAAGATTGGCCTGCTCCTGATTGCCCTTCTGCTCCTGCTCGCGGAGCCAAGTTTGGCACTCCTTCTTCCAATGTCCTGGAATGCCGTAGTGATGGCACTTGCCTTTCTTTTTCTTGCTGCCGGATCCGCCGGAGCTGCCCGCGCCCGTGCTCCCTGATGCGCCTTTGCTGCCGCCTTGAGGCTTGGCCTTGGCGTGCCCCTTGTTCTTGCCGGTGTTGCCGCCACCGCCGCCAGACGATGAGCCACCACCGCCGCCCACCCTCTCGCGGGCCAGCCACTCCTCATGTGTGAGCAAGAGGCGCCCGACAGGCTGCGCGCCGTCGTCAAGATCATAATGATCCTCACACGCATAGAAACGACCGACGAGCTCCTCAATCGTCATGGCCTTCAGATCGAGAAGAGACTCGATCGCCATCGCCATCGGGCGATAATGGCGCGGCACCACCCGAAGGAATTTCTGGACGGCCTTGTGCTCGGTGACGGGGGTCACTAAACAGCTCGAGATCAGCGATGAGGGCGGAGAGCCGCAGCCCGAAATCCTCGATGGACTCCCCGTATTTGAACCGGAGATCCTCGAATTCTCGTCGGCGCACCTGCGCCTTGGCCTCGCGGTCGCGCGCGCTGCCCATCCTCATCGTCTTGATGGTCTCCCAGGCCACCTTCGTCGTGTCCTTCGCGGCCAGCACACGCAGCATCTCCGGCGGGACGCCGGTGAGGATAATCTGCAGCGCGCGCCGGTCGTCGTTCTCGTCGGCGCCGTCTTCGATCACCGCGGTCCAGACGCGGGCGACCTGCAACTTGACTTGCATCAGGAGCGCCCACTCCTGGTAATTGGTGCGGGTGAGCATCAGCGACGCCCCCGATTCCTCGCGCACGACGCACTCCACCACGCGGATCTCGCCGCTGCCGCTGCCAGTGAGGCGCGCGACCGGCGCCTTGGGCGAAGGCGTCTGCGTTGGTGATCTGGCGCCGCCCTTGTTCTTCCCGTCTGACTCGTCGCCCGACATATGCGCTGCCGCGGATCAGACACCGCCGGCCACCGGAGCAGGATCAAACACCAGGCTCTGATGCCAATTGTCGTTGCCGGATCGAGCGCGAGAGAGAGAGGAAGATTAGCTCACGAACGAGAGAGAGAGGTTTTTGCGCTGTGCAACTTCACAACCTTTTCTACGTTCTATTCTCTTCTTGTTATTCTGTTACAACAGAAGCCACCCCCAGCTCGCTCACTCCCGGCGGGATCGCCATGATCAGTGATGGCCGCGCCATCCCACGACCACATCACACAGCGATCAAATCCCACAAGGAGAGGAGCCAGGGTACAAAGGAAAAACAAGAGAACGTGAGAGAGTCGTGCGTACGTGCACTGGACTCCCACAGCTACGTGCATGTGCTGGTCAGATCACCATGCACACACATCTATTATCTATCTATTAAATATAAAAAGTATTTGAGAATTATGCTAGAAATTACCACAATAATTAAAAACATCTGATCGTTTATTTAATAGACTAATATTATAGAGCCGTTAGATATGTTTCAAGTGTAAAAATTACCCACCATTGCCATTAATGAAAAAAAAACGTCTCGTACAGCTTAAAAAAGGTTTCATTCACCTTTGCCTACCGTGGGAAAAGGTTCCCAGAAAAATAGGACTAGCGAAGATTGATTTTTTTTGGAAGTCACGTGCATGTTTCGTACACCTTAAAAAAGGTTTCATTCACATTTGCCTACCGTGGGAATAGGTTCCCATAACAAAAATCGCAGGCTGATGCCTTCCATCCAAAAAAAGGACATGTCGATCCTAAAATAAAGGAGGCGCCGTTGTCTAATAAAAGAATGACGTGTTGATCAGAAAATTAGGACTAGCTTAGATTGATTTTTTTTTTTAAAGTCACGTGTACACATTCTTCTCTTAATACTATGGACGCCCCTGTAAAGAAACAAGCATGCATGCATTTGATATGAAGAAACACACGCGCACGGCTAAGTTGGCCCACCCCGGCCCGGTGTATGTACACGTACAGAACCATGCATGTACACAGGTAGCAAGGCA
>NC_041387.1:621664190-621674611 GCF_002162155.2 Triticum dicoccoides
AACCCATTAGACTGCTACCTTCTGCAACTAGCCAAACTAGCCAGGCATGATTAATCCATCAGGCTGCTAGCTTGTGCAAATAGCAGGTCGTGTATACGACAGCTAGCTTGTACGTGTCATGTATGTTGCGTCCAAAAGCATCAGGCTATTAATCACGTCATGTCGTACAAAATACATCAAAAAGTACACCACATACAATCTCTAAATATTTCTACTTTTTCTAGCTTAGGTATTGTGTACCATAAGGAGACATAAACCTATTCCATAGGTATGTACTGCATAGAGCTGACGAAGATGGCACTTCTGGCTTGATTTTGCAGCTATGAACTAAATTTTAAACAAGATATTTGTAGTTGAACCCAGAACTCGAACAATCAAAATATATTTACGCTTTTTAGAAGTGTGTTCAATTATCCTATTTCGGATTTTGTAAGTATATCGTAATAGACATCAATTGACTCCCAATGTGGCAAATTTTTAGAACCGGATGGAATACAATTTTTTAGAGCAAAATATCATTATAAGGTGTTGATGTTAACTGGAAAAGCATTATCATATTTGGCACACAACTGGGTGTCTAAAAGATCAAGTTGAATTAGTATGTCTAAGTTCTATAGAGCATCGGCGACTGGCCTCAGTTGTTTAACCCGAGATAGAGGATCATGCGACCCATCCAGAGATAAAACTGGCGAACAAGAGGTAATGTTCATCTTAATGGTGAATAATTATCTCATAGCCACTCTTAGGAATCCTCTTGGTAACTATGTGCACACCTTCTTCACATTGCTTTGCCGTTGCACGAGAAGAAATAACAACAAGAGCCAAAAAGGTGGTTGCCGATTACTTAGGAGTAAAGCATGCAAATGTGGTTTGATGAGACGTAACGGTCAGAGAAGACCGATGACAGTGCTCCTCGACAAGCAAGTACATAGTGTATGTGGCATCCTTTTTGCAGAGAAATATGTTGGAGAAGACCAATGATGGTACAAAGTTAACCTTCTTGCAAATAAATCCACATGATGGTGATCCCGCTATGTGCAACTGATTTCTTCTCAAATATTGCATACGGTCAAGCAAAACAAGAGACCCCCCCTAGCAACCTGGAGTGTGACTAAAAATTCAGTTTCTACTTCTGAATTATGTAATTTAGTATTTATCTCTACCAATGTAGAAGTTAAATTATTTTTCTTCTGAAGCATGTGGTTATGACAAAACATATCTTTTGTACTTTTAGATGGTATCAAGGGGCATCAAACTATCAGTAGTAAATTGTCTCACATGTATTTCTATTGTCTTCTCTATGATTTCTCTTTTATGTATAATCTAAGTGTAAAGTTTCCTGTTGGGTCTAGATGTGTAGCAATTTGGCCCTTCACATATATTCATGTTTTCTATATATTTTTAGGTTTCAAATCCTGAGAGCACACTAGAGTCCAGAATTTGGAACTAGCTATGAACATTCTTATTGGTAGAAAGCTATTTATCACAATATACGTGGCCTCCACCACATATAGTTCAATAATTTAGTATTGATGACAACATTTTATGGATGTTCGTCATTAAAGAAAAGTTTGAATGAATTAAACAAAATTATTACTTCGCAGAAAAAGAATGACCTTCATTTTTGAATCACAACAATAGATTATAAGAAGGCCAGGTTCTTCTCTAATGAAAGATATCATTTGATTTTATAACCATTATTCCTATGAGAGTATATTATTGATTACTCCAATATATTTGACATAGCCTGTTATAAAATAAGACAATCATCACGATTGTTGACAGAACATCATGTGTATATATGATCACGACATCATGTAATACACACCGAAGCACAATTTAATAAAAAAATTGGTATGCTCAAAATTCTCACAAAAAGTGATCCAAAGTTTTTGGCATTTGTACCGATGTAAAATTGCATAGAAAATTCTCACTTAATATTATTCTCAATATGTTAATTTTTTCCAAAATGATAATACAATCCATTATTTTATAGAAAAGGAAGGTGACATTCAACAAGGAAAGGGATAAATTAAATTTTCTAAAAAAATATTCAACCATTAATCTGGCGAATCATCTATATTATTAACTAATATAAACGATCAAAACCCATAGTTCTTTGCATTTCATATTTTTTTTGAACATCAGTACAGACACAAGCGCTAATATACACGTGCATACACTCACCCCTATGAGCGCACACACGCACACCCTACCCCTATGAGCACCTCCGAAAGACTGCGCCGGCATATCATCTTGAAATTTACGAATTCACCATAGGCCCCTCGTCGTCGACGGGAACGTCTCGTCCCACTGAATGCGCATCGCCGGAAATCCTGAAATAAATTCAGGAATAAATGCGAGCACCAGGATTTGAATCCTGGTGGGCTGGGATACCACGGTCCCTCTAACCATCCAACCACAGGTTGGTTCGCTTTGCATTTCATATTTAATACCTAAACATGTTGTATGTAATATGATTGCACCCAAGCTAATCAACAGATAAATTCTTAATTTCTAAACATCCACAAACTGATACACCTTCACAATTATATGTAAATGATTTTCCAATGAATTTCCAAACAATAATAAAAAAACTACATTTTCACAAGCATTATTACTTCGATTATCCTATATGATTTTTAGGATGATTATCATAATGCGCACACCATGTTACCAACATATTTTATTCATGGAGAATATTAAAACTCATGTGAGATTTTTAAGTTTCAAATGAGATGTTGCCCGCTAAACAATATATTCTCACTATGAATCATTACAAATTCTAGCCCGTGCATCGAGCGGGCCACTTTGCTAGTTATTACAACAGAAAAAAGCAAAGGACCTATACTATGCATCCATGCAGCCAACTAGCTTAGTCTTTTTTTTTTGCATGGTAATACGTGTCTCATTTATATAGAATAAAGATCAAGTTACAAGGCACGTAAGCACCGACCATACATAACTGAAAAGATAGGAAAATCCTATGCAAAATACCAGCGCCTGTCCCTTTCCTTCGACACCACCGAAGCGGCCACCAAAGGGTAAAAAGACAGATCACCTCTTCGCCCAAGCTCGACGCGGCTCCATCGCTGATCAGCAGCTTTACGGACCTCCAAAGTAGTTTGGCAAAAGCAAAATCATAGCCGTTGAAAGAATCAGACCGGGGCAACATGTCCCCGGACACACCATCGAACTTCAGAACTGACACCCTCGCATGACGACGACGTCGGAGAAGGAAACCAGAACTGCCCGCCTTCGACCACAGACCCAACACAAGATACTCCATCTTCCAGCTGTCACTTGCGTAGACAACCGCCTGCGCGTACTCCTGAACGACAAAACCTCCCTCCTCCACCATGACGTCGGAGACAACGCCACAGCAACGGGGACAGAGCAGAAGGAGAGACACACATGATGGAGTCGCCGCCGCCGCCTCGCCAACACCATCCATGAACCCTAACGCTGTCGATCTGAGGGATCGACAGAGACATGATGCCATCAACTCCGAGACGCCGCCATGAAGGACACCGCCGGTGTGGGAGTGGGGTTGAGGCAGATTTATTCGTCCGGGCGCCGCTCCCACCACCCCAACGACGCACCACGACCTACAAATCCAAAACCTAACTACAGAGCGGAGGAACGGGGTCCCCCCTCCCTCCTGCCCCCGGAGCAGCAGCCGAAGGGAGAGGGGGCCAGCGCACCGGACGATGGAGATCGGAGGGAAAATGTGCCTCGCCCTAGTCGCCTGGCGGCGGCGGCGGCTAGGGTAGGAAACACCTGGACGACGCGTGCATCAAACTATACATGATGTTGTACATAATGCGTGGTAAAATTCAATCACTGAGATTGATAGTTCCACATGGGAATTACGGAGTCCAGTCCATTCATGATTATGCAATATCTACTTTTGACAAACATATATTCATATAAAACATAATGCAATGGCCATACACTACTGCAGAATAACTCATCATTTAAAAGAAGATACATATTCACAATTTCACATACAAGAGTGTGAACGTCAGTGAGATTTTGATGAAATTCACAGAATTTTAATTTTTTTCACTAGACAACAAAATATTTACCTTTCAAAATATTTCAGTCATTTCGGTTGTGCACAATAATCCAAATGATTATTTTAAATATTTTCAATTTTTAAATATATATTTCTGAATTTCAAAAGAATGTTTCAGTCCTTTGGCTGGAATGCAAACCAAAATAATTGAAATTCAGTTATTTCAGTTGGTGTTGAAATATTTCTGAAACAGAAATTTACATAATAGCTCATTTATTTGTCTAAGATGGGTAACCAAAAACAATGAATGCATTTCCAATGGTTGCATGATGATTGTTGGTAAAATATTCCACCTAGATTTTTTATGATGTGGTGGAAAATAAATCGGGAAGAGGTGGTCGTTTGTACATGAACCAACATCTCTTGCAAAAATTCAAATATCAAATATGAGATCAAACACTTGTGTTATCACACCTCATATTGGACAACTTATATGCACCCTATTTTAAGTATTACATGGTGTTGGTTGATGACATGTGGGAAGACCCTATTCCCCCTCTCCCCCATGTCGCTCCCGCAAGTTATGCACGGAAAAACCAAGCCGCCACCGGGCTCGGCCCCTCATCCTCCCTCCTTTCCCATCGATGCCGTCGGGACGCACTGGCGGGCGAAGCCCGATGAGCGTCAGTGGCGGCGGGACGTCATCCCTTCACTCTTGGCCCATGGCGGTGCAGACACCTTCCCCTGGTCTGAGGAGCGCAGCGGTGCGGTGTTGTGGTGGAGGTCGTCAGCAGGTGTCGTGGTGGCGTCAATGACGGAGGACCTGCCAAGGCTCGTGTAGGTGGAGGTCGTTGTTTGGCGTCGTGGTGACGTCGATGACGGAGGACCTGCCAAGGTTGTCACCTCAATTTGCTTTGAAGATGGACCAGTGAAAGATGGCGATGACGACACATGTGAGTGCGTCAGACCGGTTTGAGCCCCGGACCCGGCAGATGGCTCGGTCAGGGCCTCTAGCTCTAGATGTTAGGCTTAGGTGAGAGGTATGGGTATGTGGCCCAGCTTGCACCCCCTTCATCATTTGGATAGGAGTAGCGGCAGATGCTGCCAAGATGACGGATTCAGGTATATTATTGTTATACTTTGTAAGTTCCTCAAGAATAATTAATAAAATGGTCGTATGCATCTATCAGATGTATGCATCTATCAGATGCAGAGGCCGGGGGTCATCCTCCTTTTCGAAAAAAAACTCGCGGCAGCAGCCATAGCGCATAGTGGCGAGGGTCTCGGGCAGCTATAGCAGCGCGATCGCGATTTTGTGGATGATCTAAAATTGTGGTTATGATGGCCGTCGAGCTCCTGCGGGCTATGGAACTTGCCATTATAATGGACGTAGAGGAAGAAGCCCACAGTTCCGCTTCCAGTGCCGAGGTACGGTGGAGGCTCACCTCAAGGTCCAACTCGTGCTGATCCTTCTCGCTATTCCATTACAATAGTGATGTGTGCGCTTGTGTGAGTGACAGAAAGAGAGCTTATCTGCTTATGGTGGGCGAATAAAATAAGCAAATGATGCTACAAAGAGTATTGTTGAAGATGTATTTCCCACACTCCCACGCTCCTTCCACCTGCGAATCCACGCTCCCACGCCGGCGGCCACTCCGGCCACGGCATCCACCCCTCTCGGCGTCGGCCATTCCGACCGCGCCGCCAGTTCGCCGCCATGGCCTCCTCCCCACTTCCACCGCCAGCCGCTCTCGCGAGGACCGATGGCTCGAGTCTAGCCCCTTCTCTGCTGGGTCGCGCTCTCCTACCGCCAGGCCTTCTGCCGCTCGCATTCGCCCTCCCCCGCGCCCTCACGCCCGTCCTCTCCGTCGGCTCTGAGGTTTGCCGGTTACCGGAGAGGTGGGACGACGCGCGTGATGCATGGCAGGTTGCGCGGGGCCGTAAGCGCCCCCGCCCGCGCAAGCCTCGTCGCCAACGCCGCGGTCCCGAGGTGAGGCCCCGCCCCGGCCCTCCTGGCTACGCGATGGCGACTGCCCTCGATGCCTCGACCCGGCCACCCCCTCTCCGAGTGCCGGAAGGACATCCAGTGCACGCGTTGCAGGTTCTTCGGCCACATCGCCAAGCACAACTTTCTTCCCCGTGCCGTCACGTCCTCCGCCGACGGCTTCATGTCACTTCCTCTCAGGCGCCGTGTCTCCTTCCCGGCTGCAGCTGATGGCTGCCCGGCTTCCGGTGGCTCGGCGGCCTTCACTCGTTCCTCATTAGGGCTGCTCACACCCGCGTCCTCCGGGCCTATGAATGTCGCCAGCCAGCACATCGCCTCGTCATCCCCCGTGTCCTTCGGGTGGACCGCGGCCGCGTCTTCACATGGTGCTCTGCCGTCATCTGTGTCCTCAGCGCATGCGGCCTCCTCCCGCCCGTCTTTGTTGGCTTCCGTGGCGTCCTCGGTCGCCACCCCGCTTGCCGCCCGGCCGCTGGCATCTGCTAATTGCCCCGCTCATAGGAGGTCATCGACGCTGAGCGCGCTCTGGAGCGTGCCCTGCTGGTCATCGTCACAGGTTGCCGTACTGGTGTCTCCCACGAAGAGAGTGCTCATGCCCTTCGCTCCCAGTGAAACCTTGCCGACGAAGACTTCTCTATCCACAAGCACGCCCCTGAGGATTTCCTTGTCCGCTTCACCAGCCTGCGCTCCGCGCTCGCGTGGCGACCAGCCGGGTGCACACGTCGCGGTTTCGGCTGATCTTCCACTCCTGGGGCAGGACGGTGGGTTCCGAGCTGGTGAAGGCTCTCTTCCTCATCTCACTCGAGCTGTTTGGCATCCCGGACCACGCTTGGCACCGGTCCTTCGCCGAGACTCTGCTATCCCCATTTTGTAAGATCGAGCACGGAGCACCTCGCGGCCGAGAGCCGGAACATGCCCGACATGTCTGTCTTCAAGCTTACGACATTGATCAACCTGACGCGATTCCACGCTCCTCCGAGCTGCTCGTGCCGGACCATGATGCGGTTTACCTCGACCGACCCAAACCGTGCAGAGTGCTTCGCGCTTGGGCTTGCATGCTTCCCCGTCAGGATCCACGTGGCCTCCTACCTCGACTACCGCCGTCCGTCTCCGCCACTGTTGTCGCTGCTCCCAGCTGCGGTCGAGAGGCCCCGGGGCCGAGTGCGCTCGCAACCCTCGCGTTCGCCCCATCAGCATGATCCCTCCCGCCCGCCCTAACAACGCGCACTCGCCCTCTGGCCAGGATGGCCACCGGCGCGGTCGACACCGTGTGCACGCGCCTCCGCCGTGTCGCATGTGGGATGGAGTCTTGGGGCCCCAGCCCGGGGTTTTTCCGAATGTTGACCGGGTCCCCGCGCGGCAAAGGCTCTGCTACTTTCAGTTCAAACTGGGCCTAGGGGCGCCAGAACCTTCCCGCTCCTTCGCTGGAGGCCCACCCGTCCGACCCTATGCAACCTCGCGGGACCCAGGCGGCTTGGGATGCGTGGGATTCAAATTCGCTAACCAACGCCGCGCCTTCCCTGCCAAGCAACGAAGATCGGACCATGGCGATCCTCTCGGCCAAATCTTTGGACGACAATTTTCCCCTCCATCCTTGGATCCTGCGCACCTATATGAGCTTCGATTGTAAACGTCGCAGTCTGTGAGACTTGTGTGATCTCTAGTAAGCTCATGTAAAGACCAGGGAGTACGATGCATATACTCCAAACCGCGGGGTAGCCTACTGGCAGCCAAGTACTGGTTAAGACTTGGAGTGAAATCTATTCACACAAAACTAGCAATTCAACGCATAGTCCATTGTCAAGTTGTTAATGGATGTAGTTTAAAGTTCTAGGCAGGAGTTCAACTTAACAGTCTCTGCTGAAAGACTGGTGTATTAAATAAGTGCTGAGAAAAGGTAAATCTCCAAATGGGCATTTGAGATCTGGTGGGGGGTTGTGAGAAATAATGGGCCTGGCCCATTAACAAATTCTGAAATCTCAAATAGTGGCCCATGAATAAAACAGCAAGTGGTGGCTCTAAGTTTAGTCCCACCCCAAAAGTTGAGAAAGAGTTGGACCTTTTTATATAGTGGGTTCTCTCCACCACTTTAATTGGTGTGTTGAGAAGAGAAAGGGACGACCACACGCAGGCGCTCGCTCGCCTCGCCTCGCTAGGCCGGGCTCGGGCCAGGGTGATGCGTACGTGCGACATGCGTGTAAATGGTCCGTCGAAATCCGATCCGTTGCCTTGTAGGGGCGCGGCTTCCTTTTGCCGTTTTATTTTTTATGTCTTGACAGACAAGTTAATTATTTCTTGTCCGGTAAGTATACGACTTAGAAACCAAGTCGGTTTGAGATTGTGATTGCGATACAATACCTCCTCAGGTCCTAATATATATTCTGCTACCGGCTATGTCCAAAGACACACCAAAAAACCTAGGGTTTTACCTTGTCTTACAACTTGCGCCACCACCATAGTCTACTCTATTCCGAAAGCCGATGCAACAGGTCTCCAGAACCTTTCATCTTTGCAATCCTCCACCGGGAGATGACGAATTAGGTTTTTAGGAAGTGCTATGTGTGACTTCTCAAGTTTGTCATCACGGGTTATTTTCCGCCCAAGTCGGGCGGTGCTACTCATCGTCGTCTCCATCACCGTCAACAATAAATCATCGCCAACATTGTCATCAGCACCGTCCCTCCTATAGCAACTACTGAACAGTACGGCCTTCACGGTCTATTTATGTCTCCGTAGTTGTTGTGCCGTGTGAGATGCTGCTCTGCATGTTTTGTTGCTCATCTAGTTTGCTAGATCGTAGCATGCTAGTCTCTGTTTTAGTCATGAATTATTTAATGGAATTAATCATGAATTTACCTAATATTCCAACATAAATTAATAGTGGCATGTGAAGTGTTGTGCACGCCACGAATAGTAGCTTTACTAGAGGCCTGCTGCATACATGGCAAAACACTAGTATGAGGTCTAAAAAGTGGGCTCGACATGTTACTAGTGGCGTACTACATCATAGGCCAGGTCAATAACGGGTGCAGAACCGGGCTATAGCTTTGGTTCGTAAAGCCCTTTAGGGCCGGTTTTGTAACCGGCACTAAAGGGTGAGGACTAAAGGTCTCCCCTTTAGTACCGGTTCTTGCACGAACCAACGCTAAAGGGCCACCACGTGGCACGTGCTAGTGCCGGGGGCAGGGAGCCTTTACGAGAATAGAATTTAATCAGATAATAATTAATCAAGCATGATAATTAATGATATTGAAACTAGAATTAAAGGGATGCATGGTAGCTAACTAGTACTACTTAATTAATTATACCTTGGGTCGAAACCAATACAACTTTTCTTTCCATGGACCTGGAACCTCATCCCTGAAGTTTGCCCAAGCCCTGCCCGCCTGCAAAGAAAATGAATAAATGAGTTATTAAATAGTTGATATCAGGAAATGACGAACTAAATAGGCCGACATATAGTTAATAATGATTGAAATTACCTGTTGACTATCCCCTTCATGATTGAGTAGTCACTTTGTTTTTTAAGTAGTGAGTCCAGTACTTCAACTGTTTCTTCGTCAACTTTAATGATTAACAAGATCCAATGGTAACTGCATGCACACACATTTGCATGTCTTAATTAAGCGAGCATGTGCATAACACTCATTAACTACCATAAACCCTATACACTTAATTATTAATATCTAGCTAGCTAGTAAGTAAAAACAGAATTTGTAGTACAAGATAGTGTGACTCAGAGGAAGTTGTAAGGAAGTAGTATATCTTCATTGGTATTGAGGCGCTTCAAGAACTGTAGTATGTTTTTCTCTACATCTGCTTGATACCATGGATATGTCCATGTTTGTTTATTAACGGTATTTGGGTCAATGAACCCAATGCCATAGCGTCCACCTTTTTTCATTTCATACATCTTCATCCTGCATAATACCATAGAAAAGAATATAGTGAGGATAATTACAGGTAATGATCGATCAATGAGCACTACAACTAGCTTGAGACTTAAATTACAGAAAGAAATCACTTACAGACAATAGCAACTGACGAGAGCTTTCTCGAGTGCGTCACTACTAGGAAAAGGGCTATAGATGATATGGCCACTAATGGCGCACCAGGCATGTGGTGCGCCATTACTATATACTAATGGCGCACCTGGTGCCTGGTGCACCATTAGTAGTTTTGAAAAAAAAATTGTTACTGATGGTGCACCGTTGTACAGTGCGCCATTACTAGTTGACATAGTAATGGCGCACCAAAGACAACGTGCGCCATTAGTAGTTTTGAAAAAATATTGTTAGTAATGCCGAGCCCCACCTTCCCTCGCCCCGTCGCCCCCCTCCCCTCCCCGCCCCCTTGCCCCACCTCCCCTCACCCCGTCGCCCCCCTCCCCTCGCCGCCCCC
>NC_041387.1:621675274-621675803 GCF_002162155.2 Triticum dicoccoides
CACCGTCGCCGACGACCCCCCGCACCCTCCCGCATATGAATATTTTTTCATATTCATAAATATTTTCAAATAACAAATTCGAACATATTTTTTAAAAAATTGTTACTGTTTTTATAAAAAATATTGCTGTTATGATTTAAACAAGTTTGAACATATTTAAACACAAATAAATATCAAACATCATTTAAAATGCATAAAAAAATATTGGGGAGCCTGGGAATCGAACGCAGGACCTCCTAGTGTGTGTGCTGCGCGCTGACCAGTCGGGCTAGTGGGCGGGTTCTAATCTGGATTGGGTTAGGTGGAATATAACCTGAGTGCTCGAACTGTAATAAAAAAACATTCTAACGGTGCACCTTTGCGGGGTGCGCCATTAGTAAGCATCCCCCCAGTCCACCTATTCCCCTCCCTTGCTAGATCCCCACTCGACCTAACTTTGCCCCCTCCGCCCTAACCGTACGCCGCCGCCGCGCCTGCACGCCCCCGTGCTCGCCGTCCCCAGCCGTGCTCGCTGCCCCCGCCGCACCCG
>NC_041387.1:621676134-621695360 GCF_002162155.2 Triticum dicoccoides
GCGCCGCCTCCCTCGCCGTCCCCGGCCCCTCTGCCCGCGCCCTCGACGTCCTCCCGCCCAAGCCTCGAGGGCACCCGCGTGGAACGGATCGGGCGAGACACAGAGACAGGCGAGTGGAGGAGCCCGCCACGTGTCACTGGAGGTTCAACGCCCAGCCGCTGCCGGAGCTTCAACGCCGGCGTCTTCCTCCATTCCTCCATCCCCTCCCAAGTGATTCCTTCCTTCTCCTCCACCCCCTCCCCTGCAAACCCTAGGGCCATGGCGGCAGGCTTCTTGCTCCTCAGTTCTACACGCATGGCTAGTTTAGATTGTTCTGCTGTTCACCCGTGTGTGCTAGTTTAGATTGTTCTGTTGTTCCTGGTTTAGGGTCTCAATTGAATCATAGTTAGACCTAATTGGGGTGTTACAGTTGGTCGATCTTAATGTAAGTGAAATCATATCAGCTACTCTGAGTTTGTGATGAATCATTTTAAGAGTAGTTATATCTGACATGCTGTGTGGCTGTGCTCGGTGAATTTGAGATGCCTTTTCTTGCCAAAAAAGAAGATACAATTGATGTGGGCCTTGACCATTTGCACTGCAATTTAGGAAGGAACTTGTTACATGTACATGTCTGCAGCTTCAGTAATTATAAGTACCTTGTACCAAAATCATAAGCACACTAGCCATATAATCCTTCAGAATTGTCTACAACAAGTAACAGAAAGAGCCAAGAGAGAGAACCTTATACACTGTTTCTGTTGATCTGTTTATAAATCCATTATACACTGGTTTATGAATCCATTGTAAGTTGTTGGAACACACTATTGACATGGTGGAAATAGTAATAGTCGCTTGATCTGTTTCATCCCTGTATATATCATGCTCACTGAACATATTATAGTGAAAATTTAGTTTGATGCCATCAAATTCATTGAGTAATACTCTTGGCATTCTTGGAGATCTGCTAGTTTTTGGAAGTTTTTCTTGCTACAGTTAACTGAAAATGTTCAGTGTTCCAACCAGGTCAATTTGCTGTCAATTGCTCTGTAATACTCAACCAGGTTTATGCAAAATGAAGATCAACCATGTTTATGTAATAGATCAAATTGCAATAGATTATCTGCAGTAGATCAAACTCCAGTAGATTACTCAATATTCTTGCCATTTGTTGATAGGTTATAAATATTGACCATAAATAAGAATGAATATTGACCATTTGTTGCTGCGAGCACATGTTGAAATGTACCTGATGATGCTTCTGTAGAAAATTCAATCTTCCTCCTTAGGCATGTGTTGTGTGACCTGACAAAATATAAATGTGTTGTGTGCCATGTGTTGGTAATTCAGTAAAGTCAAACAAGCACTGGATTTAGGCATGTTGCTTGCTGAAATTGTAGCAGCAACAACAACTATGGCTGAATGATGAACAGGTTATAGTGGTCAGATTAGTTCAGCAACAACAACTATTTTCAGTTTGTCTTATGGGTCATCTAAAAAATGTTTTATTGGATCATTCTTGCTGTCAAGTCCTTGTGGTGAAACTCCTTGCTGACACCTGCTGTACTTGTGAGATTCTTGTCCTTGAATCAAACTCCTTGCTGACAAGCAATTATTTGTTGTGCTTGTTGTCCAGCTTACTTTCATGCATATAGAGTGGTTTTTTTCATGCATGTTTCATGATCTGTTGTAAGGGTACTAATTGGTCTCTGCTGCTGCTTATCAGAGATGGGGGGAAGCAGCCACCGCCGCTCTGCCACACCGCAGTACGAGTTGGATGCTCCGAGTTCTTCAGTATCATACTTGGGACTTCAGTATCATCCATGACGCAGGTATATAAAACGAGAGATCTCCCCTTCACCCATCTCGTTATGATATCTGTTGTTTGCTACATCACTCATTGTCCCAAACTGCAGAGGCTGCCTGACAGTTTTATGAACATGCTGGGTGAAGAAACGCAAAATAATGTGAAGCTGCGACAGGCCGGCAGCGGGTTTCGCAGGCTATGGGATGTGGAGTTGGTGATCAAGGAGGGCCACATGTACTTGTATCATGGGTGGGAGAAGTTCTACCGTGCCTACGACCTGCGGCTGGGGTCAAGGTTGTCAGAATCATGATTCTGTCATACGATTCTACGACTTTACGATCCAAACTAACCCCTATGATTCTACGATTTTAGTTCTTAGAATCTACGTTTCTACGATTCTAATAGTGAAGATTCTATGATTTGCGATCCTACCATCGAAGCTCCGATCCGATTCAAGATCACGATTCTGACAACCTTGGCTGGGGTACTTCCTTCTCTTCAGGTACGACGATGACGCCACTATGCTCACCGTGAAGGTGTTCAACGCGACTATCTGTCGCATGCGCTACGCTGACGATGATGATGCCAGTACGTTCTACCTCTTCTTATTCCTCTACATTTGGCTTTGTCTCACATCGATTGTTAACGGTCATTGTTGCATTTGGACATGCAATGGGAGCAGCAGCAGCGACATTGGCTACAGCCAAAGCAACAGTGATTATGGCTGTAGCAAAAGCAATAGCGATTCTGGCTTTAGCGAAAGCGGCAGCGATTCTGGCAGCAGCGATTCTGACAACAAGAAGGATGATCCGGACTGGAGTGGGGGAGAAGAGGAGCAGAGTGGGGATGAGGAGCTGCAGGATGGCGATGGGTATCAGGCTGAGCATGACCTAGCGCTGGTGGTGGCTGACCAAGGGCAAGAGATGGTGGTGGCTGACCATGGGCAAGAGATGGTGGTGGCTGACCATGGGCAAGAGATGGTGGTGGATGAGGATGACCTAGCGATGGTCGTGCCCATCCTGCCTGAAGGTGGCCTCGCGATGGTGGTGGTGCCTGACAATGACCACGCACCGGTGGTGGCGCCGGCGATCCCACAGCTGGGCGACATGACCACGCCAATTGTGGTAGAAAACTACATCCCGCTGCCTCCACCGCCTCGCCACTCTTGGCGCATCAGGCCGAGGAAGGAGAAGAAGAAGAACAATGAGAACTGAACTATGTCAGGTATGTCAGATCTCCGAAATGATATTTATATACTTAGTTACCTATGTTATCTTTAATCTGCTTAGTTTCCTATAGGTTAGCTTCATTTTACCTAAGTTGGCTCTAATATGCTAACTTAGAGCTTATATGCTTAGTTTCCTATAGGTTAGCTCCAAAATAACTTATGTTAGCACAAAATAATCAAGTTTACATAATAAGCTTATAGTCTTCTTCTTATTCTTCTTATTCTTCTTCGTATTCTTCTTCTAGTATTCTTCTAGTCTTCTTCTTCTTCTTCTCTTCTTCTTCTTCTTCTTCTTCTAACTTCTTGTTTATCATTTTGCATATTTGATTTAATTCACGGAAGCTTGCATGGATGGAGTGCTTCTTTTCCATTTGTGTTTTTATTTTGTATCAATGTGAAATTTTTGTGAATTGATGGATAACGGTGTTGGATGAACAATGTGAAACTTTTATAATATGTAACGATGGAACTATGTGTTGGCTATGTATGTATATATGATGAAACTTGTGTGTTGGATATGATTGTTATATGGATGCTTGTTGTATATATATGTGTTGGATATCTCATATGTGAAATAGTGACCTGAGATTAAGAAAAAACGAAAAAAAATTAAAAAAATTGTTACTAATGGCGCACTACCATGTGGTGCGCCATTAGTATAGCAGATACTAGTGGCACACTTTGGGAAATACTAATGGAGCACCACATGGTGCGCCATTAGAACACCAGATACTAATGGCGCACCGGTGGTGCGCCATTAGAATTTAATTCTAATGGCGTGATGCTAGTGGCGCACTAGTAGTGCGCCATTAGAAGGCAAAACTGGTGCGCCACTAGCATGCCTTTTCCTAGTAGTGCATCTTGATTGAATAACTGAAATAGTTCTATATAATCAACGGTCAGAGCTAGCTTATGGAAGTAATATTGTTCCTTGACTTTCACCATGAGGGACTCTCGATTGGAACTCTTGGTAATTTTCATGTACTAATCATGCAATTCATACATTCTCATTGGGAGGTTCTTCACCTCCTCAGGCTTGACCAAAGGTTTGTCGCGGACATATTTATGTTTTATGTCCTCCTCTCTAAGCGGAGACATGGGCTCAATCTCGAGGAGTTGTCCAACAGTGATACCGAGCATTTCGGCCTGCCTTCTATGCTCGTTGGTTATTACCAGCTGATCAGTGACAATACTCTCATGTGTTGGTACAACAAGCGGGGGGATCGATTGCGCCGCCTGTTCTCCTAGATGAGGAACAGTTTTCCCGCATTTTTGGCCAGCTACTTTGCTCGAGCTCGAGCTCGACTCCTTTTGTCGTGCTCGATGTGCCTTCCTGATTTGGCGCTCATAGTCTGAGTCAACGGGCTTGGGAGCTAGTGCTTTAGCCATACGAACAAAGTGGTCAATCTTATCCTCAGGCACTTTCTCCCTTGGTGGCAGTGGCGGTTTCGGTCCAAAATGGTGTCCAATTGGGCCTTCACTATGGCTTCGTTTTGCTCCTTGGTCATGTCGTAAGGCCTTTGTGGAAGAGGCCTGAGGCTTGGACCATATTGAAATCGCTTGCCTCTGCATGTACATCCTGTACTACCTCGACTTGTAGCACTACGCACCATAGCTGCGGCGGATCTCTTCCGCAATTGCTGAGGCAGCGAAGACGGCTGACATGGTGTCGGACTTGGAGGAGGAGTGGCACGCGTTGGTGGACTTGGAGGAGGAGGAGTGGCCTCACGCATTGGCTGAGTTGAAGCAGGAGGAGTGGCCTCACGCGTTGGCTGAGTTGAAGCAGGAGGAGTGGCCTGAAGTTGTGCCGGACTAGGAGGAGCAGGACTCGTCTACTCCTCGTCACCTCTTGGAATGTCAAGCTATAGCTGACACGGTGTAGGTGGCCTTCGAAAGATGATGCAATCCTTTCTCCATAGGATGATACGATGTATGGCCTCTCCCAGTGTGTGCTCCTCGTCACCTCCAGGAATGTCAAGCTGTAGCCCCGAATATTGGTCCACCACCTCATCAACCATGACAAGAGCATAGCCAGCTGGAATCGGGCTGCAATGGAAGGTTGCTCCGGAGGGATTTGTATAAGCAACAACGTTCGCCACCTTCACGGATATGTTCTTTATTTTGAAGTGTAGCTCACAGTTAGTGTTCTCCATGATGTCATCCACAGGGTATCTATCCAGCAGTGCATCGCCCGGGGCGGAACCCATGCTGCTTTTCGGCATGGATGGGACAGTGATATCCAATGCTGGATCATCCGCTAGCTGCTGCCGCTGCTAAGACCACCTTTCCGGGCTAAGTGAGTCGATCTGCTGCTGCTGCCACTGGAATTTGAGTGCCAAGTCCACATGCGCTGATTCTAGGCCTTGAAGGCGTTCTGCTTCCTGCTTCCTCTGCTCGTCCTCCAGCTTCTTCTTCTTCTCCTCCTCCATCTTCCTTCTCGCACGGCTTCTGTAGTTGGCGTTCCAGTCCAAAAAGCCCTCATATCATGGAACAACTCCCTTGCCTCGTGTTCTTCCTGGGTGTTCAGGATTTCCCAGGGCGCGCGTAAGCTCGTTGTTCTCTCTATTGGACATGAACACCCCCTTTCGAGCATCTTCTATTGCTTCAAGTAACTTAACTTTGGCTCCTTTAAGACATGTCTTCTTCGAAACCTGGCCTGTCTTTGGGTCCAACGCCCCCCCATGCGTATTGAACCAAGTTCTGCACCTGGGGGCCAGCTCAATGTAACTGGAGTGACATGTGCAGCCTGCATCCCTTGCTCAGACATATCCCACTTAGGCATTTCCACCGCGTAGCCACCTGGCCCCATCCTATGGAATTGCTCCTTTTTTGCGGCATTGGCCTTGTTTTTTCTGGACCGTTCCTTAGATAATTCTGATTCTTTGAATTTCACGAAAGCGGGCCAGTGCTCTCTTTGCTTCTCCACTGTTCCCTTGAATTCCGGAGTCTTCTTTCCTCCTTTTACATAGTTATTCCATACAATTTTCTTGTGGTTTTTGAATGCAATTGCCATCTTCCAAAGAGCAGCGTCCTTGACTTTCTCCACATCTACAGCTATGAAATGATCTAGTAGGGTGACATGTTCCATGAGTTTTTCCCAAAGAAGAGTTTTTGCTCTGTCGTCGACAAAAGTAAGATCTGGACGTTTCTTTGCTCGCTCTTTCCATTCTTGAAGGGAGATCGGGAGTTGGTCCTTCACAAGAACACTGCACTGATGAACAAACTTGTTAGCAATGTTCTTAGGCGCTAGTGGTTCACCATTAGTTTTGATGGCATCGATGTTGTACTTTACGCCCTCCTTCAACTTTTTGCCCAGGCCTCGCACTCTGCCTGTAGAAGATTTGCTCAATCCGGAGGGCTGAAAGAAGAAAGATCGATTCGTTAATATATCTTCAAATCATTTAAAACATGTGATGATCACCAGATGCCTGCTTATATAAATATACCTCGCTGGTCTCTGTTATTTCAAGATCAATATTTTCTTCGCCATCATAATCATAGTCATCATCCATGACTTCATCAATTCGGTCGTCGCGATCGAATATCATATCATCACCCTCCGTGGTATTGTTCAGATATTGGGAGCCGTCATCTTCTTCATTTCGATCATCTGGCCCACGAGGGGAGCGTATGATCTCGAACAGGGCCTCTTCTCCCTCTCTGCCGGTATTGTCTACCATAGCTTTTATTTAACTAATCCATAAGAAATACAAAACAATTTAATATTCAAATTACAATGCATGCATGCAATCAATAAGGAAATCTTGAATCATAGTAAATAATCATCGTCTCGAATAATATATAATCTCGAATACATCGTCTCTAATATTATATAATAAAGATCAAATACTACAGAATAATCTAGGCCACTCGCGGTTCCTGAGGCGCGGGGGGTGGAGACCCAAAGAGAAGGAACCATCACAGGATCATAGCTCCGCTCATCTCCCCAAAGAACCTGCCAGGTATTGGAGAATCTGACGTCCATAGCAGCCATGTAGCGACGGACGTGCTCATCCTCCTCCCTAACACGGCGACGCACCACCTCTGGCGGGGCCGGCTCCCTCCACACCAAAAGTGGCCCACGGGAACTCCACCAAAGGAGCTCAGGGTCGATGACGGGACCCGGGGGCTGGTTCCTCACCAAGCGGCGATCCCCTGAAGGTAGCACCTCCCAGTGCCATCCCGGCGGAGCCAGGTCCCGGACATGGGTTCTCTGAAGCAGGGCGTCATCGCGAACGGGATGACGGCCAGGATGCGGGCCGGGCATCGTCAAGAACAAATACTATACGCCGCAAAAGTAACATTTTTAAAATTTCTATAACTAAAATTATAAGAAACTAAAAACTAACATTTCTATAACATTTCTAACATTTCTATAACAATTTGAAATTAATCTAATTCAACTAGCTAAAACTAACATTTCTAAAATTTCTAACATTTCTATAACATTTCTATATACTATTTGACATTAATCTAATCTAATTAATTAATTCATCTAAAACATTTGTATAAAAAATAGAAAAAACAGAAAAAACTAAAAACAGAATTGTGTGTGTGTGTGTGTGCTCGCGCGCGCTTGCGCGTGTGCACTTACGGCGCCGGCAGCGCGAGGGCTTCGATTGGAGGGAGGAGAGGGGCCGGGGAGAGGGGCTCACAGCATGGGCGAGCTCGAGGTGACGGCGACGACGATGGCGAGGCAAGGGGACGACGAGGCGAGGGGACGGTGAGGCAGAGGGGACGGCGAAGGGACGGTGTGGCGACGTGGACGGGCCGACGACGGGGACGGCGACGGCGACGGGCGACGACGAGGATGGGGGTGGCGACGGGGGGTGGGCGTCGGGGCAGAGGAGAAGAAGCAGAGGGAGAGATGAGAAACTGATTTTTTAAGTGTTTCTTATATAGAGCACCCCCTTTAGTACCGACGGGGCAGAGGAGAAGAAGTAGAGGGAGAGATGAGATTATGCAACTCCCGTTTACCGGAGGAATACTTTGTGTGCTACCAAACTTCACAACATAACTGGGTGATTATAAAGGTGCTCTACAGGTGTCTCCGAAGGTACTTGTTGAGTTGGCGTATTTTGAGATTAGGATTTGTCACTCCGATTGTCGGAGAGGTATCTCTGGGCCCTCCCGGTAATGCACATCACTATAAGCCTTTCAAGCAATGTGAATAATGAGTTATTTGCGGGATGATGTATTACAGAACAAGTAAAGAGACTTGGCTGGTAACTTGATTGAGCTAGGTATTGAGATACCGACGATCAAATCTCGGGCAAGTAACATACTGATGACAAAGGGAACAACGTATTTTGTTATGCGATTTGACCGATAAACATCTTCGTAGAATATGTGGGAGCCAATATGAGCATCCAGGTTCCGCTATTGGTTATTGACCGGAGACGTGTCCCGGTCATGTCTACATAGTTCTCGAGCCCGTAGGGTCCGCATGCTTAACATTCGGTGAAGATTTATATTATGAGTTATGTGTTTTGATGTACCGAAGGTAGTTCGGAGTCCCGGATGAGATCGGGGACCTGACGAGGAGTCTCGAAATGGTCGAGACGTAAAGATCTATATATTGGACGACTATATTCGAATATCGGAAATTTTCTGAGTGATTCGGGTATTTATCGGAGTACTGGAGAGTTACTGGAATTCGCCGGGGAGTATATGGGCCTTATTGGGCTTTAAGGGAGAGAGAGAGGCAGGCCTCCCCAAGGCCTAGTCCAAATAGGACTCGGGGAGGGGCGGCTCCCCCTCCTTCCTTCTCTTCTCTCTTCCCTTTCCTTGACTCCTACTCCTACTACATGGAAGGGGGGGAATCCTACTCCCGGTGGGAGTAGGATTCCCCAGGGCGCACCATAGAGAGGGTCGGGCCCTCCCCTCCTCCACTCCTTTATATACGGGGAGGGGGGCACCCCATAGACAAGTTGATCTGTTGATCTCTCCCAGCCGTGTGTGGTGCCCCCTCCACCATATTCCACCTCGGTCATATCGTAGCGGTTCTTAGGCAAAGCCTTGCGTCGGTAGCAACATCATCACCGTCATCACACCGTCGTGCTGACGAAACTCTCCTATGAAGCTCTACTGGATCGGAGTTCGCGGGATGTCATCGAGCTGAACGTGTGCTGAACTCGGAGGTGCCGTACGTTCGGTACTTGGATTGGTCGGATCGTGAAGACATACGACTACATCAACCGCGTTGTGCTTACGCTTCCGCTTTCGGTCTACGAGGGTACGTGGACTCACTCTCCCCGCTCGTTGCTATGCATCACCATGATCTTGCATGTGTGTAGGATTTTTTTTGAAATTACTACGTTCCCCAACAGTGGCATCCGAGCCAGGTTTATGCGTAGATGTTATATGCACGAGTAGAACACAAGTGAGTTGTGGGCGATACAAGTCATACTGCTTATCAGCAGGTCATACTTTGGTTAGGAGGTATTGTTGGATGAAGCGGCCCGGACCGACATTACACGTACACTTACGCGAGACTGGTTCTACCGATGTGCTTTGCACATAGGTGGCTGGCGGGTGTCAGTTTCTCCAACTTAAGTTGAACCGAATGTGGCTACGCCCGGTCCTTGAGAAGGTTAAAACAACACTAACTTGACAAAATATCGTTGTGGTTTTTATGCGTAGGTAAGAACGGTTCTTGCTAAGCCCGTAGCAGCCACGTAAAACATGCAACAACAAAGTAGAGGATTTCTAACTTGTTTTTGCAGGGCATGTTGTGATGTGATATGGTCAAGACGTGATGAGATATAAGTTGTTGTATGAGATGATCATGTTTTGTTGAAGTTATCGGCAACTGACAGAAGCCTTATGGTTGTCTCTTTATTGCATAAGATGCAAGCGCCAAATAATTGCGTTACTTTATCGCTATGCGATAGCAATAGTTGCAAGAGAAATAGTTGGCGAGACGACCATGTGATGACACATTGATATAGATCAAGATGATGGAGATAATGGTGTCATGCCGGTGACGATGGAGATCATGACGATGCTTTGGAGATGGAGATCAAACGCACAAGATGATGATGGCCAAATCATGTCACATATTTTGATTGCATGTGATGTTTATCTTTTATACATCTTATTCTACTTTGATTGACGGTAGCATTATAAGATGATCTCTCACTAAATTTCAAGGTATAAGTGTTCTCCCTGAGTATGCACCGTTGGGAAAGTTCTTCGTGCCGAGACACCACGTGATGATCGGGTGTGATAAGCTCTACGTTCAAATACAACGGGTGTAAGACAGTTTTGCACACGCAGGATACTCAGGTTAAACTTGACGAGCCTAGCATATGCAGATATAGCCTCAGAACACTAAGACCGAAAGGTCGAGCGTGAATCATATAGTAGATATGATCAACATAGTGATGTTCACCATTGAAAACTACTCCATCTCACATGATGATCGGACATGGTTTAGTTGATTTGGATCACGTGATCACTTAGATGATTAGAGGGATGTCTATCTAAGTGGGAGTTCTTAAGTAATATGATTAATTTAACTTTAATTTATCATGAACTTAGTCCTGATAATATTTTGCAAATAATGTTGTAGATCAATAGCTCGCGTTGTTGCTTCCCTATGTTTTATATGTGTTCCTAGAGAAAACTAAGTTGAAAGATGATAGTAGCAATGATGCGGACTGGGTCCGTGATCTGAGGTTTATCCTCATTGCTGCACAGAAGAATTATGTCCTTGATGCACCGCTAGGTGACAGACCTATTGCAGGAGAAGATGCAGACGTTATGAATGTCTGGCTAGCTCAATATGATGACTACTTGATAGTTTAGTGCACCATGCTTAACGGCTTAGAATCAGGACTTCAAAGACGTTTTGAACGTCATGGACCATATGAGATGTTCTAGGAGTGGAAGTTAATATTTCAAGTAAATACGCGAGCTGAGAGATATGAAGTCTCCAACAAGTTCTATAGCTAAAATATGGAGGAGAATTGCTCAATTAGTGAGCATGTGCTCAGATTGTCTGGGTACTACAATCGCTTGAATCAAGTGGGAGTTAATCTTCCAGATAAGATAGTGATTGTCAGAGTTCTCTAGTCACCATCACCAAGTTACTGGAACTTCGTGATGAGCTATAGTATGCAAGGGATGATGAAAACATTTCCCGAGCTTTTCATGATGATGAAATCGATGAAGGTAGAAATCAAGAAAGATCATCAAGTGTAGAATGGCAAGCAAGTTGTCACTCCTGAAATTGAGTGCTTCTACTGCAAAGGAAATGGTCACTGGAAGCGGAAATGCCCTGAATATTTGGTGGATAAGAAGGATGGCAAAGTGAACAGGGGTATATTTGATATATATGTTATTGATGTGTACCTTACTAATGTTTATAGTAGCCCCTAGGTATTTGATACTTGTTCGGTTGCTAAAAATTAGTAACTTGAAACAGGAGTTATAGAATAAACAAAGTCCAGTTGAGCGTGAAGTGACGGTGTGTGTTGGAAGTGGTTCCAAGATTGATATGATCATCATCGCACACTCCCTATACTTTCGGGATTAGTGTTAAACCTAAATAAATGTTATTTGGCGTTTGCGTTGAACATGAATATGATTTGATCGTGTTTTTGCAATACGATTATTCATTTAAAGTCAGAGAATAATTGTTGTTCTGTTTACATGAATAAAACCTTCGATGGTCATACACCCAATGAAAATATTTTCTTGGATCTCGATTGTAGTGATATAAAAATTCATAATATTGATGCCAAAAGATGCAAAGTTGATAATGATAGTGCGACTTACTTGTGGCACTGCCGTTTGGGTCATATCGGTGTAAAGCACATGAAGAAACTCCATAAAGATGGACTTTTTGTAATCACTAGGTTATGAATCGTTTGATGCTTGCAGACCGTGCCTTTTGGGCAAGATGACTAAAACTCCGTTCTCCGGAACAATGGAACGAGCTACTGACTTGTTAGAAATAATACATACTGATGTATGCGGTCCAATGAATGTTGATGCTCATGGCGGGTATCGTTATGTTTTGACCTTCACAGATGATTTGAGCAGATATGAGTATATCTACTTAATGGAGCACAAGTCTGAATCATTTGAAAAGTTCAAAGAATTTCAGAGTGAAGTGGAGAATCATCGTAACAAGAAAAATAAAGTTTCTACAATCTGATCGTAGAGGAGAATATTTGAGTTACGAGTTTGGCCTGCGTATAAAAACAATGTGGAATAGTTTCGCAGCTCACGCCACATGGAACACCACAGCGTAATGGTGTGTCCGAACATCGTAACCGCACTTTATTGGATATGGTGCGATCTATGATGTATCTTAACGATTTATCACTATCGTTTTGGGGTTATGCATTAGAGATAGCTGCATTCACTTTAAATAGGGCACCATCAAATCCGTTGAGACGACGCGTGATGAACTGTGGTTTGGCAAGAAACCATAGTTGTCGTTTCTTAAAGTTTGGGGCTGCGATGCTTATGTGAAAAAGTTTCAACCTGATAAGCTCGAACCCAAATCGGGGAAGTGCGTCTTCATAGAATACCCAAAGGAAACAATTAGGTACACCTTCTATCACAGATCTGAAGGCAAGATATTCGTTGCTAAGATGGATCCTTTCTACAGAAGGAGTTTCTCTTGAAAGAAGTGAGTGGGCGGAAAGTAGAGCTTGATAAGGTAATTGTATCTTCTCCCGAATTGGAAAGTAGTTCATCACAGAAATCAGTTCCAGTGATTCCTACACCAATTAGTGAGGAAGTTGATGATGATGATGATGAAACTTCAAAATAAGTTACTATAGAACCTCGTAGGTCTTCCAAAGTACAGTCCGCACCAGAGTGGTACGGTAATCCTATTCTGAAAGTCATGTTACTAGACCATGATGAACCTACAAACTATGAGGAAGCGATGATGAGCCCAGATTCCACGAAATGGCTTCAAAGCCATGAAATCTGAGATGGGATCCATGTATGAGAATAAAGTGTGGACTTTGGTGGACTTGCCCGATGATCCGCAAGCCATAGAAAATAAATGGATCTTCAAGAGGAAGACATACGCTAATAGTAGTGTTACTATCTACAAAGCTCGTCTTGTCGCAAAAGTTTTTTGACAAGTTCAAGGTGTTGAATACGATGAGATTTTCTCACTCGTACCGATGCTTAAGTCTGTCCGAATCATGTTAGCAATTGCCATATTTTATGAAATCTGGCAAATGGATGTCAAAACTGCATTCCTTAACGGATTTCTAAAGAAGAGTTGTATATGATGCAACCAGAAGGTTTTTTCAATCCTAAAGGTGATAACAAAGTGTGCAAGCTCCAGTGATCCATCTATGGACTGGTGCAAGCATCTCGGAGTTAGAATATACGCTTTGATGAGTTGATCAAAGCATACAGTTTTATACAGACTTGCGATGAAGCCTGTATTTACAGGAAAGTGAGTGGGAGCACTACAGTTTTTCTGATAAGTATATGTGAATGACATATTGTTGATCAGTGAAGCTGCTTACACATTGAGCATCAAGATCTATAGAGATAGATCAAGACGCTTGATAAGATTTTTCAATGAGTACATACGTTGATAAGATTTTGAAATAGTTCAAAATGGAATAGTCAAAGAAGGAGTTCTTGCCTGTGTTGCAAGGTGTGAAGTTGAGTGAGACTCAAAACCCGACCATGGCAGAAAATAGAAATAGAATGAAAAAGCATTCCCTATGCCTCAGTCATATGTTCTGTAAAGTATGACGTGCTATGTACCAGACCTATTGTGTTCCTTGCCATGAGTTTAGCAAGGGGGTACAATAGTGATCTAAGAGTAGATCACTGGACAGCAGTCAAAATTATCCTTAGTGAAGACTAAGGAAATGTTTCTCGGTTATGGAGGTGATAAAAGAGCTCGTCGTAAAGAGTTACATCGATGCAAGATTTTACACCAATCCAAATGACTCTAAGTCTAAATCTGGATACATATTGAAAGTGGGAACAATTAGCTAGAGTAGCTCCATGCAGAGCATTGTAGACATAGAATATTCGCAAAATACATACGTCTCTGAATGTAACAGGCCCGCTAAACTTCTCTCACGAGTGAAACATGATCATACCTTAGTACTTTTTGGGTGTTAATCACATAGCGATGTGAACTATATTATTGACTGTAGTAACCCTTTGAGTGTTGGTCACATGACGATGTGAACTATGGGTGTTAATCACATACAGATGTGAATATTGGTGTTAAATCACATGATGACGTGAACTAGATTATTGAATCTAGTGCAAGTGGGAGACTGAAGGAAATATGCCCTAGAGGCAATAATAAAGTTGTTATTTATATTTCCTTATATCATGATAAATGTTTATTATTCATGCTAGAATTCTATTAACCGGAAACTTAGTACATGTGTGAATACATATACAAACATAATGTCACGAGTATGCCTCTACTTGACTAGCTCGTTGAATCAAAGATGGTTAAGTTTCCTGGCCATAGACATGAGTTGTCATTTGATTAACGGGATCACATCATAGGAGAATGATGTGATTGACTTGACTCATTCCGTTAGCTTAGCACTTGATCGTTTAGTATGTTGCTATTGCTTTCTTCATGACTTATACATGTTCCTATGACTATGAGATTATGCAACTCCCGTTTACGGAGGAACACTTTGTGTGCTACCAAACGTCAAAATGTAACTGGGTGATTATAAAGGTGCTCTACAGGTGTCTCCAAAGGTACTTGTTGAGTTGGCGTATTTTGATATTAGGATTTGTCACTCCGATTGTCGGAGAGGTATCTCTGGGCCCTCTCGGTAATGCACATCACTATAAGCCTTGCAAGCAATGTGACTAATGAGTTAGTTGCGGGATGATGTATTACAGAACGAGTAAAGAGACTTGCCGGTAACTAGATTGAGCTAGGTATTGAGATACCGACGATCGAATCTCGGGCAAGTAACATACCGATGACAAAGGAAACAACGTATGTTGTCATGCGGTTTGACCGATAAACATCTTCGTAGAATATGTGGGAGCCAATATGAGCATCCAGGTTCCGCTATTTGTTATTGACCGGAGACGTGTCTCGGTCATGTCTACATAGTTCTCGAACCCGTAGGGTCCGCACGCTTAATGTTTGGTGACGATTTATATTATGAGTTATGTGTTTTGATGTACCAAAGGTAGTTCAGAGTCTCGGATGAGATCGGGGACATGCCGAGGAGTCTCAAAATGGTCGAGACGTAAAGATCGATATATTGGATGACTATATTCAGACATCGGAAATGTTCCGAGTGATTCGGGTATTTATCGGAGTACCCGAGAGTTACGGGAATTCGCCGGGGAGTATATGGGCCTTATTGGGATTTAAGGGAGAGACAGAGAGGCAGGCCGCGCGCCCCCTCAAGGCCTAGTCCGAACTGGACTAGGGGGAGGGGCGGCGCCCCCTCCTTCCTTCTCTTCTCTCTTCCCTTTCCTTGACTCCTACTCCTACTACATGGAAGGGGGGAATCCAACTCCCGGTGGGAGTAGGACTCCCCAGGGCGCGCCATAGAGAGGGATGGCCCCTCCCCTCCTCCACTCCTTTATATACGGGAAGGGGGGCACCCTATAGACACACAAGTTGATTTGTTGATCTCTCCCAGCCGTGTGCGGTGCCCCCCTCCATCATATTCCACCTCGGTCATATCATAGCGGTGCTTAGGCGAAGCCCTGCATCGGTAGCAACATCATCACCATCATCACGCCGTCATGCTGACGAAACTCTCCCGTGAAGCTCTGCTGGATAGGAGTTCGCGGGACATCATCGAGCTGAACGTGTGCTGAACTGGGAGGTGCCGTACGTTCGGTACTTGGATCGGTCGGATCGTGAAGACGTACGACTACATCAACCGCGTTGTGCTAACGCTTCCACTTTCGTTCTACGAGGGTACGTGGACTCATTCTCCCCGCTCGTTGCTATGCATCACCATGATCTTGCGTGTGCGTAGAATTTTCTTTTAAATTACTAGGTTCCCCAACAATAACTCTCTAGCTAAAGCATTTAAATGCAGCAAGAAATATGATCAAGATCGCAACTAAGGTAACAATTGATACAACAGCATAATGATACCAAGCCTCACTATCAATGGGCATATTTTCTAATCTTTCTAATCTTCAACCGCATTTTCTCCATCTTGATCTTACTATCATCGACGACATCGGCAACATGCAACTCCAATTCCATCTTCTCCCCCTCAATTCTTTTTAATTTTTCTTTCAAACACTCGTTTTCTCTTTTAACTAAATTTAACCTCTCGACAATAGAGTAGGTTGGAATTTCCGGTTCACATACCTCCTAGATAAAAATATCTATGTCAACTTGATGGGCATAATTTGTCATAAACACGAAATGCAACAAATAGTTTTAAAAGAGAATATACCACATCCGAATCATAACACGGACGAGGGCCGACGGGGACGGATATCAAAACCATTGCACTATGTATAACAAACAACGCACGGGTAAGATAATAATACAAGTAACTATATATCTAAATCACACAAACATGATTTATTTTATATATAAAAGATAAGGCAAAGAGGCTCACCGCAAGGTGGTGCCGGCGACGGGTCAGTGTGGACGATCGACGGTGGTTACGACGGAGACGGGAAGGCACTAAGTAAACCACACCTACATATGCAAACTAAGAGTTATTTTAAGCTCAAATTGCATACAAATCAAATAAACTACCACATATAATTTCTCCCAAATTACTAAAACCCACAAATTAATCACTATATAAAGCATTGCAAAAGCTAATCTAGCAATGAGAGATGAAAGGACAAAGTTGCTAACCTTTGTGCTCACTTGAATGGATGGGGGCCTTCAAATCTTGACAAAATTTGGGCAAAATGTGTGATGAGCTCGAGGGAAGAGGGGAAGAACAGAGAGGAGAGGGGAAATGGGGAAGAACAGAACGAGCTGGACGAAGGGTTTATATGTAGGATGACCTGTAGTACCGGTTTGTGGCACAAACCGGTACTAAAGGTGCTGGAGGGGCCCCAGTCTGACAACATCTTGCCACCACTCTCTTTAGTATCGGTTCGTGGCATGAACCGGCCGGTGCTAAAGGTTCGCCACAAACCGATACTACCGAGAGGGACCCGCCTAGCCGTTGGAACCGGTACTAATGGTCACATTAGTGCCGGCTCAAATACAAACCGGGACTAATGAGCTGCACATTAGACCCTTTATCTACTAGTGGTCTTAGTATGGTATGCCCATAGTACAACACGCCACCAGTAGTTCGCTATCAATGGCGTGTCGAAAATGAGGCACTCTACTGTTACTAATGGTAACACTGAAATAGGACATCGTTGAAGCATGTGGAAAGTTTTCCCATGCCAATAATGATGGTTGGATCTGCATAATATGTGGTCGCTGTGGACTGGGCATCCCTGTCCAGTCCACATCAACAATCACGGCTAAAGATCCTTTTTTTTTTGATAAGGCTAAAGATCCTGGCCTAGCTGTTGATCCCAGCGGGCAACCAAAGAAAACAGAACACGTGGGGATTATGCTCAGCTCTAGTACGTTCGCGGCTTGTGATATGAAGCCTGCACATACTACCTACAGTCGCTTTATTTGGTCTGATCCTCTGTCAAAGTCAACGAATGCATGCATGCATGCAGTCACTTCCATCAGCTTTATGTTTCCTAGCTGTATTGTTGCATGATGAAGGTGGCATGGGATGGAAGCATGTGCTTCCGGGGCAAATCATCTGAATTACCACGTCACTAAGGGAGCACAAGTCACTCGCGGCCAAAATCATTGTTTCGACTCTTTTGAAATAGTTCAGCACAAAATGAACCTTGTTCAAAACTTTCACACAATATAGCCCTTCCTTCCAATGCAACGCCAATGTGCAACTCCACGGTCCTCGACGTTTCTTTCTTGTGCAACGCCACGGTCCTCAGCGTTTGAAGGTTGCAACGCCAAAGGATATGGCGTTTCGTACTGCTACAACAACGCTATGATGCTTGGCGTTGGTAAAACGGGTTAGATCGTGCTAAGAGCAACTTCAGCGGGTCCACCCAAATGGACGTCGTTTTTGTTCGATTTTTGTCCGTTTGGATCGCCCCCCGCCCGGCGTTCGTCATGTTTTAGATTTGGGTCGATAGTACACCCAACGCGCCGATCCATTTCATGTCCGCGCGCAATTTTTAAAAATGGTCCGTGGCCATAGATCATGCCAGCGGCCATGTCGTCGCCTGAAGCTCATGCCGGCACCATGCTAGCGCCAGCTTCAAAATAACACCAAACAGTTTATGCTGGCACACTCGCCAGCGGCCGGCACACACATGCCAGCACACAAAAAAGGTGGGACTTGAGTTCGACCACGCCATCGCGGCCCCGTGGTCATGCCAGCACACCTGCCGACATAAAAAAATAGGATGGCGCTCGCCGCCATCGGTCACTCGTCGTCGAACTTGAGCATGTCGGCCTGCATCTTCTCGAACCACGACCTCTTCCTTGGTGACACGGTGTTGAGATCCACCTTTATGATCATGCATGAAGGCCACCTGATCTTGATCAAAGGTGGACGGCGTGAATGCCCCTCGGCTGTCTTGGCTTTGTGTCTCGTCGGGGTCGTAGCCAGCCCCGGCGGCACCGCCAGCGGCCGGCATACCACCCTCGAAGATGATGTTCTGCATGTAGTCGTCGCCGCCGGAGGCTGGCATTCCGCCGAACAGGTTGCGTGTGCCCGGCCGCACGTCGGCTGGCATGTGCCGCGCGCGTTTCCTCGCGCCTCCAGATGACGAGCCACCGGCCACCGGTGTGGCGTTGAGGTCGATGGGCGTGGGCGTGGGCGTGGAAGGCACCACCACGCTCACCTCGGGTGAGCACTCCCCGGAGAGGCGGGAGGCCTGCGGGTAGACGTGGAAGCCTGGCATCGAGGTGCAAGCTGACGCGCGGGGCGAGTCGGGCAGCACCATCCGAGGGAACGCGGATGAGCCGGTGCTGGCCGCGGCCACGGCGGAGTTGACGAGGACGTGCAGGCTAGGGTTTAACCCTAGCATATAGAGCGCCTCCCTCGCTGCCGCCGCGACGCGGGTGTTGGTGACCTTGTGCTGCGCAGCTGCTGTGACGGCAACCGCCGCGATGGCTTCATCCCTCGCGTCCGTCGCGTTCCTCCGGCCCTTCCTCTTGGCCGACTCTCTTGCCCGTTGTTCGGGCGTCAG
>NC_041387.1:621695667-621705174 GCF_002162155.2 Triticum dicoccoides
GAGGCTTGCCTTTGTCGGAGGGGGCGGTCGTCATGCTGGACGAGGTGAGGGAGGCGGCGGAGTCGAGGTGGTCATCCATGGGGGGAGGGGGAGGCGAGCGCGCGCGTGCTAGTCTTGTGTCCGCGCCGACGCAAATCCGGCTCAAAAATGGTCCGGAAATGGGTTGATAGGCGGATGAAAGCGGACGCGCGTCCGTCTGGGTCTGCGCGTTGGGCCGATTTTTCTGTCCGCGTCGAGCCAAACGGACGTCCGCGGACGAAATGGGTCGCCCCGTTGAAGTTACTCCAATGTTTTCTGTGGACGTCATTCTATCCTGATCTTTTCCAAGAGTGAAACAGTGATTCAGGCATTTACTCGCCCTGCTGCTGGTTGCTGCCCGGCGCAGGCCTGCACACGGCAGGAAGCCTGCCTGCCTGCCTGCTAGATGACGTCGACGCGTACACTCGTCCTTGCTTTTTCCATTTTTTAGTTGCTTACCTACACTGGTTGCTAGTAGCAGGCAGAAGCAGCTATGCAGTGGTCCGATCCAAGCACGCCACAAGTGCTTGCCGATCCTTGTGCTCGTACGTATGTCTCCGCCCCAAAATACGGAGGAAGTGAGTAGTAGTACAAGCAAGGCCGTCGATCGTGTGGCGGAGAACGATGGCGATGCGTAGGCCGCTGTGTGCACACGCGCGCGCTGTCTTCCAGCGGTTGGATTCATCCATCGACGCTGCGGCCGGCCGGCCGGGATGATCGGATGTTCGGAACGTATCGTGCCTAGCTGGCTGCCTGCGGCTAGCTTTAGATAGAGGCGCCCCATATGGTTACTCTTGTACAGTATATTTCATAGGGCCTTCTGTCTGCTGGGGCGGTTGGACCTTGCATAGTTATGTTGGCTTGAATCATGCAGAAGGCTGGCCCGGCCGTACAAAGATTTGCGCTGCCCGTGACGGTTGAGTATATTGTGTACATATATATTTGTGTATAGGGCCCATCTTCTGTTTCCTCTGTATATTTGAGGTTATGGTTCCTCTCTGTACTTATATATACGTGCCTGATGCACCGATCAATACATCGCGATTGCACATCCCACATCTTGTCTCTTTATATGGTATCTATCGCAGCACGATCCTAAAACCTAAGCCGCCGCCGCCGTCGTGCCTCTACGCGTCGCCGCTGCCGCCGCTACTCCCCGCCGCCGCCACCAGCCGCCGCCGCCGCCGCCACCAGCCGCCGTCCTCTCGGTCACCGCCGCTGGTCGCTGCCCCCACCACCACCACCGCGCCTTCCGGTGCTGCCGCCTCTCCACGAGGCCGCCGCCGCCGATCGCTGATCACTTCCGCCCCCGTCCTCTCTCCCACGCCGTAGCACCCCGCCTTACCACCCCGCGCCGCCACCCGCGCAGCGAACCCCACCCCACCCCGCACCACCTCCAACCCGAGCCGCACCACCTCCAACCCGCACCGTGCCACGCGTCCCAAACCCTAACCCTAGCCATGAGCTCCTCCTCCTCCACCGTCTCCAACCCGTTCGCCGGCCCCGATGTCACCCTCGTCCGCGACCTCAACATCCATGAGCGTGTCCCGGTGAAGCTTGATCAAACCACCGCGTCCTACTCCGCTTGGAAGCGGTATTTTTCACTTATGTTCCGTGATTACCTCCTACACGGCCACGTGGACGGCACCGTGAACTTGGCTCTCATGATCAACGACGAGGAGTGGATGATCCTCGACGCCACCATCATCCGCTGGTTCTACCTCACCATCTCCAGCGACCTCTTCCACACCATGGTGGATGACGACGACGCCTACGCGGTCTGGACCAAGCTCAACGGCCTCTTCACCAACAATAGGCTGCAGCGCAAGGTCCTTTTCCACGGCGAGTTTTATGGGTGCCAGCAGCTTGACTCGTCCATCGATGATTTTTGCATGCGCCTCAAGAAGCTTGCCGATGAGCTCCGTGATCTCGGGGAGATGATCGGCGACGAGCTCCTCATCAGCACCCTCACCGCCGGACTCAACGAGGATTGTGGGAATGCCGCCTCCAACCTCACCCTCATCCCGAAGCCTACCTTCGCTAAGGTGGTCGCGTACCTCAAGTTAGAGGAGCGCTGGATGCGGATGGCGCGGACTCGCGCGACCCACACCGCCCTCGTCGTCGGCACCCGCGGGGGTCAAGCCCCGCCACCTCCGAGCCCGACGCCGCCCCAGCCGGCGGCGCTAGCTTTCCCGCCCGCCCCGGCTGCTCCCTTCTCGCCGCCCCAGCCAGCGGCCAATGAGGGGGGTCGTCGCGGCGGCCGCAAGCAGGGGGGCGCGGGCGCTCAGGGAGGAGCACCCCACCCGCCGCAGCAGGCCTATCAACCGGCCCCGTGGTACGCCGGCCAGAATCTATGGACCGGCATTGTGCACGCGTACTCCATACCGGTTTCCCGTGCACCTGCCACGGGTATTCTTGGCGCCCAGCCACCGCCACACCAGGCATTGTACGCCACGCCACAGCCCTATGCGGCATCCTACGGCCAGCAGCCGCAGCCAGGCGGGCTGCCGCTGCTGCCCATGACGGCCCCGCCGCAGCCTCTCCCGCCGGCGCCGTGGGACCCGACCCTTCTGGCGGCTCTTCACACCGACCCTTCACCATCCATCTACACCGGCGGCGGCGACTGGTTCATGGACACCGGAGCTACTGCACATATGGCGGCTTATCCCGGTAACCTTCACACCTCCTATCATGTCGACACTTCCAACCGCATCACCGTCGATGACGACTCGTCTCTTCCTATCACTCACATAGGTCATGCATATTTTCCATCTAACTCCACTCCAATATCCATGTCTAATGTCATATTCTCCTGAGCTTATTAAAAATCTTGTTTCTATTCGTTCTCTTACACGTGAAAATCCTGTTACCGTTGAATTTGACGAATGTGGCTTTTCTGTTAAAGACGCTCGCACCCGGATGGTGCCCCACCGATGTGACAGCCCCGACGAGCTCTACCCGGTTCACTCCGCCACCTCCACCACTTCCGCCGCCCCTGTCGCTCTCACCACCGGAGTGGATCTTTGGCACGCTCGCTTAGGTCATCCCAATCCCGCCACCCTTCGTCATATACTTCGGAGTTTTTCTTTCACGTGTAATGAGAACGAGGATTACTCGTTTCATACATGTCACCTCGGCAAACATGCTCGTCCCCCGTTTAGGGCTTCTTCTCATGTTGCATCGTACCCGTTTGAGTTAATTCATAGTGATGTTTGGACCTCTCCTGTTGCCAGTAATACGGGCTTTCTTTATTATCTTGTCATACTTGATGATTTCTCGCACTATGTGTGGACCTTCCCGTTGTGCTGCAAGTCGGATGTTATATCCACTCTCGCCGCGTTCTACTCCTATGTTCTCACGCAGTTTGGTCGTCCCATTCTCGGGTTGCAGACAGATAACGGGAAGGAGTTCGACAACCTAGCTGTTCATACTCTCCTCACCACACATGGCACGACTTTTCGTCTCACCTTCCCGTACACCTCGCAACAGAACGGTCGCGCTGAGCGTATCCTTCGCACTCTTAATGACTATGTTCGGACTCTCCTCTTTCATGCCAATGTGCCTCCGTGCTTTTGGCCTGACGCTCTCGCCACCGCCTCACTCCTCATTAGCATCCGTCCATGTCGCACTCGCGGGAACTTTGCACCTCATCACTTTCTCTTCGGTGCACCACCCTCTTATGATGAGCTTCAAATCTTTGTCTGCCTTTGCTACCCTAGCATCGCCGCTACTGCGCCTCATAAGCTTGCACCCCACTCCGTCGCCTACATCTTTCTCGGCTACCCACGTAACACTAAGGGATACCGCTGCTATGATCCTGTCTACCATTGTGTTTTCACCTTACGACACGTTTACTTTGATGAAATGGTGTTTCCGTTTCAGCAATAGGTACCCCTTGTCGCCTCATCACCGTCGGCCACCTCCGCCCCTTCGGCGACTCCGTGATACGTCTCCAACGTATCTATAATTTTTGATTGTTCCATGCTATTATATTACCCCGTTTGGATGTTTATGGGCTTTATTTTACACATATATATCATTTCTGGGACTAAGCTACTAACCGGAGGCCCAACCCGTATTGCTGTTTTTTTGCCTATTTCAGTATTTCGAAGAAAAGGAATATCAAACGGAGTCCAAACAGAATGAAACCTTCGGGAGCGTGATTTTTGGAACGAACGTGATCCAGGGGACTTGGAGTGCAAGTCAAGAAGCAGACGAGGCAGCCAAGAGATAGGAGGGTGCACCCCTGTCTCCTGGGCCCCTCGAGCGGCCACCGACGTACTTCTTCCTCCTATATATACCTACGTACCCCGAAAACATCCAGGGAGCAACCGAAACACAATTTCCACCGCCGTAACCTTCTGTATCTGCGAGATGCCATCTTGGAGCCTTCACCGGCGCTCCGCCGGAGGGGGAATCGACCATGGAGGGCTTCTACATCAACACCATAGCCCCTCCGATGAGTTGTGAGTAGTTTACCATAGACCTTCGGGTCCATAGTTATTAGCTAGTTGGCTTCTTCTCTCTTTTTGGATCTCAATACAATGTTCTCCCCCTCTCTTGTGGAGATCTATTCGATGTAAACTCTTTTTGCGGTGTGTTTGTCGAGATCCAATGAATTGTGGGTTTATGATCAAGTTTATCTATGAGAAATATTTGAATCTTCTCTGAATTCTTTTATGTATGATTGAGTTATCTTTGCAAGTCTCTTCGAATTATCAGTTTGGTTTGTCCTACTAGATTGATCTTTCTTGCCATGGGAGAAGTGCTTAGCTTTGGGTTCAATCTTGCGGTGTCCTTACCCAGTGACAGAAAGGGTTGCAAGGCACGTATTGTATTGTTGCCATTGAGGATAAAAAGATGGGGTTTATATCATATTGCTTGAGTTTATCCCTCTACATCATGTCATCTTTCTTAATGCGTTACTCTATTCTTATGAACTTAATACTCTAGATGCATGCTGGATAGCGGTCGATATGTGGAGTAATAGTAGTAGATGCAGGCAGGAGTCGGTCTACTTGTCGCGGACGTGATGCCTATATACATGATCATGCCTAGATAATCTCATAATTATTCGCTTTTCTATCAATTGCTCGACAGTAATTTGTTCACCCACCGTAATACTTATGCTATCTTCAGAGAAGCCTCTAGTGAAACATATGGCCCCCGAGTCTATCTTTTATTATATAAGCTTTCAATCTACTTTTATTTGCCTCTTTACTTTTTACATCTATATTATAAAATACCAAAAATATATTTATCTTATCATACTATCTCTATCAGATCTCACTTTCGCAAGTGGCCGTGAAGGGATTGGCAACCCCTTTATTGCGTTGGTTGCGAGTTCTTTGTTTGTTTGTGTAGGTGTGTGGGACTTTTGAGGAGCCTCCTACTGGATTGATACCTTGGTTCTCAAAAACCGAGGGAAATACTTACGCTACTATTGCTGCATCACCCTTTCCTCTTCAAGGAAAACCAACGCAAGCTCAAGACGTAGCAAGAAGGATTTCTGGCGCCGTTGCCGGGGAGGTCTTCGCTCAAGTCAAGACATACCAAGTACCCATCACAAAATCATCTCCCTCGCATTTACATTATCTGCCATTTGCCTCTCGTTTTCCTCTCCCCCACTTCACCCTTGCCGTTTTATTTGCCCACTCTTTCCCAATCTTCTCTCTCTCTTTTTTGCTTGCCCTTTCGTTTGCTCATTTGGTTGGAATAGATGCTTATTTATTGCTAAACAGAACCTAAGATCATCCGCTTGCTAATCTTTTTAAGAGATCCAATTATGATGAACCAATTGTTAGTGAGTTTTGTGCACTAGATTATCTTTATAAAGCTTTGTTTGAAATTTGTGATTCTGGAAATTATGATGAAGAAATTTATGAAGAGATTCACGATAACTCTTTGAATAAAAAGCATGATTGCAATTATTTTACTATAAATTCTCCAGATGGAAATTGTGCTAATAATATGCAAAATCCTAAGCTTGGGGATGCTTGTTGCAATAATCATGATTGGGGTGATTCTTCTTATGATCTTGAGAATTTATTTAACCCCCATGATGAATATGAGATTGATAATAGTGTTTTCAATATTATTGAAAGTGGGTTTGGAGAGGTCATGACTTTAGTTAATGATAATCCCACTATTTTGGAAGAGTGTCAACTTTGCATGCATGTGGATCGTGTTGAGAATATGTAATGTGATAGCTATTTTGTTGAATTTGCCTATGATCCTACATGTAATTATTATGAGATAGGAAAATATGGTTGTAGAAATTTTTGTCTTACTAAATTACCTCTCGTCATGCTGAGATTGCTATCGTCCCTTTGTTCTTCCTTGCATATGCTAGTTTTTGCTTGCCTTGATAATTTGTTTGCTTACAAGATGCCTATGCATAGGAAGTATGTTAGACTTAAGTGTGTTTGTCACGTGTTTCATGATGATCTCTTTGCGGTTCAATTCTTGTCTTTCATGTGAGCATCATTAAAATTATCAATGCCTAGCTAAGAGGCTTTAAAGAAAAGCGCTTGTTGGGAGACAACCCAATATTTTTCCTTGCTGTTATTCAATAAATTTTGCATCTACCTTCTGTTTAGATGTGTTTTTATGTTTTAATTAGTGTTTTGCCAAGTAGAACCTATAGGATAACCTATGGTGATAGTTGATTTGATTCTGCTGAAAAACAGAAACTTTGCGCGCATGAAATTAATTTTGTTAAATCACAGAAATTGATTCTTTTTGATGCTGATCAATAAACAAATTGTCCAGGACTTCCTATTTTGGTAGGAATTTTAGAGTTCCAGAAGTTTGTGTTAGATACAGATTGCTACAGACTGTTCTGTTTTTGACAGATTCTGTTTTTCGTGTGTTGTTTTCTTATTTTGATGTATCTATGGCTAGTATTAAGTGGTATGAACCATAGAGATCTTGGAATATAGTAGGTTTAACACTAAAATAAATAAAGAATGAGTTCATTACAGTACCTTATGTGGTGGTTTTGTTTTATTTCACTAATGGAGCTTATAAGATTTCATGTTGAGTTTTGTGTTGTGAAGTTTTCATGTTTTGGGTAAAGCTTTGATGGACTATGGAATAAGGAGTGACAAAAGGCTAAGCTTGGGGATGCCCATGTGTGACGCCCCCGATCCAATCGTACACTAATCATGCACGCAAACGTGTACGATCAAGATCAGGGACTCACGGGAAGATATCACAACACAACTCTAAAACATAAATAAGTCATACAAGCATCATAATACAAGCCAGGGGCCTCGAGGGCTCGAATACAAGTGCTCGATCATAGACGAGTCAGCGGAAGCAACAATATCTGAGTACAGACATAAGTTAAACAAGTTTGCCTTAAGAAGGCTAGCACAAACTGGAATACAGATCGAAAGAGGCGCAGGCCTCCTGTCTGGGATCCTCCTAACTACTCCTGGACTACGCTTCTGGCAGCCTCCGTCTTGCAGCATGTAGGAGAGAGTAGATTGAAGTCCTCCAAGTAGCATCTTCAAGTAGCATCTCCAAGCAGCATCTCCAAGTAGCATCGCATAGCATAACCCTACCCGGCGATCCTCCTCTTGTCGCCCTGTAGAAAAGCGATCACCGGGTTGTCTGTGGAACTTGGAAGGGTGTGTTTTATTAAGTATCCGGTTCTAGTTGTCATAAGGTCAAGGTACAACTCCAAGTCGTCCTGTTACCGAAGATCACGGCTATTCGAATAGATTAACTTCCCTGCAGGGGTGCACCACATAGCCCAACACGCTCGATCCCATTTGGCCGGACACACTTTCCTGGGTCATGCCCGGCCTCGGAAGATCAACACGTCGCAGCCCCACCTAGGCACAACAGAGAGGTCAGCACGCCGGTCTAAATCCTATGCGCGCAGGGGTCTGGGCCCATCGCCCATTGCACACCTGCACGTTGCGTACGCGGCCGGTGAGCAGACCTAGCAACCTCCATTACAAAGGAAGTTGCGTTAACGCAGTCCAACCCGGCGCGCGCCACTCAGTCGCTGACGTCAAGAAGGCTTCGGCTGATACCACGACGCCGGGATACCCATAACTACTCCCGCGTAGATGGTTAGTGCGTATAGACCAAATGGCCAGACTCAGATCAAATACCAAGATCTCGTTAAGCGTGTTAAGTATCTGCGAACGCCGAACAGGGCCAGGCCCACCTGTCTCCTAGGTGGTCTCAACCTGCCCTGCCGCTCCGCCACAAAGTAACAGTCGGGGGCCGTCGGGAACCCAGGCCCACCTCTACCGGGATGGAGCCACCTGCCCCTTCAGCCCCCATCTCCGAACAGTATCACAGGTAATGTAACTGTGTAAAGTATATAGTATACGCCCGTGATCACCTCCAAAAGTGATCACAGCCCAGTAGTATAGCATGGCAGACGGACAAGAGTGTAGGGCCACTGATGGAACACTAGCATCCTATACTAAGCATTTAGGATTGCGGGTAAGGTATCAATGACTGTAGCAGCAATGGCAGGCTATGCATCAGAATAGGATTAACGGAAAGCAGTAACATGCTACACTACTCTAATGCAAGAAGTATAGAGAAGAGTAGGCGATATCTGGTGATCAAAGGGGGGGGCTTGCCTGGTTGCTCAGACAAGGAGGGGTCGTCGATGATGTAGTCGACCACAGGGGCATCAGCATCGGTCTCGGAGTCTACCGGAAAGGAGTAACGGAGGGGGAACACAATAAATAACAGAGCAATCAAATGTAACACAAAGCAAGACGCGGCAATACGTTGTGCTAGGGGTGTCCTAACGTAGGGATAGGCGATACCAGTGAAGGGGGAAACATCCGGGAAAGTATCCCCAGTGTTTTGCGTTTTCGGACAGACGAACCGGAGGTGAAATGTTGCAGGTTCACTATGCTAGGGACGCGTGGCGGACGAACAGGTTGCGTATCTGGATTCGTCTCGTTGTTCTGAGCAACTTTCATGTACAAAGTTTTTTTATCTGAGCTACGGTTATTTTATATTAATTTTAAAAGATTAAAATCATTTTAGCATTTATTTAATTATTTTAATCCAACATTATCCAGAACAGTGCACGCTGACGTCAGCATGACGTCAGCAGTCAACAGAAGCGTTGACTGGTCAACTGACGTGTGGGTCCCGTTTGTCATTGACTGTTTAGTATAATTAATGTTTAACTAATCTAATTACTGTTTAATTAAACTAATTAGTTAATTTGGTTAATCTAATTATGATTAATTAACTTAATTAATTCCTTAATTAATTAATTAATTTAATTATTATTTAATTATTTTTATTAATATATTTTTTTTAAACGTTTCTGGGGCTGTGGGCCCCAAGTGTCATAGGGCCATGGGGCCAAGGCGGGGCGGGCTACCGGGTGCGGGCGCACCCGAGCGAGCACAGCGAGGGGGCGGCGGAGGTAGGTGGGCCGAGGAGACAGGGGGGGAAACGGCGCCGCGGGGCAGTGATGGGGCACGGCAACGGCGGTAG
>NC_041387.1:621706076-621713485 GCF_002162155.2 Triticum dicoccoides
TTTGGGCGTCGGGGGGTGGGGGTTCGTCCCGATCCTGATCTGGATCGGGGAAGGGACAAGGGGTCGTGGGGAGGGGGAGAGAGGAGTGGGGGTCGGCTAGGGTTCGGTCGACGGGGGTTATGGGGAGTGGGGTGGGCCGGCCTGGTGGCCCAGAGGCCAGCGAGGCCGAAGCCCAATGGGGGAGGGGGTTTGCTCTCTCTTTTTGGTTAGTTTGTTTTCTGTTTGTTTTGTATTTTTTTCACTATTTATTTATTTTTCCTTTCTGTTTTAGTTCTAGTTTCTCTTTCATTTAGTTTTTATCTAATATTAAAATGATCCCGAATTTAGTAATACATTAAAACCCACTATAACAATAGGTCTTACCCCAAAACAAATTAGTTTAGTATTTTGTTAATTATAAAAGCATTTAGATATTGGTTTTTGCTACTGTTTTATTCACCTAAGGGCATTTAAACATTTTATAAAAATGTGGTTTCATCACCATAATTACCTATGTATTATTTGGTTCACTCCGAACATTTAAATTTTAATATTTGAAAACTTTTATTGTTTGCTCGATTTTGAATTTGAAATTCGAACTAGGTTCCGAACTAACGCGAGTTTATCCACAGTAACCGAGGTGATGTGGCATCATTAGCGGGGATTACTGTAGCTTAATTACCCGGGCGTCACAATTCTCCTCCACTACAAGAAATCTCGTCCCGAGATTTAATCGGGGGACTAGGGGGAAAGGTCTGGTTATGAAATCCTAACGAATCTTCTCGTCTTTGGTTGGTCTTCTTGAAGAGATCAATCCATTACACTGATGTCTTCATTCCTCTGCTTCAGGTCAAAATGATGAAGTCGTCATCCTTTCTTCAGAAATTTCATCGTACTAACGAAAGATTAAGGGGGTATACCGAAGAATGGATCTCTGCAGGGTAGATTATTTGGTAGCCAACAACGAGGAAGGTGGCGGAAAGTAACTCTCGAATTGAAATTCAAGACAATATCAAGAGCAAAGCAAGAAGGTGCAAAATAGAAGTTTCAAGCGCATAGGCAATCGTTCGTTGCCTGAAGCGAAGTGTGAAAGGGGTTCAGAGCAATGGGAATAAGTATTGCGTCTGATACCAGATTGATGATCTCATCGGAAGGTGGCTCGTGAATTACACACGAGGCCACGCATGAGGAATAACTTTGGGAACAGGGGGTGTACAGGAGAGTCAGGTTTCGATCCTATGGAACTGTGGGTTATGGGCCCACCATGTGGGTTAAAAATAGGAAGGGCGGAGACGTCTTGCGCGATCATGCAAGCAAGGCATGTCAGAGGGTAGCCTGTCGATTAAGTCGGCAACAACGTCGATACCAAGGGCGAGGGAGGAAGAGAACCATTTTCCTGCTCGTTGAATGAGGCGGGCCAATAGGCAAAGTTCTCGTCCATCGGTGGTTACCGGAATATCATCAACAATCGTAACAGGGTCTTACTGACCAATTATACATCGAGGGGTTTACATAAGCAGTGAATCTTTACCGCTTAGATTATATAGATCACAAGAATGACAAACACAACAATGGAAAGGAAAATATGAATATCAGATTAAACAGAACAATGGAAAGGAAAATGTGTTAAAACACATAATTCAAGGGTATATCCTTCCCAAGGACAAGCAGAGCAAGATATCCATGACAGGATATAAAGTAGAAAACCATCTAGTTAGGGGGGGGGGAAGAATCTCATGATATTACCCATACAACGGTGTTAGGATAAATGATAAATAAATCTAGCATCGTGCTTCAAATGTTCCTGTTGCAAATCGGAGTACCATTGACATGCTTCGAGATAGGATTGACATGGTCTTCAGGTGAAGATCAGACTTTGGAAACACGAAGGATCCATCAGGAATAACTTGTAGAATAAGTCTTACAATTTCCTCAGGGAAGAATGGCTAAACTTGCTAAAAAGGATACTACAATAATAGGTCCTCCACCCAGGGGGGGGGTGCTAGGCATGACATCATGTTACCAGGTCATCAAAGGACCAATGTTATAACTCTTGAAAATATGTTCCAACCATCATATCCGACCGAGATTCAGATCTGATTGGTGTCAGGATAACTCAGACTCGGGATGCCTGAGAAGAAAGGTGCAACACAAATTGATGAGATGACATTGCAAGATTCTCGGGAAATTTACTACGGAAGCGAGTTCCAAAACAAAAGCTCATCATTAAACCAAGGAGAGGGTGAGGAGGTGGCTGATGAACTCAACGACAATTCATCGAGCTTTCCAAAAATGGAATTCCACAATTATGTGAACAAGGAGATAACAGCTGTCAGATCAAATAATATAATGGGGTATGCTTGAGGAACACATACACAATTAAACATTGGTTGAAAAGTGCACCCGAAATATGGGTTGGGTTGCACGACCAATGTCAGAATGGTGAATCAATAACCAATAGCCTGAGGATGAGCTGTCGGCCATTAACTTCAAAGCAATAGGGTTGCTAGGAGTACAGAATCCAAGCAGCACCGTTCACTTGCTAGTATTCCGGTTAGAATCAACATTGGGGCCAAGAAAGAATGGTGATGGTGAGAAGTATCACCATACCAAGAGATTTTAAGAGGCGGAGCACTTCTCACAACCTTCTTGACATAAAAGATGGTAATACTTCAAGGTGAAGTAGAACAAATGCTGGATAGCAAGGAACTCAAGATTCAATCCAAAACATGAACACGTTTGTGTTGAGGGAAGACAAGGATGTGGTCAATGATAACACGATCATCGAGGGGCAAGGATGGTATTTCCCATCATGAATTTGATTGATATCCTGGAAGGAGTTAAAATGTTGATGATGATCACGACAAATTTTGTCGAGAGGCTCCATGAAGATGCAATCGCTCGGCGACGACATCAAGCCAAGGGAATGGTGAAGCTAAAGGCTATTATAACCGTAGATAAGATGTCATCCCAAAATTTAGAGTTATCTCTCAAGACAAACAATATGATGGTGAAAGTTCGATGTAAGCTTAGAGCACTGTCGGGATTGTGCCCCAAGGATGAAGGACATAGGTAAAATGGTCAAGCAGTCAACCTGACGATGATGATGTAGTCAATCAGCTGGGAATGACACGATCGAGTACAAACTCGTAAGCGATGAAGATTACTAAGAGTTGTTGAATCGCAGTGCGGACTCGATTCAGTTATCGGTGTTCTCGAGTGACTAATAACTCAGACCCTAGGGGGGAATCCGAGATCGGTGAGAAGCAATACTAGATGAAGACTCGCAGGAAGCAACATAGTTCTCGAGATACCAAAGGTTAATAATCGAGGAAGATCAAAATAGAGGTTGGGCAAGCGTATTGATCTGCAAAAGGCAAGCACTTTAACTTGTCCGAGAAATTGAATCAAGGAGAAAATGTGGTCGGGACCACGACTGCAAATGACCAATACATAAATACCAGATGATTTCATATCAAGGAAATAGTTATTATTACAAGAAGCTTCTATGACAGGATCTACATCGTGTCCATGGGCATGAACACAAAGTTCAAGGTCGACTCCCACTTCTTTAATGCATAACCTTTCATTCACTTCTCGCCTTCAACGAAATTGTGTGTTGAAATTTTATCTGACATAACACTAGTAGAGTATGACCCGTAGTGGTTTCCGGGTTCACACAGTTTAAAGAAAAGCATATGTCCAACCCATCAGGGCCTCCTAGGAACATATACCACAAACTTCAGGAGTAAATAACACAAGCTCGATAGCAGAGCATGGTTGGCAAAGTAGAGGATACAATTTACCAAAGGCGGTATATATCCTAGGAAAGGCTCAAGGTTATTGAATATGAAGGACATTGTCGGATAAAATCCAGCAAAGGATCTGGGGTGAGTATCGACACACAACCAGAGGAAGAAGCCAGGCAAAGACATTGGATTATCGAAACAACTGAATAACTTAGAGCTCAATTGCTAAGGGGTTATGGTTTACAAAGCGAAGAAGCAGAAGCAGATGCTCTGATCAAGGATGGATAAGTTCAATAGACTTAGGGGCAAAATCGACGACAATTTAATTGGCGAGAACCAGCTCATGATTAAAACGACGTCTGAGCCGGAAGGATGAATTCTAGGATCTGTTTGAGGATTGCGAGCATTCGCAACAAATCGAATCAACGGACTCAAAATGACAATGACAATGGGTGTCAACAAGATTACTAGACTTATGGGACTAACCATAATGCAAGCAATCAAGAATTTCAAGAGCAACAGGATGCTCAAGATTTTCGGAAGATCGAATGATATTTCGAGGATTGGTGACATACATGAAACAACTGGGGATGAGTGGATACTCGGTAAGTGTGAGAAATTTATCCGTAGTGGTATTCATATAGCAAAGAACTGCAAGGCAGTAGGCACAAAGTATTCTCGAAACATTAGAGAAAATTTCGAGGTATCTTGTAATAACAAGATCGACTGGGTATAAAGTAAGGACGAGGGGTGTAAGTATTTATCCCTGGGGATATTTCGGTGGAAGGGAATTGCAAAAGCAACGGGCACAAGGTCTCGAGAGAATATTGGAGAGTATCTTCGAAATCTTCTGGTGCAGCAGGCGGTCATCGGTAACAAGTGGCTCCCCGGTAGAAGGTACTTGCGAGAACCTAAAGTTAGATTTTAGTAAAAATCGTTTAACCCGAATAGAAGAGAGTTCAGAGTTCCAGAGTAAAAATCGAGGAGTAAAAGATCCTAGTACCACCCGATGGCGACGTGGGCCCGTAAGGCACACAGCCAAGTTAGTATAAGTTTTTGTAATGTCTAGACTCGACTTCGGCCAAGGAGTGTGGAAGGGGGATTCCTACAGGCAGTTGGCTCTGATACCAACTTGTGACGCCCCCGATCCAATCGTACACTAATCATGCACGCAAACATGTACGATCAAGATCAGGGACTCACGGGAAGATATCACAACACAACTCTAAAACATAAATAAGTCATACAAGCATCATAATACAAGCCAGGGGCCTCGAGGGCTCGAATACAAGTGCTCGATCATAGACGAGTCAGCGGAAGCAACAATATCTGAGTACAGACATAAGTTAAACAAGTTTGCCTTAAGAAGGCTAGCACAAACTGGGATACAGATCGAAAGAGGCGCAGGCCTCCTGTCTGGGATCCTCCTAACTACTCCTGGACGTCGTCAGCAGGCTGCACGTAGTAGGGGCACCTCCGGTGTAGTAGGGGTCGTCGTTGACGGTGGCGTCTGGCTCCTGAACTCCAGCATCTGGTTGCGACAACCAGAAAGAAAGGAAAAGGGGAAAAAGGGGGGAGAAAGCAACCGTGAGTACTCATCCAAAGTACTCGCAAGCAAGGAACTACACTACATATGCATGGGTATATGTGTAAGGAGGCCATATCAGTGGACTGAACTGCAGAATGCCAGAATAAGAGGGGGATAGCTAATCCTGTCGAAGACTACGCTTCTGGCAGCCTCCGTCTTGCAGCATGTAGGAGAGAGTAGATTGAAGTCCTCCAAGTAGCATCTTCAAGTAGCATCTCCAAGCAGCATCTCCAAGTAGCATCGCATAGCATAACCCTACCCGGCGATCCTCCTCTCGTCGCCCTGTAGAAAAGCGATCACCGGGTTGTCTGTGGAACTTGGAAGGGTGTGTTTTATTAAGTATCCGGTTCTAGTTGTCATAAGGTCAAGGTACAACTCCAAGTCGTCCTGTTACCGAAGATCACGGCTATTTGAATAGATTAACTTCCCTGCAGGGGTGCACCACATAGCCCAACACGCTCGATCCCATTTGGCCGGACACACTTTCCTGGGTCATGCCCGGCCTCGGAAGATCAACACGTCGCAGCCCCACCTAGGCACAACAGAGAGGTCAGCACGCCGGTCTAAATCCTATGCGCACAGGGGTCTGGGCCCATCGCCCATTGCACACCTGCACGTTGCGTACACGGCCGGTGAGCAGACCTAGCAACCTCCATTACAAAGGAAGTTGCGTTAACGCAGTCCAACCCGGCGCGCGCCGCTCAGTCGCTGACGTCAAGAAGGCTTCGGCTGATACCACGACGCCGGGATACCCATAACTACTCCCGCGTAGATCGTTAGTGCGTATAGACCAAATGTCCAGACTCAGATCAAATACCAAGATCTCGTTAAGCGTGTTAAGTATCCGCGAACGCCGAACAGGGCCAGGCCCACCTGTCTCCTAGGTGGTCTCAACCTGCCCTGCCGCTCCGCCACAAAGTAACAGTCGGGGGCCGTCGGGAACCCAGGCCCACCTCTACCGGGATGGAGCCACCTGCCCCTTCAGCCCCCATCTCCGAACAGTATCACAGGTAATGTAACTGTGTAAAGTATATAGTATACGCCCATGATCACCTCCCAAAGTGATCACAGCCCAGTAGTATAGCATGGCAGACGGACAAGAGTGTAGGGCCACTGATGGAACACTAGCATCCTATACTAAGCATTTAGGATTGCGGGTAAGGTATCAATGACTGTAGCAACAATGACAGGCTATGCATCAAAATAGGATTAACGGAAAGCAGTAACATGCTACACTACTCTAATGCAAGCAGTATAGAGAAGAGTAGGCGATATCTGGTGATCAAAGGGGGGGCTTGCCTGGTTGCTCAGACAAGGAGGGGTCGTCGATGACGTAGTCGACCACAGGGGCATCAGCATTGGTCTCGGAGTCTACCGGAAAGGAGTAACGGAGGGGGAACACAATAAATAATAGAGCAATCAAATGTAACACAAAGCAAGACGCGGCAATACGTTGTGCTAGGGGTGTCCTAACGTAGGGATAGGCGATACCGGTGAAGGGGGAAACATCCGGGAAAGTATCCCCAGTGTTTCGCGTTTTCGGACAGACGAACCGGAGGTGAAATGTTGCAGGTTCACTATGCTAGGGACGTGTGGCGGACGAACATGCTGCGTATCTGGATTCGTCTCGTTGTTCTAAGCAACTTTCATGTACAAAGTTTTTTTATCTGAGCTACGGTTTATTTTATATTAATTTTAAAAGATTAAAATCATTTTTAGCATTTATTTAATTATTTTAATCCAACATTATCCAGAACAGTGCATGCTGACGTCAACATGACATCAGCAGTCAACAGAAGCGTTGACTGGTCAATTGACGTGTGGGTCCCGTTTGTCATTGACTGTTTAGTATAATTAATGTTTAACTAATCTAATTACTGTTTAATTAAACTAATTAGTTAATTAGGTTAATCTAATTATGATTAATTAACTTAATTAATTCCTTAATTAATTAATTAATTTAATTATTATTTAATTATTTTTATTAATATATTTTTTTAAACGTTTCTGGGGCTGTGGGCCCCAAGTGTCATAGGGCCATGGGGCCAAGGCGGGGCGGGCTACCGGGTGCGGGCGCACCCGAGCGAGCACAG
>NC_041387.1:621714486-621762171 GCF_002162155.2 Triticum dicoccoides
CTGGATCGGGGAAGGGACGAGGGGTCGTGGGGAGGGGGAGAGAGGAGTGGGGGTCGGCTAGGGTTCGGTCGACGGGGGTTATGGGGAGTGGGGTGGGCCGGCCTGGTGGCCCAGAGGCCAGCGAGACCGAAGCCCAATGGGGGAGGGGGTTTGCTCTCTCTTTTTGGTTAGTTTGTTTTCTGTTTTTTTGTATTTTTTTCACTATTTATTTATTTTTCCTTTTTGTTTTAGTTCTAGTTTCTCTTTCATTTAGTTTTTATCTAATATTAAAATGACCCCAAATTTAGTAATACATTAAAACCCACTATAACAATAGGTCTTACCCCAAAACAAATTAGTTTAGTATTTTGTTAATTATAAAAGCATTTAGATATTAGTTTTTGCTACTGTTTTATTCACCTAAGGGCATTTAAACATTTTATAAAAATGTGGTTTCATCACCATAATTACCTATGTATTATTTGGTTCACTCCGAACATTTAAATTTTAATATTTGAAAACTTTTATTGTTTGCTCGATTTTGAATTGGAAATTCGAACTAGGTTCCGAACTAACGCGAGTTTATCCACAGTAACCGAGGTGACGTGGCATCATTAGCGGGGATTACTGTAGCTTAATTACCCGGGCATCACACCATGGCACCGTGCCAAAAGCCTAAGCTTGGGTGTCGGTGTCAAAACCGGCGGATCTCGCGTAGGGGGTCCCGAACTGTGCGTCTAGGCGGATGGTAACAGGAGACAAGGGACACGGTGTTTTTACCCAGGTTCGGGCCCTCCCGATGGAGGTAAAACCCTACTCCTGCTTGATTAATATTGATGATATGGGTAGTACAAGAGTAGATCTACCACGAGATCAAAGAGGCTAAACCCTAGAAGCTAGCCTATGGTATGATTGTTGTTTGTCCTACGGACTAAACCCCTCCGGTTTATATAGACACCGGAGAGGGTTAGGGTTACACAGAGTCGGTTACAATGGTAGGAGATCTACATATCCGTATCGCCAAGCTTGCCTTCAACGCCAAGGAAAGTCCCATCCGGACACGGGACGAAGTCTTCAATCTTGTATCTTCATAGTCCAGGAGTCCGGCCAACGGTGATAGTTCGGCTATCCGGACACCCCCTAATCCAGGACTCCCTCAGTAGCCCCTGAACCAGGCTTCAATGACGACGAGTCCGGCGCACATATTGTCTTCGGCATTGCAAGGCGTGTTCCTCCTCCGAATACTTCATAGAAGATTTTGAACACTAGGATAGTGTCCGGCTCTGCAAAATAAGTTCCACATACCACCGTAGAGAGAATAATCTTTACACAAATTCAATCTGCTGACATATTCTGCAGCGTGACATCACACCATCAGCGTGTTCAGCGAGGCGGTTTCTTTGGCACGTCTTGTCAAAGCAGAGATCGTATCCCCTTATTCCGGGATTCTCATTAATACGGGTGTGGGTAACCCAGTCGTGCCCATTGGCGCGCCTCCTCTATCGAAGGCGAGTCCCGAACGGTCACGGGGAGGGCTCTTGGTATTCAACCTCTTTATAACGAGACCAAGGCCCGCTCCTTTCTTTCAATCTCAATCGAATCCACCCCTCGCCTCGAGTTCCAACACCCAAAGCTCTAGATTCAGGCGCTTCGGACCTCCGAGGATGTCCGGATCCGACCTGCAAGGCCGGTGGATGCCTTCCTCCGTCACGGAAGAACACGTGCTAAAGATGAGAGACGGCCGGTATCTAACCTGCGAAATTTCGCACATGCTGCTTGCCCAAGGGCAGGTTATTCCCACTCCCAAGCCTGGTGAGAGCGTGGTGTTCGTGCCTCACTTCCTTCCGGGGTTAGGCTTCCCGACGGACCCCTTCGTGAGGGGGCTCATGTTTTATTATGGGCTGGAATTTCATGACTTGGATCCGGAGTCCATCCTCCACATCTCATCGTTCATTGTCGTATGTGAAGCGTTCCTCCGCATTACCCCTCACTTTGGGTTGTGGCTCAAAACCTTCAAAGTGGAAGCGAAGATGATCAAGGGGCAGCAGGCAGAGTGCGGAGGGGCTGTTATAAGCAAGAATGTTGACGCTCCATGGCCCGAAGGCTCTTTTCAAGAGGAGCTCAGTCTGTGGCAACAAGAGTGGTTTTATATCACAGCTCCCAGGGGCACCAAATGGGTGGCGCCACCTGCCTTTCGCTCGGGTCCTCCGCCGCGGCTGGCGTCATGGGTCAAGAAAGGGCTCGACTGGGGGCCGTTCAAGGATGCGCCCTTGTTGCAGGGCCGTATTTGAGACCTCCTAGAGAGAGAGAGATCGATCTGGTCGTAGTAGCGCGGGTCATGCTGATTCGTCGCACCCTGCCCTGCAAACGTCGCCCCCTCCGCCTGTGGGAGTTCAGTCCGGAGGGACCACGATCTCTCCAACATTTTATGGGCGTAACGCCCGTGGAGATGTACCAACTGTTCTTCGGATCATGAGCAATGTGTCCGGACTTGACCGAGGATGCAGGTCTGAGCTGCAATCGCCCGGATACTCAAGTAAGTAGTCCTGTACCTGGACATGCTATCCGTATATCTATCATAAACTTGCCTTTAAAAGAGCTGTCCCTTGAACAGGAGTGGATAGCGAAAGCAAAACTGATCCGGTGTCCGACCCCCCTCCCTGAGACCACGCTGGATCCTGTGTTAACCAGGATGCTAGAGGCTGCGCCTTTTGAAGAAGGCGAAGGGGGGAACAAGGGAGCTACTGCCTCCGCGACGGAGTTTATTAAGAAAGGAGGGATCGAGAATCCCTCCTTCCAAGGGGAGAAGAGGACCGCTTCTGAAGATCCGGAGACCAAGGCCTCGAAGCGGGGGAAGAAATGCTCGCCAGAGGGTCCTGCGCCGGGAGATGCCCCGGCCGCACTATTTCCCCAAGGAGATCATCCCTCCAACGAGCCGTAAGTAAAGAGGGGCGTTTTCTTAAAATGAGAGACATGCCTGTTTTATTTCTGAAGATAACCGAAAATTTTCCTTCTAGTTCGGATCTCAGCCCTTCTCAGGAGAGCTCGTCTTCAGGGGATCTTGATCCGGAGATGATGGAGAGTGAAACGCCTCCGCCTGCTGTACCGTCATGCGAGGCGGACGACCCTGATGTGTCATCGTAGAGGGTTTCTCCGAATCTAGCGGGGCCCGAAGGCAGTCGTATGTCCCCTCAAAGCCCTCCGCGTCCGACCTTCGAAAAAGGCCATCGGACGAGTCCGGCCCCGACTGGTGTACGGTCGGAGGAGCTGAAAGATCTGCTCGGGCGAGCATCTATCTCGGAAGATCACCGTGCGCTAATGGGTACGATGATTGAAGGGTTTCATCCACTGAAAGCGGATTGCATGACGCCGTTATAAGTTTACTGACGGGTTTTGAGGTACGCAAAATGATGTACCTTTTGATAGTTTTGCATATAGAATGCGCCCTGTATAGATAGTAGCCCCTGAGACTCAGTGCATTGTCAAAAATGACAGCGTGCCAAGGATCATAATCCCAGGTATAATATGCGCTCTTCCTATGTAGGTGGCGAAGCGTCCGGTGGCAAGCCGGACTGATGAATTTGCCGAACTAAAGCGGCAACTTGACGTGGCGGATTCTGACATCGCGCTTGTCAATAAGCGGCTTGACGAGTCACAAGGTATGCAGCTTCTCAGCGGACACCCGGTAAGGTAGCTTAATGTCTGTGCCTTACAACATGTATGCTTGACATAGATGGTGCCGCTGCCATGGAGATCCTTCGGGCAAAACTCGCCCGAGCCAAGGAGAAAGCCCGAAAAAGTGATGCGGCTGCCTTAACAGCGGCCGAAGAGCTGAGAGCCGAACAGGCTGCTCACTGCCGAAGCAAGAAAGAAATGGCCGAGATGGCCATAAAGTTAAAGAATGCTAGCGACCGTTGCGAGCTTCTTGAAAAAGAAGGTCGAGCGGAACAACAGGACCTGAAAAAGGCCTCTACTGAGGCCAAGGATGCTCGCTCTGCGATGAGAGCTATGAAAGAGGAGCTACGTCAGGCCGAAGATATTGCGGCTAGAAAGCCTTTTCTGCTGCGGAGGAAATTCACGGATCCCAAGTATGCTCAGTTGGGCCAGCTGTGGGGTGCGGAGGATGCTTATCTGGACTTGGCGGTGAGTGCCGCAGATGCGGCCGAACACTTCCGAGGCCAAAAGGATCACGGAATGGAAGAGCTTTTTTGGTCCTAGTTCCATAGTCCAAAGCGTCCGCTTCCATTGACCGATCGTTTGGCCGAATGGGCTGAGCTGAATAGGTTGTCCGGACTTGCCATGAAGGATGTCGTGACTCATTTGTGGCCGAACAGGCCCGAGCCGAAGAGTTATTTTGGCTTGGTGCAACAGTTCCTTAGTGCGATGCCGCATATTGGTGCAATGAAACGATCAACATGCATAGAGGGTGCGCGGATAGCTCTTGCCCGTGTCAAGACATACTGGGCGGAGATGAAGGCCACCGACGTTGCATCCCAGGATTCGGACAGAAGGTGAGTACGTGCCAAGCACTATTTTGAGGAAGTCCTGCAGGGCGCTCGTTTAATAGAGATGCAGTGCTCGAAGGATATTATGTTCTAATGACATGTATGATTTGTGAAACAATGTTTCAATATAATATAAGGGCTTTTTATACTTGTGCGTTCAAGTAGTAAAGTACCTCCTGTGCGGCCGTTAATGTATATGTGTATATAACCTGAAAGATGGCAGACTTCGGCTTCAGCCCCCACACACATAGTGCGGGGGTGTTTGCAAAAAGGGCGCATTTTCACACTTAATCCAACGTCTTGGTCCTGTAAAGGAGGTGACGGGGTAGCAAACTAGGCAACCGGACTATAATGCTTTATCACTTTCACTTAGCCATAGGAATTCGGGGCGCATATGTGCCTGACTGGGAAACGGTCCTTCGTTAATGCGGAGGAATTCTAAACATTCCGGTGGGTCATCGAGTGGTTGACCAGTCTCACGCTATATCATGACAGTTAGTTTTCGGCTTTCTCTACTGCGGTGCTCACCAGGCCGAACCGGGGCACAATCGCAGTAGTTCTCCTGGTGCTGCGTTAGCCGATAGAACGGAACGTAAGGCAGCAAAACACAGGAGCCGGGCAAACCCAACATTTGACCAAAGACATGATTCGGAGCTGATGCATATAAGGCCTAACTCGAGACGCCGAACACTCCCTAAGGTATTCGGTCTTTATGAAAACGGGCAGAACAATGCCCTAAGCCCCTGGTGTCCAGGTACGCGCAAAATTTTTTGACGCGGCCGATGCCAAAACACCAGCCTCCTCCTCGGTTATAGCAAGAAACCGGGGGATGTGTATCAAAAAGAGACAGTAAAAAAGGTTTACGCAGGGTCTTAATTTGAAAAGAATCCTTGCAACGGGTCCCTACTCACGTCTGCGCCTGTGTCTCCGTTGTGCCGTATCCTGTACGGGTGTAGCACGGTGTTCATCTGTAAAAGAGAAGAACTTAGTTGAAGAAAGATCGTGCGAAAAATGTACTTTATATTAAATAAACGGAGTATGATTCAAAAAGCGAATAAAATTGAGCTTTATTGTCTCTTGTTGTACATGCATGCAGCCCCTTGTACGGGGGTGTGCGGCTAGTAGGCCTTCATATGTTTACGCCGGACTCGTCTAGCCGTGTCCGGGGTCCGAATGACCTGTTCAGGTGCTTGGTTTAGCAGAGCCGGATTAGTGTGTGACTGTCCAGGAAGTCTCACGTTCTTCCGTGCTCGAGTAACACTTGATATTTCCCTTTAATGATATGATGCCGCGTGGACCGGGCATTTTAAGTGTAATAGATGCATAATGCGGTATTGCGTTAAAGCGGGCGAAAGCTTCACGTCCCAATAGTGCTTGATAGCTACTTTTGAATGGGGCGATATGGAAGGTTAACTTTTCGCGGCGGAAGTTGTCGGATGAGCCGAACACAACTTGTAGCAGTAGGGAGCCCTACAATGGGCATATAGGCCCGGCATTACCCCCTTGAAGGAGGTGTTGCTGTGGCGCATTTTGGTTGGGTCTATCCCTATTTTGCGGATTGTGTCCTGATATAGCAGGTTTAGATCACTACCGCCATCCATTAGGACTTCTGTGAATTGGAGTCCGTCGATTATAGGATCTAATATCAGGGCAGTCCATCCTGCGTTCCGGATACTTCCGAAGTAATCCTGATGATCAAAGGTGATTGGTTTTTACAACCAATGTCGGGACTCCACTGGGATAGGCGCGTATTTCTATGGGCGCCGCTCTGATTTTCCCTTTTGTCACTTGAAGTGAGTTTACTGTTTTGACTTCTTGTGGGAAATTCTTTTGTTTTCCGGTGCTCTGCTTGTGGGGTACGTCATCGTCCTCGCTTGGTGTGTCGAGCCCCTTGGTGCGCCGGACTGCTTGAAGACCCAACAATCTCTGTGGGTATGGTTTGCAGGCTTCCCGGGGGTACTGTGGATTTGGCATATATTGTCCAAGATTTTGTTTAAGTTGGATAGCTCGTGTCTGTTATCCTTGAGGGGCTGTTTTTTATGATTCTGCCGAGAGCTTTTGAATCTGGCGTTGACTGCCGTGCTCTTCGGGCTGTTTCCCCTTGTCCGGCGCTGGTCCTTGCTGCGTCGTGGTTTCCCTTTCCATCTCTGACTTCGGATGTACTGTTGCTGGTACTACATCTTGCCAGCCAACTATCCTCTCCCGCGCAAAAGCGGGTCATGAGGCTTGTTAGTGCGGCCATTGTTGTTGGCTTTTCCTGGCCAAGGTGCTTGGCGAGCCATTCGTTTCGGACGTTGTGTTTGAAAGCTGCTAAGGCTTCAGCGTCCGAACAGTCGACTATTTGGTTCTTTTTGGTGAGGAACCTGTTCCAGAATTTGTGGGCTGATTCTCTGGGTTGTTGAGTTATGTGACTTAAATCGTCTGCATTTGGAGGGCGGACATAAGTCCCTTGGCTCCAACATCGAGCAACTGGGACGGCTCCACCGCCCACGAAGACCACATAGATTTCCTTCGCAAGACGCGGCGATTGTCGGGCAAGGAGTACGTGCAGGTCCGGCTCGCGCCGGAGGGGGAGATCTCGGCGGCACTGGAGGAGAGCGAGCAGGTGATCTTCCACTCGCACTGCCTGCATGGCGTCGACCTTCCCACGAGCGGCTTCTTCTGCTCGTTTCTCGAGTTCTATCATCTCCAGCCGCACCACCTCACTCCAAACACGGTGGTGCTGCTGTCGGCCTTCGTCACCTTGTGTGATGGCTTCCTCGTCGTCCTCCCCACCACCAAGCTGTGGGGGGAGTTCTTCCAGTCCAAGCTTGGCACCGTCATCGCGGGCGTTCCGGCTTCATGCGGCGCCTTCATCGCCATGCGGCGGACGACGGCCGACAACCCATTCCCGGCCGTTGCGCTGATCCAATCGGTGAAGCTTTGGCAGAAGTCCTATTTTTACGTGAAGAACGTCGCCCTGCAGGGCGACTACGTCAACCTGCCGGCTTACATAGCCGGCCCACCGGCCGGGAGGCAGCCTTTGTGGTCTTATCGGGCCAGGTCGCTGACGCCGGCTGGTGCGGGCGCCGTTGCCTGGCTTCGGGTGCTGATCCAGTCGGAGGGCCTGACCGGGCCCGATCTGATTGCCGCCTTCGTGGAGCGCCGGGTGCTCCCGCTCCAAGGCCGCCCTCATCTGATAAGCCAGATGAGTGGCCGCTTCGACCCATGCCGGCTGAACACCAGGGAGATGCCTCATGACAAGGTATCTTACATGGTGAACTACATCGCCAACTGCAAGCTCACTGAAGACTGGCAGTATGGCAAGGCGCCATATTCTCGCGCCGATCCACCACCCATGGTAAACTTTCTTTCTTTCTTCCTTTTCTTCGTTGCCGAGTTTTCTTTTTTGGCCGACTTCCGACCAGTCGGCTTTCTTTTCTTTTAATCAGAATCCCCTCCTTCATCAGCCAGCCGGGACCACGGGGGCGGAACGCGAGTTCTCTCCCAACCACACGGCGGACGACTTTGACGACCCCGACTTGGGAGCGGCCGCCTTCGAAGACGACGCCGTGGGGGAGGAGGCGAGGTAGGCGGCTTTGGGCTCTCCGTCACCTTCGAGGACTGGCCGGACGACGACTAGGCCGAGCCGATTCCGTGCCGCCAGCCGGCGTCCGACCATCAAGGCGCAGGCTCATTCGCCGGGCCATCTGCCCGAGGCGGTATGCGGAAACGCCGGGCGGCGCCGTCCCTCTTCAGCAGTCGGCCGAAGAAGCCCAAGGGTACCGCAGCGGCGACCAAACGAGATGAGGCGGCTGCGAAGGCAGCCCGCTTCCGCAAAGCGGTGAAGCAGCCGCAAGCAGTTTCGGCGTAAGTGTTAACTCTCGCATGTTTTTCTTCTTTCTTCTCTTCGGCCGGTATCCCTCTGAGCCTTTCTCAATTTACTGAACAGGGCCCCCCTCACCCTTGAGCGGACCTCGGCCGTCTCCATAGTCGGAGGGGCGGGGGGATCCTCAAGCTCCCGCCGCATGGACCCCCGCGCCGTGCTCCAGACGGCGACGGAGCGGAACGCGTGAGAGGCGCGGGAGGAGCGGGAGGTGGAGGAGCAGAGGGCGGTCGCCGCCAGGGCAGCCCAGGAGACGACGGCGGAGTCGGCGGATACGCAGGCCAACATGGCAGCCAAGGCCCATGCGGAGGCTGCGGCTGCGGAGAGGGCGGCGGAGGCCCTGTGTAACCAGCCTCCGCAACTCATTATCCCCCTCCGCATCGTGGCCCCTGAAATCCCGGCGCCCCCGCCAGAGGAAGCCGACTGCGACCAGCCGACAATGGAGAGGGAGGGGGCGAAGTAGTCATCCCGGAGGGCGAAGCGGTGTCGCCGCCGTTGGCCGAGACAGGCCAAGGCGGCCAGCCGGAGGCGCCGTTTGCACTGCCGGCTGGAGGCGACTCGGCCGTGGGGGCAGACCTCGTAGTCCTCTCGCTGACTCGTTGGCGCGCGGGCAAGGCGACTTCCGAGCCGGAGCAACAAAGGGCCACGGGTTTCAGCTCGTTCTCCCACGACCTGGAGACGGCCAGCGTCAGTTCGCCGGGATGGACACCGGGCGGCGGGACGGCCGTGCTGAATGTAGCCGTGTAAGATATCCAGAGCCGGCTTCAGCCCCAGGTCGCCTCGCTGAAGGAGTGCACCCAAGAGTTTCTTGCGACGCGGTCGGCCATCTGGGTAAGTTTTCTTGATTTCTTCCATGGGGGCGCGTCAGCGCACCCACTGGGTGTAGTCCCCGAGTTCCGAGCCGGCTGCCGAGCAGGCGGCTTGGAACTTCTCATAAGGCTTTGGTTTTAATGGCTTGTTCTTGTTTGCGCCTTCGTCTTATTCGCAGGACTATCACAACCTCCATGCTGCTGCCTGCAACTCCCAGACCCGGGAGATGGGACAAAAGGTCGCCGATCTGATGGAGAGCCGGAGTAAGTGTTTTTAGCGCGTCAGCGCACCCACTGGGTGTTGTCCCCGAGATGTGGGCCGACTGCTGAGCAGTCAGGTCGGATCTTTCTTGATGACTTCTTCCTCATCTTCTTCTTCTTTATGTCTGCAGGGGCCAACAACGACTTGAGGGAGCAGCTCGGCATAGCTCAGACCGCCGTTCGTGCCAAGGAGACCGAGTGCAGCGCCTTGGCCCAGGAGCATGATCGCTTGGCCAAGAAGCTGGCCGACCAGGAGGAGAACCACAAGGCGGCCTTGAAGGCGGCGCAGGACAGCGAGGCCGCCCTCAAAGCCGAGTATGAGACGGTGGCGACAAGCTGGGACGAGGTGAGGCAGGCGCTGAGCGAGGGCTATAGCCAGGTTGAGGATTTGATCGATGGTAGGCCACCTTCCTCTTCGTCCCTTCACTTGTCCCTGTCGTCTGATCAGTCCTCTGACTTGCTTTATTTCTCTCTTCTTTGCGTAGAATACTTTCCCGGCTACTCTGTTGCTGCCAACCAGGCCATCGAAGCTCACCGCGAGGCCCGACACCAGGCAGGGGCCGAGATCCCACCGGGTGCCAACCGGACGCTTGAAGAGCAGCTTCTGGCGATTCAAGCCTGGCTTCAGCTGGCCTACCGCATGCTCCGCCACCTCTAGCGTGCCGGAGTGCATGTTCCGACCGCCCTCTGGCCCGGTGAGGTGATTCACCGCACCGCCAATCGGACTGCCGACTGGCTGGAGGTAGCAGTCGGCCGCTTCGAAGCCTGGAAGGCCTCTGCGGCTCGATGCGGGGCTCGGCGGGCGCTGGAGTTCATTCGGGCCTGGTATCCTGGGCTGAACTTGGACTAGCTGCGCACCTGGCGGCAGGAGGCTGACGAGGAGCTGGAGGCAGTGCGGCCGTTTATCATCCAGCGCGCCTCGGTGATTGCCGACTTCACCAACACCAGCGCGTTTGCTCCTGAGGTGAACGAAGACGGCGTTGCTCAGCCAGAGGAGTGGTTCGGGCTGAACCCAGCAGAGGGAGAGGACTCGGCGGAGGAGATTGACTCTAGCGACGAGGGCGAAGAGGAGGAGGAGGAAGATGGTGAAGATGTCGTGCCAGACGGTGGGGCGACCGACCTGCCTCAGCCTGGCCGTGCCTCTAGCAACGAGGCGCGCACGGGGACGCCGCCTGCCACAGGTGGTGACCAAGCTGAGACTCGCCAGCCGGCCACTCCCCCGGCCAACACTACCATCTCCACCATCCTGCCCGACACGCCTGTTGCTCCCTTGGCCTGACTTGCCGCCTTTACCTTCCTGCTAGTTACTTTTGAACAACTTTTTATTAAATTTGCACAGTTCCACCCATTGGGGGTGTATTCAAAATATGTTGTGTGCCGGCCTTTCGAAGGTTCTTTTTGTGTAAATATAGTTATGCATGTGCTTGGCTTCCATTCTTAGTTTCTTTTCATCTTTGGCTGCTTTCCTTTGCCGCCCTCCCTTGGCCGCCGCCTTCCCAGTCGGACAGCTGCTCTGCAGTCTGTGGCCGGGTAAGGACCTGGCCGTCTAGGAGGGCAAGTACTCGAGCTTTTTTAGATTGTAGCAAAGTAAGAAAGGAAGCTGGCCAGCCGACTGCTCTGACAGTCGGTTGGCGGGGGCGAAGCCGACCTGAGTTATATAAGTTCGTTTAGTCCTTAGCCGTTTTTCATGTGGGCATCCCTTCCTGCCTTTGGCTCTTGTTAGTCGGACAGTCAGTTCTTTGAGCTGCGACTTTCAACAAGAGAGGGCTCAGGTGCCGGCACACTACTTGTCTGACTTCTGGTAGAACTTAAACATAACCCAAGACGGCAAGTCCCCGGGCCGACTGATCGAACCCGGTGCCGGATGAGATAATGAATGTGATGACGTAAACGTGAGTGTGATACTCGTCATTCATAGATAAAAGAGGGTAGTCCCCGAGTACTCCTCGGGGAGCATGTTGTCTCATACTTAGTACAAAAGGTAACATAGTACATACTACATTTTAACTGTAAAATCTTTGGAGGAGGTTGGCCTTCCATGGTCGTTCCGACTCCTTGCCAGAGTCGTCCCTCTTTCGTGCCTTCGGCTTCTATGCGTTGATCAAGTAATAGGAATCATTGCCTAAGGCTCGGCTGATGACGAATGGGCCTTCCCAAGGGGCCGAGAGCTTGTGCTGGCCGGTTGTTCGCTGGATCAGCCGGAGCAGAAGGTCGCCCTCTTGGAAGGATCTCGGCTTGACCTTCCGGCTGTGGTAACGGCGTAGACCTTGCTGGTAGATGGCGGACCGGCTGAGGGCTAACAGCCGGCCCTCTTCCAGCAGATCGACGCCGTCTTCTCGTGCTTCCTTCGCCTCCGCCTCCGTGTACATGGTGACCCGAGGTGAGTCGAACTCAATGTCAGTCGGGATGACAGCCTCGGCACCATATACAAGGAAGAAAGGAGTGAAGCCGGTTGACTTGTTTGGAGTAGTGCGTAAGCTCCAGAGGACGGCCGACAGCTCATCAAGCCAACAGCCGACCAAACGCTCTAGTGGTACGACTAGTCGAGGATTGATGCCAGAGAGGATGAGGCCGTTTGCTCACTCGACCTGGCCGTTTGACTGCGGGTGGGAAACGGACGCTAAGTCCAGTCGGATGCCGTGAGTTGCGCAGAAACGTGCCAGTGCTCCCTTGGAGAAGTTCGTGCCGTTGTCGGTGATGATGCTATCCGGCACGCCGTACCGGGTTGTGATATCTGCAATGAATGTTACGGCAGTCGGCCCATTCAGCTTCATGATCGGCTTTGCTTCAATCCACTTGGTAAATTTGTCCATGGTGACAAGCAGATGTGTCATGCCACCGCGTGCCGTCTTGAATGGGCCCACCATGTCCAACCCCCAAACGGCAAAGGGCCAAGTGAGGGGGATGGTCTTGAGTGCGGAAGCCGGCAGGTGTTGCTTGGAGCTGAAGACTTGGCACCCTTTGTAGTGTTTGACTAGTTCCTTGGCGTCGTCCAAAGCAGTCGGCCAAAAGAAACCATGGCGGAAAGCTTTGGCGATGAGCGATCTTGAGGCTGCATGGTGGCCGCATTCGCCTTGGTGTATATCTTCGAGGATTGCTATGCCCTTCTGTGGCTCGACGCATCGCTGGAAGACTCTAGTGACACTGCGCCTAACAAGCTCTCGGTTCATTATTGTGTAAGCTCCGACTCGGCGTTGGACTTGTCTTGCCGAGATATCGTCAGTCGGCAGCTCCCTGTTAATCAAGAATTTGAGGATGGGCTGGGCCCATGATGGAGCTGTGACTTCTTCTGTTGTCAATGTGGCTACCACAACCAAGGCGGGTGGGCTGCGTGATGAAGAGTTGGAGTCGGCCGCCGCCTGTTGTGTTGATGCAGTCCCCGGGCCGACTGCAGTAGTCCCCAAGCCGTGTTCTGAAGTCCTCGGGCCAGGTTTGACTATAGCAGTCCCCTAGCCTCCTGTCGAAGTCCCCGAGCCGGGTACGACTACGGCAATCCCCGAGCTGCCTGTCGAAGTCCCCGAGCCGCCTGCTTGGCCCCCCAAGTCGGCTCTGACCGCGTCGGGGTCGGGTGGCACGAAGATGGAATCGGACTCTGGAGACAGCTTGACAGACGGCTTAAGGAGGCCTTGGAGGGAGATGCCGGTTGGTATGCTTGCCAGGTGGAGCCTATTCGTGCCAGGGCATCTGCTTGCTCATTGTCGGCCCGTGGCACATGGAGGAAGTTGCACCCTTCAAAGTATCTGCTGAGTTGCTGAACAAGGAAGCGGTAACTCGCCATGTTTGCGTCCTTGGCGTCCTAGTCACCGGATGATTGTTGGACTACCAAGTCCGAGTCGCCATAACACAGGATCCGACGGATGTCAAGTTCTTTGGCTAGCCGGAGCCCGTGTATGAGTGCCTCGTACTCGGCCACATTGTTGGAGGCGGCAAAATGAATTTGCAAAGTGTATCTGAGCTTGTCGCCCTTGGGAGAGGTGAGGGCGATGCCGGCTCCCAAGCCGGTGCGCATCTTGGATCCATCGAAGTGCATCCGCCAATGAGTGGAGTCGGGCGCAGGCGGCAGGTAGTGGGTCTCGGCCCAATCGACGAGGAAGTCGGCCAATGCTTGAGACTTGATGGTGGTGCGGGGCTGGTAGAATATCGTATAAGGGGCCAACGCAATGGCCCATTTGGCCACCCGGCCAGATGCATCCTGGCTGCCTATGATCTCGGCCAGCGGGGCAGTGCATATGACCGTGATGGGGTGCTCTTGGAAATAGGGCTTGAGCTTCTTGGCGGCGAAGTCCACACCATAGCACATCTTCTGATAGTGTGGATAGTTCTGCTTCGATGTGGACAATACTTCACTCAGGTAATAGACCAGCCTCTGGACTGGCTGAGCTCGGCCCTCTTGCGGGCGTTGAACCACGATGACAGTGCTGACCACTCGGCTGGTGGCGGCAATGTAAAGGAGCATGGGCTCTTTCTCAGTCGGTGCCGCTAGGACAGGCGGCGTGGTCAAATCTTTTTTAACTCGTGGAAAGCTTGATCTGCTTGGTCGTTCCACTCGAAGTGAGTGGACTTCTTCATGAGTCGGTAGAGAGGGAGGGCCTTCTCCCCGAGCCGGCTGATGAAGCGGTTGCGGGAGGCCAAGCATCCAGTAAATTTCTGGACATCTCTTAGCTTGGTAGGAATCTCCATTCTCTCTATAGCCTTGATCTTCACCGGGTTGCATTCGATGCCGCGTTCGGAGACCAGGAAGCCTAGGAGCTGGCCGGCTGGCACTCCGAACACGCATTTTTCAGGATTGAGCTTGATCTGAAACCGGCGCAAGTTCTTGAACGACTCTTTGAGATCTTCCAGCAGGGTGCATTGCTTCTCCGTCTTCACCACAACGTCGTCCACATAGACGTGGGCATTTCTGCCGAGTTGCTTGAGGAGGCATTTCTACATGCAACGCTGAAAAGTGGCACCGGCGTTTCTCAAGCTGAATGTCATAGTAAGGTAGCAGAAAGCTCCGAATGGTGTGATGAAGGCGGTCTTCAGACAGTCAGCTGGGTCTAATTCTATCTGATGGTAGCCTGAGTAAGCATCCAAAAAAATCAACAGCTCGCATCCGACTGTGGAGTCTATCACTTGATCAATTCTTGGCGGGGAAAAAGGATCTTTGAGGCCGGCTTTGTTGAGGCTAGTGTAGTCAATGCACATGCGCCATTGTTTATTCTTCTTTAGCACTAGGACCGGGTTGGCAAGCCACTCAGGGAAGAAAACTTCCATGATGAAGCCGGCTGCCAGAAGCCGGGCTATTTCTTCTCCGACTACTCTTCTCTGCTCTTCTGACAGGCGGCGCAAGGGCTGCTTGACCGGCTTGGCATCCGACCGGACGTGTAGCTTGTGCTCGGCGAAATCCGTCGGGACACCCGGCATGTCTTTGGGAGACCATGCAAAGATGTCCCGATTCTCACGGAGGAAATCGACGAGCTCGCTTTCCTATTTGCTGTCAAGGCTGGTTCCCATGACCGCGTATCTCTCCGGGTGCTCTGGGTCCAGAGGTATCTTCTTGGTTTCTTTGGCCGCCTGGAAAGAACATTGAGCCTCATATTCTTTGGGATCGGGGGACAAGGTCGGCTGCTTGCCGGCCATGCCCACGACTCGGTCTAGCATCTTCTTCTCTTCAGCAATCACGAGGGACTCGGCCAGCCGGCTGCTAGCAGCTGCACACTCGGCGGACTTCTTGTAGTCTCCGGATATGGTGATGACGCCCTTGGAACTCGGCATCTTCATCTTGAGGTAGGCATAGTGGGGCATAGCCATGAACTTGGCCAACGCAGGTCAGCCAAGCAGTGCGTGCTAAGGGCTCTCCAGATCCACTACCTCGAACCATATTGCTTCTCGGCGGAAATGATCTTTGTCTCCAAAGAGAATGTCTATCGTGATCTTGCCAATCGGAGCACAGGATAGGCCGAGTACGATGCCATGAAACACAGTCCGACTTGGCATGAGCTGCTTTGCCTTGATATTCAGCTTCTCCATGGTGTCACGGTATAGTATGTTGATGCTGCTTCCGCCATCTATCAGTACGCGGGAGAATCGGGCAGCCCGCCGATCTGTTGCGAGGGTGGCATCCAAAACCAAGGCATAAGAGCCAAGAGACGGCATCACCTCTGGGTGATCGGCTCGGCTCCAACTGATAGGTTTCTCCGACTAGTGCATGAACTCGGGGTTGTTGGATGCGACCGTGTTGACTTCTTGGTGTTGTCGGCGCCGACTTCGCCGATCTTCTGGCTGGCTTGTAAAGACGACGTAGGCGGCATGCTCGTCTGGGAATTCGTCATGGACGACTCTGACTGCTGGCCGAGCGGCCGGCTGCTGAGGAGCTGGAGGCGGCTGACCAGCTGGCGGAGGCGGCACCAGTCCCTCGCCTTTGGAGATTCGCATGAGCCAATGGCATTTCCGAGTGGTGTGGTTGGAGGCCTTCGCGCCGCTGTGAAACTTGGAGGGGGCATCAAGGGCTTGCTTGTAGGAGAAAGTCGGCTGCCAAGCTGGCCTGCCGCCCTTCTGCTTCTTACGCGCGGGCCGCCCCTCAGGTTGTTCATCTTTGACGGTGGCTACTTGCCGACTGGCGGAAGTCGGCATCAGAGCCTTGTGCTTGTTGTTGTTCTAGTATTGGCGCCGAGTAAACTCTCCAGCCGGCGTCTTGGGAGCCGGCGCAAGCACCTTCCCGGATGCGTCTACTCGGAGCTCGGTCTTCATGGAGGAGTCGGCCGTGGCGTATTTGTCCGCGATGACTAGTAGCTCGTCGAGGGTAGTCGGCTCGTCGCAGAGGAGTCGGTGCTTGAGGAGGGTGCCTTCTCGACACCCGGCCGTGAAGTACTCTATGGCTTGGACCTCGTGCACCCCTTCACAGGAGTTTCGGAGCTCGGCCCAACGCGTGAGATAGTCACGAGTCGACTCGTTGGGTCCTTGTACGCACAAGGAGAGCTGTCGGGGCTTGGGAGCCCGCTTCTAGGTGCTGGTGAAGTTGTGGATGAAGGATTCCGTGAAGTCAAGCCAGCTGTTGACGCTGTAGGGCTTGAGGCTATTGAGCCAGGTGGGCGCCGTGTCCTGGAGCATTAGGGGGAAGTATTTTACGGCAACACGCCTGTTGCCGTTCGCTATGCGGACTGCGGTAGAGTAGTCAATCAACCAATCTTCCGGCTTCATGGAGCCGTTCTACTTGGGCGTGTCTCTTGGGAGCGAGAACCCTTTGGGGAAGGGCTCCTCGCGGATGCGGGGGCCGAAGCAGGGCAGGCCGACATCATGTTCTTCTTCTAACGCCAGGGACCGCGCGAGGCGGTCGATCCGATGACGGGCATCGTTTTCGCCGACTCCTTCGCGGCGACCTAGTCAGCCGCTCAGAGTCGGATGCGTGACAGGCGGCGAGGTGGGATGTCTCTCCCCATGAGGCGGAGGAGGATGCGGGTCGCCTCGTCGCTCCATGGCTCGAGGGTGGCCTTGTGCGTCGCCCTCGATAGTGACTCGAGTTCGGTTGCGACTGGCAGCCGGCTCCTTTTCCTGCCTTGTGCGGGCTCCGCCCGCAGTCGGCGTACGTGACGTTGCGTTGTGCTCTTGGCACGGGAGAGGGATTTTGGCGCGGACGCCGGCTTCATGCCGCTTTGCGGCCGCGTCGATCAGCTGCTGGATTCGCCTGGTCATGTAGGGGACCTCGTCGGCCCCTATTCCGTTTAGCTCCTCTACGACCGACTGGGCGGCGCGTAGGTTCTCAAGAAGCGTGGCGTCGACTGGGCGTTCTACCCCCAGCATGTCGGCGATGGCCGCGCCGCGTTTCTGGACAACGCCGGCCCAGCTCGGTCCATCGGGAGGTGGCGTGCCGAAGGCGGCGAGGTCGACTTCACGTTGGTGGGTCTCGGTGAGGCGTCTCATGGTGGCTAGCTTCTGGCCCTCCGCGACGAGGGGAAGGCGGCGTGCCTCCAGCGCCTTGGCGTCGGCATCGGCCGGGATGGGGACGGACAAGTCCTGCAGCACCACTTGTAGGGCGTCGTGGGTGTTCTCGCTGGAGGTGACTCCGTGGCTGATGACCAGCACCTCGGTTACGGTGCTGCCGCCACTGTCGGCCCGCGGGAGAGGATCGTCGAAGACCACCACGTTGGTGGGGAAAGCGTCGAGTGATGCGCTGTCGAAGTCAACAAGCGTCGGGTCGGTGGAGCTGACCGACTCCAAATCCACAGCAGGCTCGCTGGAGACATGGAGTTGGTCGAGGAGGCTAACGAGGTGGCTCTCGAGGCAGCCGGTGCCCGCGTCAGACGCGTGCTCGTCGGAGATGCGAGCCTCCCCAAGGAGATCGGCGAGGCAGCTCTCCGTGCAGGCGTCGTCGACACCTTGCAGCGCATTGGGGCAAGCGCCATCGGGCGTGCCGGGCTGGCTACGCTCGGGGGGGAGGAAGAGGGTTCTCGTCCAGAACAGGTCTCTGGACGACGGTGCACCTGGCCCCACGGTGGGCGCCAAATGTCGGGTGGTTGGGGCGACATATGCCAACGGGTGGCTTATCATTGTGGGAGCCAATAAGACATCACCGGTTCCTGGAAATGGGATAAGGCGAAGACATGCACGCCGGCGAATCTTACCCAGGTTCGGGGCTCTCCGAGGAGATAACACGCCTAATCCTGCACCGCGGGGTCTCCGCATGATCACTAGATCAACAAGTAGCTACAAGAGGCTCCTTGAGCTGTTCGGTGAGAGGAGGAAGAAGGGGCAAGTCTAGCTCTCTTCTCCTCTCCAAGTAGTGTCTAAAACTATCAAAGTCCAACCCTTTGCATGGGTGCCCCGGGGGGTTTATATAGGCCTACCCCCAGGGGGTACAATGGTAATCCGGCTGGGCCTGGGCCCAGCCGTCAGTGTCTATGCCGGCCGGCTTCTCCGCCGACCGTTGGGGCCCGCCGACTGGCGGGCCCCACCGGCTGCCGGCCTCCTGGTAGACAGATAGGCCCCACCACTTGGGGGTCTTGTCGGGGGCTGGTTACTGTTGCTCCACCCTTGATGACGAGGGCTTGGTCGAGGTAAGCGTGGCTACAGTGTCGCCGCCTTGCGGGCGCTCACTGTAGCCTTACCTCGTCTTGTCTCCTTAATGAGGCTCGTTCTTCGAGGGAGGGAATGAGCCGGCTGGGGAGAGCCGACTTCATCCCTGGCCGACTAGGGGGCGCGTGGCCACCTTCGGATGTCTCTCTGACCAGAGGGGCCTGCTGCCTGCGGGCCGTACGGTCGGCCCATCTTGGGTGACGTCATGGTCAGCGTGGCAACAGTGCCACGCCGGACGGGTCATGGCAGCCCCGTACAGCGTACTGTAGCCATGCGACCCGGGGATTCGGGGGCGGCGCGCTTCACTGTCGCCACGCCCCGTCTCATCGCCATTATGTTGGTACAAACTTCGAGGGCCCGATCTGGGCCGCCTATTGGGGGCCGGCTTCTTGGAGTCGGCCATGTGGCGGCCGGCTTCCTGGAGTCGGCCATGTGATGGCCGGCTTTCTCGAGTCGTCCCTCTCACGGCTTTCTTTAGGTGGGTTCTTGGTCGGGCCGCCTGTCGGTAGCCGGCTGAGGGGATAGCTGGCCGTAGGAAGGCGACCCCGCGTCTCGGATGCTCGATGGCTTGATCAGCCTCATTATTTTTTCAGGAGCCAGGGGGAGCCGTCTAGGCTACCCGTGGTCATTTACTCTGACAGCGAGAGTAACATGCGGTTCCATGGGATCATTCTAGGAAAGAAAGCCGAATCACTCGGCCAGATCACTCTCGATGTGGTTTTCGGCGATGAGAAGAATTTCCGCAAGGAGAAGTTGATCTTTGAGGTAGTGGATTTCCAGAGTGCATATCACACCATTATGGCTCAACCGTTCTATGTTTATCTCAAGATGAAGATGCCTAGCCCCAGAGGCATAATAACGGTTTCCGGTAACCGTCAGAGAGCAGAAGATTGTCTTCAAGATGGAGCAAAAATAGCAGACGAGCAGATGGCAGCAGTGGAGTTCCAAGAGTATCAGAAGATGGCATATCCGACTGATTTGCTGCGTGCTAAGAGGCCTGCTTCAAAGTTAGCATTTCAGTCGGCCGGAGAGACCAAGCTAGTTCATGTTCACCCGACTGATCCCAATGCGGCTGCGACCCATATCTGTGACACTCCAAAACTTTTACTTTGGTTTTCAGCAAAAACTTTGTGGTTTTTGAAAAGAGGCCATTTAAAATTTTCCAGAAAGCCTTCCTCTTAAAAAAAAACTTTCTTTCCTTTGGCAAGGTTTTTATTCTTGCTTCAAACTTTGGTGTTTGACCTTTTGAAACTTCTTCTCTGTTGGTTCTCTCTCAAAATTATTTTGGGAGTTTAATCTTTTTCTTTTAAAAAGAAAATCCATGAAATTTGGGATTTTCATATCTTGGAACCACCATGACTTGGCATTTTTGCCCATGTGGTAAAACCCCTCCAAAACCTCCCCTACAACTTGTGATCAACCTAAATTCTCTGTCCCAACTAATCCAAACTGGTTTTGGATTTTTATTCTAATTATTTTTCCCCTCAATTCAATTCTGAAAATTATTTGGAGCCTGAGGGATTTCCAAAGCAAGTGCCCTATTGCATTTGAGTTTTGACCTCAAACCAATTCTCCTGGATTGTCCTTAGCATCCATAACCCAGAACCATCTTGATCCACTCCTCCTCTTTTCAAAATTTTCAAAATTCAGTCTCTGCAAGTTTGGACCAGATTTGCCAAATTTGGTGAAATTCATATCTACACTCCTCCAAAAATTCCACCAAAATTCAGGCAGCCTATTTGAGCAATGAGAAGCCACTCCACCAAAAATCACCTCAAGGAAAAATCCCTACATGCCTGGATCATTCTATCGAACACCTTGCATGCACTGTTTTCCTTACACTTTCAGAAATTCAGTTAAATTCAGTTTTCAGTTTCGACAGTTTCAGTCACACGGCCACAGTGCCCTTGGCACGTTGCGCGCGGCCTCGCTTGCTTGTCCGAAGCTTCACACGTGCACTTGGCGCGACCCTGGCGTCGGTGGCGCACTGGCCCGCCTGCGCCGGCGTGTCTTGCGGCGGCTGGCTCCCCGTAACGGCCGACAGGGAGGAGAACGGCGGCGCAACGCCGTTCGGCGCCGCCCAAATCCTCTGGTAGCTCCGCGTGGCCGTCTCCGTGCCAGCGCACGCATGCGGCACCGTCGCCGTGGCGCAGCACGCACGAAGCGCGCTCTCTGCCACCGACGGGCCCGCGCCGCCCCGTTCCGTCGAGCTCGACCCAAACACCCAAACCCCGGCCAGTTTAGCACTAAAACGGACCCATTGAACCTCCATGATGACGCTTGACTCCCTAACCACCCCGACCGAGCACTGCGCCACCGTAATCGCTCGCCGGAAATCTCCGTTCACGGCAACCGCCTCGGGCCGCCTATAAAAAGGGCCCCGAGCTCACCCTCGTGCACGCAGCATCACCACTCCTCACCAAAGCCCCGCCAGGCCACTAGGGGGACCTCGAGGAGGTCTCCTTCCCCAGCTCCAGCCGCCCCGATCCGCCTCGGCCTCCAGCTCGATTCACTTCGGTGAGGCCACCTCCGGCGCCCAAACCTCGTTCGTAGCCCTCTCTTGCACCCAGTAGTCTAACCCCCACCTCAATTTAATCTTTGCAGCCCTCTCCGACGAGCTCCATCCACGCCCGAACCACCGTCCGCCGGAGTTGAGACCGCCGTCGACGTGGTGCTCACCGGCGACCAACACCACCACCCACCGTTGCGGAAGGACACGGTGAGCACATTGGTAACCTCTGATCCCCATGCCTCGCCGTGGATCGCCGCCGGCGACCACAGCAGCTCTCGGGCGCCGACGAGCCTCGTCCCTCCCATTTGAAAATTTAAACATGACAAGTGGGACCCGCTGTCAGCCTCTCTGTCCTTTCTAAATGAAGCGTTATCTGAAAACGCCTACTGCCAAATGCGTTTTCTCTTCGGGCTGGCGTAGTCGCTACCGAAGCGTTTTCTGTTTTTATAAACTAGCCCCTGGAAATCTTCTGTTTCATTACAGATAAGTCCCTGGACAAAAACCCTTATAACTTTTAATCAGAAAAGTATTTTTGATTGATTCTTTTTTTGTTCTCTTTAAATTTTTGTCTAGTTTTTTATTAGATTTATTTGAAAAATATTTGGTTTACCTTCTGTGCACTCCTTGGTATTTACGTTAGCACATATATTTTCTTTAAACCGTAGATACCGAAGGAGGTGACGGAGCCGCGAACTTCACCGAGCTAGGCTCCGACTACTCTGAACCAGGCAAGCATGTTTGAACTTTTGATATGATGAGTGTCTTGGCATGTTTTGCATTTAGTTAGTTTCATGGCATGTTGGTGAGCATACCGATGAACGTTATTTTATGTGATAATAAGGTGAGTAAGTTCAATGATCCATACGTGGATGAATGTGAATATGAATGGCCATGTGTTGGCATGAGGATGGGTACGACGGCAGTGTTGTAGCATGCCAGTCTTACGCCAGACTATGTGACTTCAGTGTCAAACCATATCGGTCCAGTACCTATCATTTCCTTCCTTGTACTACCACATGTTTTCCGCAAGGAATATGGTTTAGTAAGTTGCAAACCGCTTTCATGGTACACACCAAAGAGGAGAGGCTGTGATGATGGTTCCATGGCCCTGGATTAAAGCCAGTCATCCGGTCAGGGGGCATGGGTGTTTCCGGTTGGGACCGAGAGGGGGGCACCCCTTAGAGCGCGCGTATATAAATTTGATCCCATGCTATTCGAGATTGTGATCTCCCCGTCTCAAAAGTTTTTTCTTGGACGATGACTAGGGTGATTCCTAGCATCGAGAGGTAGGATGGGTGTGTACCGGTTAGCTGTGTTTTCTTCCGAAATACCGTAAACGGAACTAGTCCTTCGTGACTACGGAAATCCGTTGGCTGTGGGAAAAATTTTGTACAAACTCTGCAGAGTCATATATTTCCCCAAATCATCTATTCCATGCCCATATTCGTATTATCTTATCCTGATCAAATGACAGTTTTGATGACAGACCCCGGTGAATCGCATGAGTGCTAAGTCCGGTTAAATGATTACTCCTGTGGATGGACTAACCCGTTTGTTTTCATGAATTGAATGTTTATTATGAGTATTATTTACTTGTGAATAAAAGCCCTTTCCGCGATGTCGCTCGGACGTCCCACTGTGGCAATTCTTTTAAAGTCCTTTATGTGATGTCGCTCAGACGTCCGACTGTGGCATTACTTTTAAAGCCCTTTCTGCGATGTCGCTCAGACGTCCGACTGTGGCATTTCTTTTAAAGCCCTTTATGCGATGTCGCTCAGACGTCCGACTGTGGCATTTCTTTTAAAGCCCTTTATGTGATGTTGCTCAGACGTCCGACTGTGGCATTTCTTTTAAAGCCCTTTTTGTGATGTCGCTCAGACGTCCGACTGTGGTATTTCTTTTAAAGCCCTTTATGTGGTGTCGCTAAGACGCCCGACTGTGGCATCATTTTTCCTTATTTTTATTTGTTCACCTTTCGAGGCGTCGCTTCAGACACCCGATCGGTCTTCATTTGTGTTATGTTGGGATTTCAGGCGGACTACCGCCGTTTCCCCTTTTTCTTACCCCGTTATGCTAATTTTATTTTAATGTGCATTGATGAATTAATCATGTCGCATCCATGCATGCATTTGTTATATCTTACGTCCGAACTGTCTTGCGAGTACTTTCAAAGTACTCACTGGCTTGTTGATTTGGCCAGATGCTGACGAAGGCGATCTCATGGATGAAGAGTTTGATAGCGAGTCCGACACCTAGAGGAGTCCCAGTCAGTCTTGTGCGACCCTGGATTTGGTCACTGTATTATATCCGCTTCCGCTACCAAATAAATTCATCGAGCCTCTCCTCGACGCTCAATGAGATGACAGACGTAGAGTCTTGTATTTCTCTCCCCGCTGTGTTTTTCCACCACCGTCCTATCCTCGAGTCAGTAGTATGCCTCCACACCCCTGTGTCGTGTCCTCCATTATGTATAATTATTGGCGTGCTTGTAATAATTTGGTTGAGCAACCGTAGTTCGACCCTGTAATATATTTTATGCTACTGGCTTATTGTATCAAGAATTTGTCTGCAATTGTGGAGGATTTCTCTCATACTGGACTTAAAAGATTGGCTTTTCAATAAATATTTTTATTGGAAAACCGGTCGTGACAAGCTTGGTACCAGAGCCAGGCTGACTGTAGGAAGCCACTAGGTGCGATCGCTAATTGGTTATTAGCCTGATGGAGCTAATTTATATTTTTGCAATGGTAGTCATTTTCTGTCAGTCAGCTTAAATTTATGATCTGACCATGCAGAATTTTTGCCTACTTTTGTAGATGGCCGACAATAGCTGCGAGTCTCAGACCTTCGCCAACGTGCCCGATGGGTTCGTCAAGCTTCTTTCTTTCATCGTTCAGGTCGCGATGGGGCCATCCGTGCGCCCAGTCTTCACACTCTGCCAGCACCGAGTCAACGACAGTCTGACCATGCACCAGGCCGCGGTGCAGTTCAAGGGAGGGCGTGGTGAGTTACGCCGCTTCCGGTTCGTGGGAAGAGCCATGCCTACGGAGAGGCATGCTATGCAGATGGCAGCCCGCGAGGCGATAGCTCGTCTCAGGGATGTCCTCCCCATGATGAAGGCTCATCGTTACCGTTATCTTCCGTGCCATGTGCCTTACACCTGTCACTACGCATACTCCTGCCCCAGAGGAGAACGAGACGAGGCTTTTGAGATGCTCATCGAGTATCTCCGGGCCCTGGAGGCAGCCTTCGACAACCTGGTGGACGACTTCGTAGCTACCCGCATGGACTCAGTTCATGGCTGTGCTGCCAACAGGAGGGAGCTCCTACCAATCGCACCGCCACTGACTTTTGTCTCGTCATCAGCATCTTTTACGCCTGCTCGTCGTCTGCCTTCTACCGAAGAATTCAACCAAGTTATTGCGCCCACTCCAGTGCGCACTGCACCACCCTTCGCGCCCACTCCTGTACGTGTTGCTCCGCCCCTGGCAACCGCTCCGCCCACTCTGCGCAACACTACACATATGGAGCCCATTAGCAAGGAGGAAGTCGAGTCCCCAACCTCGCTACGCCTCGCCCTTGGTAGGGCAAAGGAGGTCGTCAACATTTCTGCCTGAGTACGCCTAGCTGCCATGTAATGTGCCGCTTTGTAAGTTATGTGCATAGGCTGTGAGAAGTAGCCTGTTTGCGCATCATGTAGGATCTAGAGAAGTGCACTAGCCTAAATAACATGTCAGGATTATGTACGCATATCCTGAGTGATGTATTGTATAATTACCGCCCGCGTGTAGGATATGTAATGAGCAGTCCTTCTCCGTGCGCAAGTCGATTTGTTTTTCTTAAGTAAGCTGAGTTATTTAATTCTATTTGCCAGCTTGATGCATTTTATGGATTTGTTTTTGCGACTCTTTCCGCTTTTCTTATGGGTTTTACAAAATATATCCCCAGAGTGAAAAATGTCTCGTCCTTGGACTTGCTCCATGCCAATTGCATCAGAGGAAAATTATGATGCACAACCCAGCAACGAGTTCACTCAGGGACAGTCTAGCCAACCGGGCAATGAATCGGCACTTTCACAAATGTGCCGCCTTTATGAACAGAGTCAGCAACAACATTGTGAAATAATGAACCAAGTCATCAACATGGGAAATCACCATGGACAGTATCAACAGCACTCCAAGTTATCTGAGCTACAGAAGACACGTCCTCAAACATTTTCTCATACTGACAAGCCTCTTGAAGCCGAGGACTGGCTTCGAGATATGGAGAGAAAATTAATTATTGCAAAATGTTCAGATCTCGAGAAAGTACTATATGCTCCACACTATCTCACAGGAGCAGCCGCATCGTGGTGGGAGAATTTTCTGCACATGCATCACAACGAAAATGACATAACCTGGGATGATTTCAAGGAAGGTTTCCGTGGTGCACACATTCCTAAGAGTATTATGAAAATCAAGAAGAGAGAATTCGATGACCTCAAACAAAGGAACATGACAGTGTCAGATTACAACAGTCAATTTACCCTATTATCCCGCTACGCCAATGAGGAGCGTATGACTGAAATCAAGAAGATGGAGAAATTCCTTGACGGTCTGGCGCCCGCACTTAAATGCCAACTGGTCGTGCACACTTTTCCTGATTTTAAAACGCTGGTGGACAAGGCCATTACTCTGGAAAATGAGAGACGCAGTCTGGAAGATATCCGCAAGCGAAAAAGGGACCAGACTAATCACACTCGCAATCACCGAAGCAAGATAGATTTTAAAAAGGGTGGGACACCCAAATTCTCATCCAATGTCTCACGCCCAATCAAGAATTTTCATGCAAGGGACAAGGAATTCACCTATCGCCCCGGCGTTACTTGTTACGCTTGTGGAGAAGAAGGGCACTATGCCAAACAGTGCCCCAAGCCAAGGAATTCAACCCCAAAGCCAAACAACGGCAACAATTCCGCACCCAAGCGAAACAATTTCAATCCCAACAATAACCACAGGAAGGGTCATCTGAACCACGTAACCAAAGAGGAGGCACAAAATGCTCCGGATATCGTACTCGGTACGTTTCCTGTCAACACAATACCTGCAATGGTTTTGTTTGATTCTGGAGCTTCTCACTCTTTCATCTCGAAAAGTTTTGCTTTGCAAAATAATTTTTCGATGCTTCCTTTGGAGAAATCCATAATAATCAAGTCCCCCGGGATTCAGCAAGTTTCTCAGAATTACTGTCAGAATGTGGTCATTGAGTTTGAAGGATTGGAGTTTTACGCAAACTTATTGTATTGGAAAATAAAGGACTGGATGTCATCCTAGGGATGGATTGGCTAACCACCAATAAAGGTTTTATCGACTGTTTCAACAGGACCGTGATTCTCACACACCACCAAGGGAAGACAATAAGAGTATCAGCCAAGGAAGGAGAAAGACCCCGGCAACCGAGATTAAATAAGGTGGACGTTTCTGAGCTAAACAAGGTTCCAGTAGTGTGTGAATTTCCAGATGTATTCCCTGAAGAGCTGCCAGGCATGCCACCAGATCGAGAAATAGAATTCCGCATTGAGCTAGCACCAGGAACCACCCCCATATACAAGAAACCATACAGAATGGCACCATCCGAGTTGATCGAATTGAAGAAGCAAATAAAGGAATTACTGGATAAAGGATACATTCGGGCCAGCTCCTCACCTTGGGGATCACCAATTTTATTTGCCAAGAAGAAGGATGGAATGCTGAGATTGTGTATCGACTATCGAGCACTTAACATGGTCACAGTCAAAAACAAATACCCGATGCCAAGGATAAACGATTTGTTTGATCAACTTGCTCAGGCCAAGGTATTCTCAAAAATTGACTTAAGGTCAGGATACCATCAATTGAAGGTACGAACGGAAGATATCCCCAAAACAGCCTTCACCTCCAGATATGGACTGTACGAGTTCACAGTGATGCCATTTGGATTAACTAACGCCCCGGCATATTTTGTTCACCTCATGAACAAAGTATTTATGAAGTTTATGGACAAATTCTTCGTAGTATTCATCGATGATATTCTGGTATACTCCAAAACACCAGAAGAGCACGCAGAACATCTCAGGATTGTACTAGGAGAGCTAAGGAAACACCAATTGTATGCCAAGTTCAGCAAGTGCGGATTTTGGCTAAGACAAGTAGGTTTTCTAGGCCACGTGCTGACTCAAGACGGTATAGCAGTGGACCCAGAGAAAGTCAAGGCCGTACTTGACTGGAAGTCACCAGCCAGCGTAACAGACATACGAAGTTTCTTGGGAATGGCAGGGTATTACCGCAGATTTATTGAAGGATTTTCCACCATATCCAAGCCTATGACACAGTTACTCAAGAAAGATAAGAAGTTTGAATGGACAGAAGCCTGCGAGAAAAGTTTCCAAGAGCTAAAGTGGAAATTAACAACATCACGAGTATTAATTGTACCCGATATACACAAGAATTTTGAAGTATTTTGTGACGCATCCAGAAAGGGTCTCGGATGCGTGTTGATGCAAGAAGGCAAGGTTGTCGCCTACGCTTCAAGGCAACTTCTCAAACACGAGGAAAATTATCCCACTCATGATTTAGAAATGGCAGCAGTTATTCATGCACTCAAGGAATGGAGGCATTTTCTACTTGGGAATCGATGTGAGATATATACGGATCACAAAAGCCTCAAATACATTTTTACGCAGCTAGAACTAAATTTACGGCAACACCGCTGGTTAGAATTGGTAAAGGATTACGATGTTGGTATCCATTACCATCCAGGGAAAGCAAACGTAGTGGCCGATGCCCTGAGTCGGAACCCCAGCTCCGACGGGAACTATCTGCACAGCTTGAGGCCCGAATTCCATCAAGAATTTGTCAAGCTCAACTTGATAATGGTAGCAGAAGGCACCATATCAAACTTGGAAATACAACCACACCTTGTGGAGAAAATTAAAGAGGCTCAGTCCGGTCACCCCAGCATTGAAGGAATTAAAAGGAAGTTGAGTATGGGCAAGGCCTCGGAATTCGTCATAGACAATGAAGGAATATTATGGTACGGAGAAAGGCTATGCGTGCCAAACATAGAAGACCTTAAACAGCAAGTTTTAACTGAAGCACACACCACTCCATATTCGATCCACCCTGGAGGAACCAAAATGTATAAGGATATTCAGGAAAGATTTTGGTGGCACGGTATGAAAAGGGACATAGCCGCTTTCATTGCATGTTGCGACTCATGTCAATGCATAAAAGCTGAACATCAGAGACCAGCCGGACTACTGCAACCTAACAAAATACCTGAGTGGAAATGGGATGAAATAGGGATGGATTTTATTGTCGGATTACCTCGGTCACGACACGGGAATGATGCCATATGGGTCATCACTGACAGGTTGACAAAGTAGCACACTTTATTCCAGTGAAGACAACCTACACCACTCAGAGGCTTGCCGGGATTTATCTTTCCCGCATAGTCTGTCTGCACGGTGTCCCGAAGACTATAATTTCCGACAGAGGCACTCAATTCGTCTCAAGATTTTGGGAGCAATTACAACAGGCTCTGGGAACCCAACTAGCCTTCAGTAACGCATACCATCCATAGACTGATGGACAAACAGAACGCGTAAACCAGGTTTTAGAAGACATGCTGAGAGCATGTGTCCTCACCTATGGAACCAGTTGGGAGGACAGCCTGCCATATGCCGAGTTCGCATACAACAACAGTTACCAGGCCAGCCTGCAAATGGCTCCTTTCGAAGCCCTATACGGAAGGAGATGTCGTACCCCGTTAAATTGGTCAGAGACCGGAGACAGCCGCATTTTCGGACCAGATATGCTCAGAGAAGCCGAGGAAAAAGTCAAGCTAATCAGGGACCGACTTAAGACCGCTCAAAGTCGACAGAAAAGTTATTATGATCAGAAACATCGTAGGGTCAGCTTCGAACCCGGTGAATTCGTATACTTGAGAGTATCCACGATGAGAGGATTACAACGGTTTAAGATTAAAGGAAAATTAGCACCAAGATTCATTGGACCATTTTGCATAGTGGCACGAAGAGGCACTGTAGCCTACCAGCTAGACTTACCCGAAGACTTGTCCGACATTCACAACGTGTTCCACGTCTCTCAATTAAGGAAGTGCGTAAGCAACCCAGAGAAACAAGTATCTCATGAGAACATTGACATACACCCAGACCTCACTTACCGAGAACGCCCAGTAAAAATATTAGAGGAGTCTGAAAGGAGAACCCGACAGAAGACCATCAAGTTTTTCAAAGTCCAATGGAGCAATCACGCCGACAGTGAAGCAACTTGGGAAAGCGAGGATTTTCTTCGGACAGAGCATCCACACTTATTTAAGGATCAGCTGAAATCTCGGGGACGAGATTTTTCCTAAGGGGGTAGGTGTTGTGACACTCCAAAATTTTTACTTTGGTTTTCAGCAAAAACTTTGTGGTTTTTGAAAAGAGGCCATTTAAAATTTTCCAGAAAGCCTTCCTCTTAAAAAAAACTTTCTTTCCTTTGGCAAGGTTTTTATTCTTGCTTCAAACTTTGGTGTTTGACCTTTTGAAACTTCTTCTCTGTTGGTTCTCTCTCAAAATTATTTGGGGAGTTTAATCTTTTTCTTTTAAAAAGAAACTCCATGAAATTTGGCATTTTCATATCTTGGAACCACCATGACTTGGCATTTTTGCCCATGTGGTAAAACCCCTCCAAAACCTCCCCTACAACTTGTGATCAACCTAAATTCTCTGTCCCAACTAATCCAAACTGGTTTTGGATTTTTATTCTAATTATTTTTCCCCTCAATTCAATTCTGAAAATTATTTGGAGCCTGAGGGATTTTCAAAGCAAATGCCCTATTGCATTTGAGTTTTGACCTCAAACCAATTCTCCTGGATTGTCCTTAGCATCCATAACCCAGAACCATCTTGATCCACTCCTCCTCTTTTCAAAATTTTCAAAATTCAGTCTCTGCAAGTTTGGACCAGATTTGCCAAATTTGGTGAAATTCATATCTACACTCCTCCAAAAATTCCACCAAAATTCAGGCAGCCTATTTGAGCAATGAGAAGCCACTCCACCAAAAATCAGCTCAAGGAAAAATCCCTACATCCCTGGATCATTCTAACGAACACCTTGCATGCACTGTTTTCCTTACACTTTCAGAAATTCAGTTAAATTCAGTTTTCAGTTTCGACAGTTTCAGTCACACGGCCACAGTGCACTTGGCACGTTGCGCGCGGCCTCGCTTGCTTGTCCGAAGCTTCACACGTGCACTTGGCGCGACCCTGGCGTCGGTGGCGCCCTGGCCCGCCTGCGCCGGCGTGTCTTGCGGCGGCCGGCTCCCCGTAACGGCCGACAGGGAGGAGAACGGCGGCGCAACGCCGTTCGGCGCCGCCCAAATCCTCTGGTAGCTCCGCGTGGCCGCCTCCGTGCCAGCGCACGCATGCGGCACCGTCGCCGTGGCGCAGCACGCACGGAGCGCGCTCTCTGCCGCCGACGGGCCCGCGCCGCCCCGTTCCGTCGAGCTCGACCCAAACACCCAAACCCCGGCTAGTTTAGCACTAAAACGGACCCATTGAACCTCCGTGATGACGCTCGACTCCCTAACCACCCCGACCAAGCACTGCGCCACCGTAATCGCTCGCCGGAAATCTCCGTTCACGGCAACCGCCTCGGGCCGCCTATAAAAAGGCCCCCGAGCTCACCCTCGTGCACGCAGCATCACCACTCCTCACCAAAGCCCCGCCAGGCCACTAGAGGGACCTCGAGGAGGTCTCCTTCCCCAGCTCCGGCCGCCCCGATCCGCCTCGGCCTCCAGCTCGATTCACTTCGGTGAGGCCACCTCCGGCGCCCAAACCTCGTCCGTAGCCCTCTCTTGCACCCAGTAGTCTAACCCCCACCTCAATTTAATCTTTGCAGCCCTCTCCGACGAGCTCCATCCACGCCCGAACCACCGTCCGCCGGAGTTGAGACCGCCGTCGACGTGGTGCTCACCGGCGACCAACACCACCACCCACCGTTGCGGAAGGACACGGTGAGCACATTGGTAACCTCTGATCCCCATGCCTCGCCGTGGATCGCCGCCGGCGACCACAGCAGCTCTCGGGCGCCGACGAGCCTCGTCCCTCCCATTTGAAAATTTAAACATGACAAGTGGGACCCGCTGTCAGCCTCTCTGTCCTTTCTAAACGAAGCGTTATCTGAAAACGCCTACTGCCAAATGCATTTTCTCTTCGGGCTGGCGTAGTCGCTACCGAAGCATTTTCTGTTTTTATAAACTAGCACCTGGAAATCTTCTGTTTCATTACAGATAAGTCCCTGGACAAAAACCCTTGTAACTTTTAATCAGAAAAGTATTTTTGATTGATTCTTTTTCTGTTCTCTTTAAAATTTTGTCTAGTTTTTTATCAGATTTATTTGAAAAATATTTGGTTTACCTTCTGTGCTCTCCTTGGTATTTACGTTAGCGCATATATTTTCTTTAAACCGTAGATACCGAAGGAGGTGACGGAGCCGCGAACTTCACCGAGCTAGGCTCCGACTACTCTGAACCAGGCAAGCATGTTTGAACTTTTGATATGATGAGTGTCTCGGCATGTTTTGCATTTAGTTAGTTTCATGGCATGTTGGTGAGCATACCGATGAACGTTATTTTATGTGATAATAAGGTGAGTGAGTTCAATGATCCATACGTGGATGAATGTGAATATGAATGGCCATGTGTTGGCATGAGGATGGGTACGATGGCAGTGTTGTAGCATGCCAGTCTTACGCCAGACTATGTGACTTCAGTGTCAAACCATATCGGTCCAGTACCTATCATTTCCTTCCTTGTACTACCACATGTTTCCCGCAAGGAATATGGTTTAGTAAGTTGCAAACCACTTTCATGGTACACACCAAAGAGGAGAGGCCGTGATGATGGTTCCATGGCCCTGGATTAAAGCCAGTCATCCGGTCAGGGGGCATGGGTGTTTCCGGTTGGGACCGAGAGGGGGGCACCCCTTAGAGCGCGCGTATATAAATTTGATCCCATGCTATTCGAGATTGTGATCTCCCCGTCTCAAAAGTTTTTTCTTGGACGATGACTAGGGTGATTCCTAGCATCGAGAGGTAGGATGGGTGTGTACCGGTTAGCTGTGTTTTCTTCCGAAATACCGTAAACGGAACTAGTCCTTCGTGACTACGGAAATCCGTTGGCTGTGGGAAAAATTTTGTACAAACTCTGCAGAGTCATATATTTCCCCAAATCATCTATTCCATGCCCATATTCGTATTATCTTATCCTGATCAAATGTCAGTTTTGATGACAGACTCCGGTGAATCACATGAGTGCTAAGTCCGGTTAAATGATTACTCCTGTGGATGGACTAACCCATTTGTTTTCATGAATTGAATGTTTATTATGAGTATTATTTACTTGTGAATAAAAGCCCTTTCCGCGATGTCGCTCGGACGTCCGACTGTGGCAATTCTTTTAAAGTCCTTTATGTGATGTCGCGCAGACGTCCGACTGTGGCATTACTTTTAAAGCCCTTTCTGCGATGTCGCTCAGACGTCCAACTGTGGCATTTCTTTTAAAGCCCTTTATGCGATGTCGCTCAGACGTCCGACTGTGGCATTTCTTTTAAAGCCCTTTCTGTGATGTTGCTCAGACGTCCGACTGTGGCATTTCTTTTAAAGCCCTTTTTGTGATGTCGCTCAGACGTCCGACTGTGGTATTTCTTTTAAAGCCCTTTATGTGGTGTCGCTAAGACGCCCGACTGTGGCATCATTTTTCCTTATTTTTATTTGTTCACCTTTCGAGGCGTCGCTTCAGACACCCGATCGGTCTTCATTTGTGTTATGTTGGGATTTCAGGCGGACTACCGCCGTTTCCCCTTTTTCTTACCCCGTTATGCTAATTTTATTTTAATGTGCATTGATGAATTAATCATGTCGCATCCATGCATGCATTTGTTATATCTTACGTCCGAACTGTCTTGCGAGTACTTTCAAAGTACTCACTGGCTTGTTGATTTGGCCAGATGCTGACGAAGGCGATCTCATGGATGAAGAGTTTGATAGCGAGTCCGACACCTAGAGGAGTCCCAGTCAGTCTTGTGCGACCCTGGATTTGGTCACTGTATTATATCCGCTTCCGCTACCAAATAAATTCATCGAGCCTCTCCTCGACGCTCGATGAGATGACAGACGTAGAGTCTTGTATTTCTCTCCCCGCTGTGTTTTTCCACCACCGTCCTATCCTCGAGTCAGTAGTATGCCTCCACACCCCTGTGTCGTGTCCGCCATTATGTATAATTATTGGCGTGCTTGTAATAATTTGGTTGAGCATCCGTAGTTCGACCCTGTAATATATTTTATGCTACTGGCTTATTGTATCAAGAATTTGTCTGCCAGTGTGGAGGATTTCTCTCATACTGGACTTAAAAGATTGGCTTTTCAATAAATATTTTTATTGGAAAACCGGTCGTGGCAATATCTCGTCGACACTCGACAGCAAATAGGAAGAAGCGCTCATCCAGTTCCTCCATGAGAACTGGGATATCTTTGCACATCTGACATGCCAGGTGTGCCCAGGGAACTGGCTGAGCACCGTTTGCGAGTTGACCCAAAAGTAAAACCCATCAAAGAATACCTCCGTCGGTCCGCCACAGAGAAGAGAAAGGCCATTGGCGAGGACGTGGCTCGGCTCCTGGCTGTTGAGTTTATCCGCGAGATATACCACTCCGAGTGGCTCGCCAATGTCGCTATGGTTCCCAAGAAAGACGATTCACTTCGAATGTGTATTGACATCAAACACATCAATCGGGCCTGCCCGAAAGATCTTTTCCCTCTACCCTGCATCGACCAGATTGTCGACTCAACTACGGGATGTGAGCGAGTGTCCTTCCTGGACGCTTATTCCGGGTACCATCAGATCCGACTATATGGACCCGATGAGATAAAAACGTCTTTCATCACCCCGTTCGAGTGTTTTTGCTATGTTACTATGCCCTTCGGCCTCAAGAATGCTGGTCCCACATTCATGCGTATGATTCAGAAGTGCCTGCTCACTCAAATTAGACGGAATGTGGAAGCATATATGGATGACATAGTGGTTAAGTCATGCAAAGGTTCCGACCTGCTGACTGACCTAGCTGAAACCTTTGCCAACCTGAGAAGGTACGATATCAAGCTTAACCCATCTAAGTGCACATTTGGAGTCCCAGGCAGAAAGTTACTCGGTTTCCTTGTTTCCGAACGAGGGATTGACGCAAACCAAGAGAAGATTGGCACAATCCTCCGAATGAAGCGCCCAGTGCGCCTGCATGACGTTCAGAAGCTTACTGGTTGCTTGGCCGCTTTGAGCCGATTCATCTCACGCCTCGGTGAAAAGGCACTGCCTCTTTACCGACTGATGAAGAAGTCTGAAAAATTTGAATGGAGTGATGAGGCTGAAGCAGCGTTTAAAGAGCTCAAAGCCCTCCTTTCCACCCAGCCGGTGCTTGCCGCTCTGGTTAGCAAGGAGCCTTTGTTGCTTTACATCGCAGCCACAGGACTAGTTGTTAGCACAGTGCTCACGGTCGAGCGGGAAGAAGAAGGCAAGGCCTTCAAAGTTCAGCGCCCCGTGTATTACATCTCAGAAGTCTTAACCCCGTCCAAGCAGAGATATCCTCATTATCAGAAACTTGTTTATGGGATTTACCTGACCATGAAGAAAGTTGCACATTATTTCTCTGATCATTCAATATCACTCGTCAGCGATGCTCCTTTGTCAGAGATCCTGAATAACATAGATGCAACTGATTGAGTGGCAAAGTGGGCGATTGAACTTCTTCCTTTGGATATCAAATTTGAGGCAAAGATGGCCATTAAGTCTCAAGCAATTGCAGACTTCCTCGCAGAGTGGACTAAACAGCAACAACCGATTCAAATTCAGCCAGAACATTGGACCATGTTCTTAGATGGGTCCAAGATGTTGAATGGCTCTGGTGCAGGAGTGGTTTTAGTATCCCCACGAGGAGACAAGCTCAGTTATGTCCTTCAGATTCACTTTGACTCTTCAAACAATGAAGAAGAGTATGAAGCACTTTTATATGGGTTGCGTATGGCCATTTCACTCGGCATCCGATGCCTAATGGTTTATGGCGACTCAGATTTGGTGGTTAACCAAGTGATGAAGGAATGGGATGTCAAGAGTCCCGCAATGACAGGTTACTGCAATGCAGTGAGGAAGCTGGAAAAGAAGTTTGAGGGATTGGAGCTCCACCACATACCGCGAAACAAAAATCAAGCTGTTGATGATCTGGCGAAGATAGATTCCACTCGGATGCCTATTCCCAGCAATGTGTTCTTGGAGCATCTCCATACCCCGTCAGTATAAGAAGATCCCTTCAAGGAAGAGCCCCCACAACCGATAAGTCCAACCGACTCGACTGAGGTAGAGATTCCAGCCGTGGTCGACCTGATCATGGAAGTCTTAGTAATCACTCTCGATTGGACGGTCCCATACATCACGTGCATTCTTAGAAAAGAGCTCCCAGAGGATGAAGACAAGGCTCACCAGATAGTCCGTTGATACAAAGCTTTCACCATGATAAAAGGGCAGCTTTACAAAGAGAGTGTCACAGGAGTTGCACAACACTGCATCACCCCAGAAGAAGGTCAGATGATCCTAAATGATATCCACTCGGGGACCTGTGGTCATCATGCGTCCTCTCGGACCATCGTGGCCAAAGCATGCCGAGCGAGGTTTTATTGGCCTCGAGCAAATGAGATGGCGAAGGATATAGTCGACAAGTGCGCATGTTGCCAGTTTTACTCCAACATGTCTCACAAGCCCGCATCTGCCCTAAAGACTATTCCGCTCGTTTGGCCGTTTGCAGTCTGGGGATTGGATATGGCCCGACCCTTCAAAACCGGCGCAAGTGGCTTCACCCATTTGCTCGTAGCAGTCGACAAGTTTACCAAGTGGATTGAAGCCAAGCCCATCAAGAACCTTGGAGCAGGCACTGCCGTCAGTTTCATCAGAGAGTTGATATTCAGATATGGAGTTCCTCACAGCATCATCACAGATAACTGATCCAACTTTGATTCTGATGAGTTCAAGGCATTTTGTGCATCTCAAGGCACTCGGGTCGACTACGCGTCCGTCGCGCACCCGCAGTCGAATGGACATGCTGAAAGGGTGAATGGTTTGATCCTTCAAGGGTTAAAACCTTGTCTGATGCGTGATCTTAAGCATGCTGCTGGAGCCTGGGTGACCGAACTACCATCATTCCTATGGGGGATGAGGACAACACCCAACCGGTCGACTAAACGAACCCACTTCTTCCTGGTGTAAGGCACCGAGGCTGTGCTTCCGAGTGACTTGCTGCACAATGCTCCCAGAGTTGAACTGTTCTCAGAAACCGAAGCAGAGCAAGCACGCGAAGACGCAGTCGATCTCTTGGAGGAAGAACGCGAGATGGCTTTGGTCCGGTCGACCATTTATCAGCAAGATCTCCGTCGATTCCATGCCCGCAATGTCAGAGGTCGAGCATTTCAGGAGGGAGACCTTGTGCTCCGAGTGGTTCAGAAGCGACCTCACAAGCTCGCTCCGGCCTGGGAAGGTCCCTTCATCATCACCAAGGTGCTTCACAATGGAGCGTATCACATCTACAACGTAGCCAAGAAAATAGACGAGCCATGTGCATGGAACGCGGAGCTGCTTCGTCCTTTCTACACCTAGAATCACTCGACCCGTCGAGCTGTAATAAAAGCATTTCAGATTATTTTACAAAGACAAGGTCGTTACAGTATCTTAATGATTGGTTTCTCGTAATCACTTGTGTCCAAATCCCCCAGTGGGTGGCTTAGCCGCGAACCTGATTCGCCTAAGTTAAAAAACACTCCGAGTGGAGAGCAATCCTCCCACTCAGGGGGCTTAGCTGCGACCCCGTAATTGCCTAAGTTAAAAACTCTCCGAGTGGAGAGAAATCCTCCCACTCCGGAGCTTAGCTGCGACCCGATTCACCTAAGTTAAAAAAACTCCGAGTGGAGAGCAATCCTCCCACTCGGGGGTTTACACTACTAGGGAAAATCCTAACAGTAGCGAGGGTTTTAGGCCTATCAGTAGCGCGGGCTGGAGCACTACTGGTACGGAGCTACAACTAAAGGTTAGCAGTAGCATGCCTCAACCCACACTACTGCTAAATCGACTTAGTAGCAGCGCTTTCCCTGAGGAGCGCTACTGGTAATTAGTAGTAGCGCTTCTCCCTGCCCGCGCTACTACTATTATTTTGTATTTTATTTCTTTTTTATTTCATGTTGTATTCATACACCTTTACACAAGTTTTCATACAACAGGAATTTAGAGATTGTTTTTACATCACAATGAGTTATTACATCTCGGGGTGAAAGAACCATGGAATACTTTCAAGTGGATGGACATCCACTTGAAACTAATCCGCGGTTCTTTCACCCAATGATATAATAAATATCATCATCATCATCATATCATTAACAACTTATCATCATAATACATCATTGTCATATAACACCTCCTCAAGATCATCATTTTCATCAATGAGACATCACATAGCAAATTGGTCACTAGTCGTAATCACAAGTACTCCTCATCATCAACTCTAACACATTACCACATAATAAACATATTGTACCTCATAGGACCTACTACATTCTCTTAGGACCTACTACATTCTCTAAGGTAAAATAGCAAATGGAGATTATCCTGTCTCCAATTCTTGCTTTTCGCTTAATGTTACTTCAAAGAACCTCCTTGCGAATGTCCAAACATTTTTTCCATTCTTTGATTAGCATGTGTTCACCGGTTTTAGAAATCCGATATGCCCAGGTGAGCTCCCTAGATTGGCCTGGCTGTATGTTCAGAACTGCAAGGTGACCATTCTGATACATCAAATGAGGCACACAATCCATCGGGATTTTCTGTTGAAAAACATAGTAAAAACTTCGTAGTTAGCAATGATGTACTAGTTTTAGAAGTATGCAAAAGATGCACGGATGTCCTAATAGTAAAAAATCTTACGAGGGTATCTCCATAGAAGTTACCGTGGTTCAACACGTGCACCAGTGGCACGTATTCTCCATAATTTGGAGGAGTTCGATAATAGGTATTGTAATTCTCAAGATAAGTACAAAATGTGATCACATGACTTTTCTCCTTAGAAGTTAATTCAGAGCCATCAGTGTAGTGGGTTTTGTCTACCATCTTCCGCACATTCTTTGAAGAATCAAACTAAGCTGTCAATGGAAATAAGCTGTCAACTATTTTGAAATAAACAATATAAATTAGTTAATAACTATGTTTGAGAAAATCACATTGCGGTAGAATCGGAAGCGTATCAACAAGGACCCAAATGTCCATATTGTCTTGCTCGATGTCAGGATCACCAAGATCTATGGTGACAATCATACCCTCATAAAAACCATATATTTTGCAAAGTGCTTCCCAATTTTGGCAACCAAAATGGGTTACGCTCTGAGAATTGTACAGATTTACTTCAAAATCCATATCATGATGGGTCCTTAGGTGTATTTTCTTTGTTTCAAAATTTTCATGGTCTTCAAAACCCATCCTCTCCAAGACATAGCGTCTTGCGTGGCATGGGATAAGTTAGTCGAATTCTAAAAGATGAAAATTAGATGTTGAAATAGTTGAAGTCATGCTTAATTACGAAAAAAACATTTGTCATTGTTGCGTACCGTTTCAACATCGAAGGTCTCCTCGAGCTTAATGCTGAAGCGTCGATCTTCGTCCAGCTGAAGGAACCTGTCGCACAGACCTTGATCATCATGGCACCAGCTGCACTCCCCCTAGAGACTGTTACGTCCGAGTACGACATTTCCTACGTTCATAATTCAAAGATTAAACTTGTACAATTAAATATATGTACTAAAAAACCTAAATTAGATCATTATTTTTTGAGAAAATCCAGGCCACTCGATATTTCCTACATATTCTAGCACAAGTCATGCCAGAATTCACGAAAAATCCAGCATGACCTTTGTTACAAAGGACATATCGAGCGCCTGAAATTTGCCGGAACGGAAATTAATCAACACTCCGGCAAAACATAGGCCACTCGGAGGTGTAACCTGAACATGACCGGCCACTTGCGCAACCACATATCCTATTTGAGAAACACAAGATATACATGGAGATTTGGCTGGTCTCACCTCGAGGTTGGAGGGGGTCGGTGACGGGGACGACGGCGGTGATGATGGAGGGGCTCCTTGATTTCTGCAAAAGAAAAAACCCTATAAGTTTTTTTTGAGGAACTTGACAGTGGGAGAGAACTCCCACTGAATTTTCATATATCCATATAAATGGGGTGTTTACATAGACATATCAGTTACATCCCACCCTCACTACTGGTGTCGCCAGCAGGGGGGTGGCCAGCTATGCCATGATCACTATTCACACACTGTTTTTGGCTCTATACAAGCTAACAGAGTACAAAAGTAGAAGAAGGGCTCAACTAAGTGAGTCACGGTATGAAAGCAGGGCAGCCCTGCGAGCACTCTTTACCCTATGTTCCAAAAGCCCTAAGTCCTGCCTAAAACGCTGAAACAAAGATGTAATGCTGGGGGCTACACCTCTGAAGTGTTTATTGTTTCTTTCCTTCCACAAACTCTAGGCAGTAGCGTAGAACGTTTCAGTGAAGAAAGGATTGGGCTAGTTGGTTTGTGCGCTTTGCAACGCCACAAACCTATTGTGAAAGTCCTGCCAATGAACACCTATCCTGGCCCAGCATTCTTCACTAAACTAGCAAGTGAAGATCATATGTGCGAGAGTCTCGTGGATATTTCCCCCACAAAGGAGGCATGTGAAATCATTTCCAATATCATAATGTCTTCTCCTTAATATGTCACGAGTGTTCAACCTGTCTTGTAGCAACAACCATCCAAATACCTTGATTTTCATTGTACAGGTTGACTTCCAAAGGAGCCGAAAGGAGGGATGAGCCGTTGCGTCACGGAAGAAGTTGTTATAATAATCTTTCGGTCTGTATTCGGTTGCACCCCAGATGTAGTGCCAAACATCAAATATTGTCGTTGATGGGTGTATGTGGGATGCGGCCCGTTGGACCTCCTGAACCTCATTAAGAGCACGAGCAGATAGCGGTAGGTGGAAGGTTTCATGCAGCTCATTGTTGGCCCAGAAGTCAGCGACCATTGTATCTTCATGCAGAGCAAAAGAAAAGGCACGGGGATGTGAAGATTGGAGCACATCATTGGACCACAGGTCCTTCCAGAGCAGCGTAGTCGATCCGTCAACCACTTGGACCCGGGTGACCCCCCTGTAAATGGGCGAGAGTTTGAGGACGTCTTTCCACCAGAAAGACCCGACCGTGTCCACCGCATGAGGCACCTGGTTAGCATATTGATTGTCCCAAAGCATTGTAACCCACGACACGTCCAGTTTGTTGTAGAACTTGTGCAAAAACTTCAGCAAGCGGGCATCATTATGTATTTGGATATTGATCACACCCAGCCCGCCTTTACTCTTGGGCTTGCAAACGAGCTCCCAAGCAGCCAGCGAGTTACATCTGTCACCTTGGTCGGTTTTCTTAGTCCGGAGGCATCTCCTTCGAATCTTATCAAGAATTACAATCAGTTTCGGAGGGAACTTAAGCGTGCGCATGGGAAACACCAGACGTGACGTGACAGATGCATTGAGCCAGGAAGGCGGCCCCCATATGACATCATGGCGATCGTGGCAGTGAGACGACGCTCCATCTTGCAAACCAGAGGCATGAATTCTTGGATGGTTGGTTTTGTAGTGCCAAGTGGTAGTCCCAGGTAGGTGAAAGGCATTGCACCTACATTGCAGCCGAAAATAGTGGCAAGGCTAGAAGCTGAGCTTGCATCCATGTTGATTGGTATTAATGTTGATTTGCGGAAATTAATATTGAGCCCGATCGAGGATGCATAGTCAGAAAGGATTTTTTTGACACGTAGAGCTTGTTGAGGACAGGCGGGCAAGACAAGGAGCGTGTCATCCGCGTATTGGATCACTGGGTAGTCAGTTTGTCCAAAGCATGGGAAAGGCAAGCTGATATCTCCACGTATGAAAGCATCATTGATTGCGCATTGAAGTAGCTCGGCTGCGAGGACAAAAATGAGGGGGGAGAGAGGATCTCCTTCCCTCACACCACACCGGCAAAGGAATTGTCGGCCAGGGACTCCATTTAGAAGGACGGACGAACGACCTGAGGAGAAAAGGCACTTGATCCAAGAAATCCACCTGTCGTTGAAACCCATTTGTTGCATAATGCAAATCATTGGATCGTGTGCAATAGTATCAAAAGCCTTAGCGAAATCAAGTTTCAGAAGAATGATTGGCCTGCCCGAGCTTTGACATTGATGAAGATATTGGTAAGCCACGCTAAACAATCCTGAATCGTGCGCCCTTTAATGAATCCATACTGGTTTCGGTGAACAAGGGTGATGATGACACGCTGGAGCCTGTCGGCTAACAGTTTGGTAATCAACTTGAGGCAGCAATTGAGTAGAGTGATGGGACGGAAGTCATTGATAGTACCTGGAGAGTTGATCTTAGGTATGAGCGTGATGAGACCATCATTGATACTTGTCACATCTAAAGTACCTTGAAAGAACTGGTCGCAAAGGGCATAGAAGTCATGCCGAATAATGGGCCAGCAAGCTTTTAAGAACGCTCCACTGAAACCGTCCGGGCCAGGTGCACGATCAGGCGGCATATCTTTGACCACATTGTCGATTTCCTCATGGGTAAAAGGGGTGGTGAGCTGGTCAAGGTTGTTAGCGCGGGGGATGATGGCTGGAAGGTCAAACTTTATGTCGGAGGGAGAGACAGTCCCCAGGCGATTTTTGTAGGTTTGGAACAAGAGGGCCTCTTTGGCAGGGTGATTGTCAACCAGCGTACCATCATCAAGCTTGAAGGAGGCGATGTTGTTTTGGCGAAAACGTTCCGTGGCCAGTGCTTGGAAAAATTTGGAGTTTTCATCTCCGAACTTGATCCAACGAATAGTACAACGCTTCTTCCAATATAGTTTTTGATATTTGAGCAGTCTGAGCAGATGTGACTTTAGGATACGTCTGAAGTTCATTTCTGGGGTTGATAGGGTTCGTTTGTTCTCCAGCTCATCAAGATCCGCAAGGACAGCATTACAGTTCGTGATGGCAACAGAAAGACGAGAGATATTCTTACTCCAGATTTTAAGGGCATGTCGAAGAGCTTTAAATTTGCGACAAAGGAGTGTAGCAGCATTTGCGGTCCCAACTGGCCGGTCCCAAACCTCCTTAATAATGTCCATAAACCCTGGTTGCAATATCCAGTATGATTCAAAATGGAAGAGCTTAGAACGAGGTATTTTGCTCTCGATAGAGACAACACAAGGAATGTCGTCTGAAACAGGCTTGCCAAGGGGTTTAACGAGCGTCTTAGGGTAAACGTCGGTCCAGTGCAAAGATGTGAAGAACCAATCAATCTGCTCAAGCAGAGGGTCAACCTGCATATTGCTCCAAGTATATGTTCTACCTTTCACCGGAAGCTCCATCAACTTCAACTTACGGATTACGTTGTTGAAAGTAATGATGTCATGAATGTTACCCCTAGGTTTATTACGATTGTCCGGTGCTCTCATGTAGTTAAAGTATCCTAACAATAACCAGTCTTGATTACTAGGTATTTGAATGTCATAAAGCCATTGCGTGAAAACGTCCCTGTCCGTACCAGTGCACGACGCGTAAACATTGACTAACGTCCAATGTTGTGAAGATTGTGTGCTAACGAAATCGACAACTAACGCATAGGGTTCAGACGAAATAATGGAGCCAGAGAAAGCCGAACTTTTCCAGATCGTTAGCAGCCCTCCAGAGGCGCCTCGCGAAGGCACAAAAGCAAAGCGATCAAATTGTCTAGGACATCAAGTTTTAACAAAAGCAAAAGAAACCTCAGGCATCTTAGTCTCCTGAATGCAAACGACAGCACACCCACTGATTGAAATAGCATTATGCAGAGCCAATTGCTTCTTCTCAGAGTTGAGGCCATGGATATTCCATGAGAGCACATTCCAGCAGCTCAACATCGCCAAAAGAGGAACCCCAGAATTAGGCTGAGTTGTGGGAGAGATCCTCTCCCAGGTCTTCCATGTCAGTCACAGGAGCCGAAAGTTTAGACACTGCATCAGGTTTAGCAAGCAGTGCTTCTTCAGAGAGTTCAGTAGCAGGTATAGTGTTAGCTCTAATCTTGATTTGTATCTGCATACTTAGTTTGTTTTTTGTCATGCATGTGACTTAGATGGCCTAGGGAGTGATAGGCAGGTGAAGGTTCACTTTGAGTCGTAGAAAGGCGAGATGCCGAACTGGTCGTGCGACGCGGCCGGTGTGCAAGGTGTGATGCCATGGGGCTGTGCGATGCAGCAACTTCGTGTGAAGCGACATGGTACGAGGGAAGTGCAGCGTGACAACCTGTGTGAAAGAGCCCTGGAGCCAACGTCTACACATGCGTGATCCGAGTGAACAGGTTGAGTCAGTTTGCATGCATGTGAGTTTGTTAGCTGCATGTAGTGTGCATTTGAGGCCAAGTCATGGCTCCTGGAGAGATTCCAGGATTAAGATAAGGTCAGTTAGTACATGGTTAGTGCATGGAGAGTTTAGTGGAGTAGTGGGTCTAGGTAGTGGCGTGAGTTTTGCACGGCAAGAGTGCCAACCCCTGCTGTATAAATGTGTTGCTTTGAGTAATCAAAAGAAGAGGCCGTGAGGGCACAAGTGGCAAGATGTAGCACTAGTGTTCACCAAGGAGCAGACCCTCTTGGCAAAGCAGCGGCTGTCTTCTCTTTGGTGTATGCGTGTGTGTGTGTGTGTGGAGTTTCACCATGACCGTGTAGTGTGTGTTCTTGAGAGAGACAAAGAGAGATGGAGATTGAGTTGTGAGAGGCAGCTCAAGGTAGAAGAAGAAGTGGCGCTGCGAGGTGAGGCGGCGCCAACATATAGCACACCTGTTAACTCCAATAGATTGCATGGTAGCTATAGGAGTTGGTGGTGGGATCTCACCAGTGGAAGAAGCAGCAGAGGCGGAAGTGCCAATAGACGGGATGACTCGAGGCTTAACTTTTGAAGTGGTCTTGCGAATGTCAGAGAGGGGCGGGACCTTAAACCCATCATACTTATTGGAACGAAGACTGCGACGAACTTCAGTTGTGGATATAGGAGCAGCGGCCCGGGCCCTGCGAGAGCATGGGCCAGTGGCTGCAAGAGATGTCACAGCCTCAGAGATGACAGAAGATTCAAGAGCTGGATCATACAGGACTTGTTCATTATCCATACTAGCGTCATCAGTGTTGGGTAGCAGGGCAGGCTCAGTTGTGTTCGCCAAAGCAGCAGGTTCAGATAACTCCACAATGTTCACTGAAGTATTACCAAAAGCAGGAGTGGAGCTTGATTGCTGTAAAAAGTTTATTCCAGAAGAATCCTGTGTAATCAGCATAGATAACTGAATCGGATTTGACCGCAAGCCAAACCCCTCTCTCCAAGGCCCAAAAGTTGCAAGCATTGGACTAACAGCTTGGAAAATGAAGGTGTTGAGATTCAGGCGAGGGATTGGGTCATTCAACAGCCTGGACAGGATTTCATCACCTTGAGCAGATAAACCAAACCTGATAGCGTGATCAGAGATCTCCAATGAAATAGTAAGAGAATCAGAGCTAACATTGCCAGCCACATGTATAGAGGGATCAGTCAGGATGAGAAGATCAGAATGAGTCGAACTTGAGCTATTAGACTGCGTAATGGAATCATTCCAAGCTTCAAGTGCGCTGTCAGTGACATTATTTTCAGGAACTAAGCCATGTTGCACTGTCAGACCTTGCGCCGCAAGCCAGGCGTGATAATTCACCAGATGAGGTGGCATTTGTGGGAGAGGAGGAGCAACGGGTGCATCCCAAGTGCCCCAACCATCATTTGCATTCACCTGTTGAGCTGCATTGTTGGCTGCTGCAGGTGCAACATTTTGGACAAGCCAATTGTGAACTTGCTGTTGGTAGAGTTGCTCAGCAGTTAACTCAGGGCCGAAACACGGATGCAGATTGCCATCGGGGGGTGGCTGATCCTCAGGTGCAGCCGGAACGTCAGGGAGGAGGCCATTCTAGTCGTTACTGCAGAGGATAGTGACTACTACAGTTCAACTATCTCTCTCACCTCCAAGCTGCCAAACCACAGAGCTCATGGGGATTAGCCGCAGGCTAATAACTCTGGCTTTCAGAAGGACAAATCTGCGATCCTGACGAGGATTGTACCAGGTGATTAATGACCCATATCCAGCCAGAGCCTTAGTTATGTAGTAATCAGACTAATAATCATACGGGAAGCCAAAGAACATGATCCAAACTGCCGGTCCAAATGGTGCAGCACGACGGTTAAGAGCGACATTATGTGGAACAAACGAAATCAAGAGATCTTCATCCTCAAGCTCAAGTGGAGTGTTCATGGCAGTATCTCTCATAAAGGAATCCACAAAACCAAAAATCCCAACACCAAGGGGGTGATCACTGACCTCAGTAGTAAAAAGCTGCGATTCTTGAAGCAGAGCATTGATCTGATTGCGGACGGAGGCGCAGCGATGGAGGGGCACATACTCGCTGGCTTCCGCAATGGCCAGGTACTCATGGCTGAGGGGGCAATCGGTCCAACGACCATGCCACTGCGCACCAGACGATCAGCCGGTCCCGGTTCAACGGCGAAGCCCAGCGGGAGGAAAGGCACTGGGTTCAACGGGTAGTTCGCCATTGTTGCGGAGTGGAGCGGCGAAGATGGCGATGGTGAAGAGATTGGATGCGACGGCAATGGTGCAAGTTGGAGCAGAGTATCAAACTTTGGTGACGGGACGGGGCGAGGGGTGGCCTGTTGGGTTTTTGAGGTGGAAGCTGGAGCGTGAATGGGGGCGATGGGGTGCAAACTTGCCTTTACCACCCATTTCCATTTCTTTTGGAGAGCGGCTCTGCGACAAGATGACGCCACATGGCCATAGAACCCACAAGAAGTACATTGAACGGTCCTTGCAGCGGCTTTGGTCAAGCGATTGGTGGAAAAAGGATGGCCCAGATAATTCGGAGGAATAATTGCAGTCTCCTTGTTTGACCCAGGCAGGGAGCGCGTGTCACGAATGCTACGTTTTGTGCAATCTCATGCTTTATGATTAGGGCCCGAGCAATTAATGCAAATAAGGCGAGCTTGGCAAGCGATCCTGCAGTGTCCCCATTGTAGGCATCTAGCACAGAGGGCGGCCCAGTTAGTGGCAAGAGAATGAATGTCATCTGCGGAATAATCTGCCTAGGCTAAATCAGCCTTATGTTTAGCGCTAAGTATGGGGGGCCACCTGTCATGGGGCGGGGCGTAGCGAAAAGCGGACTTAAGGAAACTTTGCGGTTGTGGTGGGTATTGGGCACGCACGGGGCATTTGAATTGCCCAAAAGAAATACACTCAATAACTCCAGCGGCCTCAGACTCAGCCTGGGAAAGATAATGCTCCATTAATGCTAGACGGTCCGTTGGTAAGGCGCTAATGCCGCCCTGCTGAGGTGGCGGTGTGAAAGACCCAAATTGAATTTGAGTTTGTACATGGAGATCAACCAATCGAGAAGAAGAGGCCTCATGATCATGCGAATTAGAAAAGTTCCAATGCTCCAGATTAACCAGGTGAAACTTGCTGAGTTCTTTGGCCGACGTAGAATCTGTTGACTGAACCTTACGTAGAAAATCCAGAGAAGCAGATATGGCCACAGGACGACGATCCAGGATCTCGACAAACTCATGATCAGCATGCCAGTGAGAACCAGAGATTTTTTTTCGCAAAACGACCATTAAAAAGATGGAAGTGGTAGACGAAGTCTGGCCAGACACGATCTTTTAACCCGTAAATGAAATGCCCCACCTTATTGTTGCCACAGAGAAGCGAAATGATCGAGGGGTAAGAGCAACAACATTGAAACCAGAGCAAAGTCCCCCAATGCAGCATTGTAAGGCCAAGCCAACCGAGTCATTCGTGAGCATGAAAGAAGCCGAAGAGAAGGAGACGACCAGAAATAATTCCTTGGTGTCCCTAGATGGCGAGAAGTGCACTGTAGAGCCAAACTTATGTCTCACCTGATCAGCCAAGGAAAAACCAGGAGCAAAGTCCCAGTGGAGGAGGCCTTCCATGGTGGTGGTGTTTAGAGATCGCCATTGGTGGTGGAAAGCAGGTAGGGGAGAGGAGAGGTGGGAGAGGAGAGGAGAGGTTGGAGAGCCATAAAAACCCTATAAGTTATCACTAATACATCCCGAATAATTGATTAAACTAAAAAAATAACAACAAATATGACATATTCAACTAGGTCTATTAATTCGACTAGTTCTTTTTAATATTAAGTTACTATAAATAGAAAAAAAATTAGTTCTTTCTAAAAATTAAAGTAGTTCAACTAGTTATATTAATTATCTTACTAAAAATACATTATTCTATTAATTCAACTAGTTTAACTAGTTTATTAATTTACTTACTAAACTAGTTCAACTAAAACTAAACTATTTCAACTAGTTTATTAATTTACTTACTAATTATTTTAAACACTTACTAAAAACAGTAAAAATAAACTACATTATACAATAGTAAAAAACATCTACTAAAAACAGTAAAAATAAACTACATTATACAATAGTAAAAAACATCTAC
>NC_041387.1:621762510-621764629 GCF_002162155.2 Triticum dicoccoides
GGCTCGGGACCGGGAGGCGGCGGTGCTGGGCGGGCTCGGGCGGCAGCGATGAGGTCGAGGGCGGCGACGGTGAGGTCGAGAGCGGCAGCGGGCGGTGGCGGTGAGGTCGCGAGCGGGCGGCGGCGGTGAGGGCAGGCTCGGGCGGTGGCGACAGAGGAGTTGGGGGAACGGGGGGAGTGGGGGGAAAGGAGGACTTAGCAAAATTTTGAGCCCGCGTGTGGTTAAGTCGAACTAGAAGTAGCGCTGTTTCGGAAACGCGCTATAGCTAAGTTATCTATAGCGCGTTTTAGCAAAACATGCTACTGCTATAGAAAGCAGTTATTTATTTTGTTTATCCTTACATTTTCTTTTTTTCATTTCTCTGTTTCCTACTTCTATCATTTTCATTTACTTTTTTATTTTTTTATTTTTCTTTTCTTTCTTAGCAGTAGCGCTCTACGCAGGAAACACGCTGCAACAACGAACATAGTGGTAGGGCGCTTTACGCAGAATCGCTACTACTACTCCTAGCCTACCGCCAACACGGTGGGAATTATAGTGGTAGTGCTTTTTGCTGCACACGCGCTATTGCTATAGTTGAAGCTATAGCGCACTTTTCTTGAACGCGCTACTACAAAGTAGCAGTAGCGCCCTATTTTAACCAGCGCTACTGCTATACCTGTGTATATAGGCTTTTCCCTAGTAGTGTTAGCTGCGACCCCGTAATCGCCTAAGTTAAAAACACTTCGAGTGGAGAGCAATCCTCTGATACGTCCATTTTGCATCATGCTTTTATATCAATATTTATTGCATTATGGGTTGTTATTACACATTATATCTCAATACTTGTGGCTACTCTCTCTTATTTTACAAGGTTTACCATGAAGAGGGTGAATGCCGACAGCTGGAATTCTGGCTGGAAAAGGAGCAAACATTGGAAACCTATTCTGCAGAGCTCCAAAAATGCTGAAACTCCACGGAAGTTATTTTTGGAATTAGTAAGAATTATTGAGTGAAGAAACTACCAGAGGGCCCCCCTCTTCTGCTATATGAAGGCTTTTACCCTGGAAAAAAAATCAGAGGCAAGCTTACGGGAAGAAACTCCGCCGCCACGAGGCGGAACCTTGGCAGAACCAATCTAGAGCTCCGGTAGAGTTGTTCTGCCAAGGAAACTTCCCTCCAGGAGGGGGAAATCATCACCATCGTCATCACCAACAATCCTCTCATCGGGAGGGGGTCAATCTCCATCAACATCTTCACCAGCACCATCTCCTCTCAAAACCCTAATTCATCTCTTGTATCCAATCTTGTATCAAAACCACAAATTGGTACCTGTGGGTTGCTAGTAGTGTTGATTACTCCTTGTAGTTGATGCTAATTGGTTTACTTGGTGGAAGATCATATGTTCAGATCCTTAATGCATATTATTACTCCTCTGATTATGAACATGAATATGCTTTGTGAGTAGTTACGTTTGTTCCCGAGGACATGGGTGAAGTCTTGCTATTAGTAGTCATGTGAATTTGGTATTCGTTCGATATTTTGATGAGATGTATGTTGTCTTTCCTCTAGTGGTGTTATGTGAACGTCGACTACATGACACTTCACCATTATTTGGGCCTAGAGGAAGGCATTGGGAAGTAATAAGTAGATGATGGGTTGCTAGAGTGTCAGAAGCTTAAAGCCTAGTTTATGCGTTGCTTCGTAAGGGGCTGATTTGGATCCATATGTCTAATCATGTGGTTAGGTTTACCTTAATACTTCTTTTGTAGTTCCAGATGCTTGCAATAGGGGTTAATCATAAGTGGGATGCTTGTCCAAGTAAGGGCAGTACCCAAGCACCGGTCCACCCACATATCAAACACTACAAAAAAAGACACATCCATGACATTTTGGGTCGAACGAATTTTTTTTCTGTCATACATATGACACTTCTATGACGATAATTGTGACAAAACCTGGTATCATCATAGATGTGGTGGGCTCCTACTTCTATGAAAAAAAACATGACAGAAGATGGGCTTTTCGTCCTGGACGGGCCGGAAACGCAGCTGCATGACATTCTTTGGGCCGTCCATGACGGAAAAACCATGGTAGAAGCGAGGGCGAGGAAAATTTTGGGGAGTTGCTGGTTACGGTG
>NC_041387.1:621764989-621792398 GCF_002162155.2 Triticum dicoccoides
GTTTCTCTTGTACACGTACACGCGTGTGTGCGAGGCGTTGGCTCTAACTGAACCCGAGTGAGGCGTTGGGCTCTAACTAAACCCGAGCGATTGCACTAAGGCTACGCATTACTGAAACTGAGCGATCGATCGATGGCTGTTAACTGAACCCGATCGAGCGATTCCTTCTCTACTGCTGCTAGCTGAAGCCGATCGATTGGATGAACAGTGAGTGTTGCATGGGGGGGGGGTGGATGAACAGTGAGCGGTGGCGTTGCCTCTGGATGTACATGACCCCGTGGTGTGGAGGGCTGGATGAACAATAGACGATGGAGGGGTACCCGTGGAGGGGTGGTTGAACAGGACCCCGTGGTATGGTGGGCTGGATGAACAGTAGACGATGGAGGGCTGGATGAACAGTAGACGGTAGAGGGGTGGTTGAACAGTAGCCGGTGGAGTAGCGTGCGGTGGAGGCTGGATGAACAGGAGCCTGTGGAGGCTGGAGGAGGTCGACGGTAGCCCATGGAGGCTGGAGGAGGTCGACAGTGGAGATGAACAGTATCCCGTGAAGTCTCGTTTTGTGGTACGCCACACCCCTCCCGATGAACAGGACCTCCGTTTTGACCGTAGGAGGTCCGTTTCGTCCGTTTTGCGGTACGCCACACCCCTCCCGATCAACATGACCCCCGTTTCGAACGTAGGAGGTCTGTTTCCTCCGTTTTGTGGTACGCCACACCCCTCCCGATCAATAGGACCCCCGTTTCGACCGTAGGAGGTCCATTTCTTTCGTTTTACGGTACGCCAGGCCTCGTTTCCATCGCCTGTTCCATCCAAGCCCTCCCGATGAACACGACCACGCATTCCGTTCCGACCCAGTGGTTGGCTCCCCATGAACACGACGAAGACGCTGTTTCTCCGTTCCGACCCAGCCATGTACACGAGACCTGGCCGTACATATGCGCGAGTAGGCGTTCGAGACCCTGCCCGTATATACGTACGTGTCCGTATGTTCTTTCTTGCACCCTGGCCGCTGTACGTACGTGTACATGCTACGTGCGCGCCTCTACTACGACACATGCGTGCCTCTACAACAACCAGTATGTATGTACACGTTCGCGACTAGAATGACAACGCTACGTACGCTTCGACTAAGTGGGTCCTGACTGTTAGGCACTTCCTTGCGTGCGAAAATGTAGCTCGTGGGTCCCAGCAGTCAGAGCGTCGAATCGTTTTTTTTGCTCGGACACACTTCCTTTGTGTGCGAAGATGTAGCTGGTGGGTCCTAGCAGTCAGGGGGGCGAATCTTTTTTTCCCGGACGCATTTCCTTGCGTGCAAAGATGTAGCTGGTGGGTCCCAGCAGTCAGGGGGGCGAATAGTTTTTTTTGCCCGGACGCACTTCCTTGCGTGTGAAGATATAGCTGGTGGGTCCTAGCAGTTAGCGGAAAATGTTATTTTCAAGAAATACGGTGGCCCGTCCGGTGGGTCCCTGCTGTCAGGTGGAGGAATCATTATTTTGCGCGTAATAAGGAGGCAGTTCCTTGCTACGGCCGTGGACCCAGCTGTCAGTCTCTCCACGTACAGTCCACGTCCAATGGAAGTCGTTCCTTAACCATGTTGACCACGCCGCGCCGAGAGCACCACGGTGGTGGACGACGGCGAGGCCTAGGAAGGGGACGACTCGGAGTCGGGGAAGACGCAGCAGTGGATGCACACGCGAAGAGGAGTACGAGGGTTCACTGGTTCGGCTACGGTGTGACGCTGCTGTCGCCGCAGAATAACACGGGGTGTGGGTGAGTAGAGGGATGGCCTGGCCAGCGGTGGGAGTAGTAGGGGGCGGTGAGGCCTCTGCGGCATCATAGCCGGCCACGGGAGGCAGGAGCACGCGGCACGACCGGCACTGGTTTGGGAGGCTAGAGCAAGAAGACCAGAGGTTGAAGAAGCACTACGACCGTTGGATGAACACCGTACGGTAACAGGAGCTAGAATCGTTCATATTGACTAAGTTGACAAAGCCCTCCGTCCCTGTCAACTTGGTAGGCCCACAAGTCAGCCTCCCAGTATGTTGGGCTCCAGCTGGCAGGGGGAGTATTCATTTTTTGTGCGTAATAAGGAGGCACTTCCTTGCGTGCGAAGATAGCTGGTGGGTCCGACAAGTCAGCGGGGGGCATGTTTTTTTCGCGAAATACAGAGGCCCTTCTGGTGGGTCCCAGATGTCAGGTGGAGGAATGATTATTTTGCACGTAATAAGGAGGCATTTCCTTGTGTGTGGCCGTGGACCCAGCTGTCAGCCTCTATACACACAGTCTACTTCCGATGGTGTCGTTCATTGACCACGTTGACCACGCCGCGCTGAGCGCATCCAAGGTGGTGGACAATGGCGAGGCCCCGAACAGCAACGAGCCGAAGATGGGAAGACACGGGAGTAGAGTCGCAGACGGAGAGGTGTACGAGGGTTAACTGGTTCTAGTGCGGTGTGGTTCGGCAGTCGGTGGAGAAGAACAGGAGGTGTGGAGGGGTTGAGGGATGTCCTGGCCAACGGTGGAGTAGCGCTTCATAGTGAAGCATGCTAAGCAGAGCTGCTAGCAGTAGGAGGTGGGAGGTGGTCCCGGCGGCGCTGGAGGAAGAAGACGAGAGATTGAAGACGGATACCGGTCGTTGGATGTAAATCCAACGGCTAACATGTCAGAATCATTTGTTGACTAAATTGACAACGACTTGCGTTGGCTTCGACCTATTGGCCCACATTTCAGCCTCAAAAAACGTGGCACGTATTCAACCCACTTTTTCAGAATTTACAGTCTTTTTTTGCGCAGTAGAATTTACAGTCAATTTGATCTTTTTTTTGAATTACAGCAATTAGCTGGGCTGGGTGAACAAATAATGTAGCGTCCATGCGGCCCATGTATTTTATTTCCTAAAAAATTACAGGCCATTTGCACTTTCTCGAAATACACGATTATTCTGGGCCGATTCTAATTATAATGTTGGGTTGGCCCAGCAATGTTATCAAAAAATAAAAAGGGGCTGAGCATTTTGTTATAAATATATTTAAATAATAAGTGATATTATTACATTCGTCCTTAAATCTTACCAAGCTTTTGTACACAATCAGTAGGATTTTCATGCCAAAATAATCCAGGATTTTATTTGTTAAGAAATTATTTTTATAAGTTAATAAGATGTGGGATATTGTTTTCTTACATATGTAAGTATCTGTTAAATATATGATGACAATAAAAATAATATATATAATATAGTTAGAAGGGAAACATAAGTTGGACCTAGCATTCCTATTCTTATATAGAAAAATAGAACATACCTCTGCGTTTTCTTCAAAAAAATACATAAATTGGGCTGCCAAAAATAAAACCTCGGATGGGAGGTCCATAGGCCGGTCGATACATGACGGCCCTAAGAAAATACAAACAGGCCCTCCCATCCGAGGTCGTGGGCTGCGCATGTTAAAAATGAAAGCCTAGACGGGGTAGCCCAAAACCACGTCCAACACTTGCCAAAACTTTGTCCCTCGTTTTCTCTGTGTTTCGCACACTCGACATTGTGTGGGCATATTGACTATGCACCATATGAAGATGTGCTATGCATGAATGTTGATAAGCATGATGTTAACTGGATGGTAGTTCCATTTTCGACCATGAATAAAACTTCCAACATGATTTTAACCATGTTTGAAAAGGCCATGTTAATATAAATGCTCTCCCTCTGAAAGTTGCAGTTTCTTATCTGAAATTGAACTTGCAGTTTCTTATCTGAAACTGAAACTTGAAGTTTCTTCTCTGAGAATAACATTGTCTGCACTTTTATACTCCTATGAAACTACATTTTTTAAGTGCTAAAAATAGATCTCTAGAATTCATAAAATTCTTCATATGCTCAATACTGCAAATCTGAAATTCAAAAGACATTCATATCTGAAACTACTCTCAAAATACACAACACAAAACATAATTCACAACCTGCAAATACAGACAACCCTAAGCTCCTCCTGACAATTCACAACCTGCCCGACTATTGGGCTGGGGGGCAGCCCCTCCTATTCCGAAATCCTATTCCTCGGCGGCATACAGCCGCCCCGTGAGACAATGTGAATGGGGAGGGAGACGATGGCGGGGAAGCATCATCGGGCCAACTGCTTTTCTCCTCTTGCAGTTGGGTTCGGTCGACGAAGACTCCACCGGCTCGCTCTGGTAGGATACCCTCACAAACGGCACCCTGTAGATGCTCGATCCTTCAATCTCTGGTGGATGCTCCATCTGGGATTGATACTCCCACCACCGCTCCCTCACGATCGGATTCGGTGAATTTGTTTGCTCCATGGCCCAGAGGAGCAGCTCTATGTACCCCGGTGCGACTCCCTCCGGGAGTATCGCTGCCTTTTCGCTCTATTGCAGATATTTGGCCATGGTTGTCGCCGTCACCACTAGTTGGTCCTGGTTGTCAAACCAAGACTGTATCTCCAACATCCTAGCTAGCTTCACAGGGTCGCCGTCTGTGATCCTCACGTATCGGTTGTACTCCTCCATCGATCTACTTCTCCAAAGCACCTTCAATCACCGTTGGTGGTTTTTGAATGGAAGAGGAGAGGAGCAGTGCTGGTTTTGGATTAGAATGGGAGAGGAGCGACGCTGGTTTTGGACTAGAACAGGAGAGGAGGGGCGGTGGTTTTGAAATGGAAGAGGAGAGGAGCGGCATTGGATTTAGATTGGAACAGGAGAGGAGCGGCGGTGGTTTAAGAGGAGAAGAGCGGAAGAGCGGCACTAGTCTTGGAAGTATTTTTTTTGTTTTGCGTATTTTGGGTCAAAGTTTGACCACGTATTGTATTTGAAAAGCAAAATGTGAATGCATGTCACCAAAAATTGTATCGTTTGGTTCGTATCTAAATGTACTTTCAAATTATATTGTTTTTGCAACGTATAACATATATTTTATGTGCGAAAATCATGGTCAATTATGACCCTGAATAAAAAGGAGACTAGTTAATGTGGGGTCGCTTTCTTAATTGAAGAGTAAATTGATTTTGATTTTGATCCAGTCACAGCACGCTGGCCCTCTCACCCAAACCTAAATCGTTGCCGCATGCTCCTCTTCCTCTTCTCCATTGCAAAACCACCTCCTCTCCTCTCCATCATCTCCATTCCAAAACCACCGTCTTGCCTCTCCCTCTTCTGATCTTCGCCATTGCAAAACCACCTCCTCTCCAATCCATCATCTCCATTCCAAAACCACCTCCTCTCCTCTCCAGCATCTCCATTCCAAAACCACCATATCACCTCTCCCTCTTCTAATCTTCTCCATTGCAAGACCACCTCCTCTCCTCTCCATCATCTCCATTTCAAAACCACCGTCTCGCCTCTTCCTCTTCTCTATTGCAAGACCACTGTCTCTCCTCCCATCTTCCAAAGCTAGCACCGGACCACTCAGAAGGACATCTATGGAGAGGATGCAGCAGTGAATCAGGTAGATCGCCGGCGGTGACCAGGCAAAGTTAGCCAGGTTGAAGGAGATCCTTAGTTGGTTTGACAATGAGTGGAGATTTCGAGGACGGTGCAGGCCATGTGGCAATGTATGCGAAAGAGCGAGACGGCGGTGATGAGGGCGGCGATGTACATGTACTCCTCGGCGGCAGTCATGCCGCAGTCCTCCGAGTTCATCGAGTATCTCCTATGGGCGATGGAGCAGACAAATTCGCCCGAGGCGACAGTCAGGCGGAGGTGGTGGGCGTACAGGTCGAAGGTCGAGCACCCAGAGGATAATGAATCGATCGAGTATCGTGTGCCATTCGTGAGGGTGCAGAGCTAGCAGGAGCCACAGGAGTATCTGTTCTCCAACCGCAAGAGGAGGCCGGATGGCGCAACATCGCTTCCCCGCTGTTCTCCACGGTTCCCTCGACGCTCGCCTCGTTTCAACGGCGGCGGTAGGGTTTGAGGTAAGCTTCACACTAACCTAATCTTCCACCAGCTCATGCTTACAATCAGTGTGACGGCTAATGAAAATCATGCTTACAATCAGTCTCCGAGTACTACGCCAATCACCCTAAAATAGCTCTGGACCTTTGGGTCAAAGTTGTGACACAGTGTACAAATAAAGAAAAATAGATTGGTGCTTCTTTCAGAAAAGAGTACTCCCTAGAAAACTGCCAATATAAGCTACTAGTATTTGGTTAGAGGATTTGCTTCCAAGAAAGATCCGTCCACAAAGAGCGCCACACATCCCACTGGTGGATGCCAATGCGTGCATGCAGCATGGTTGGTGTCAGTAACTTTTACTTGGCACACCTCACACTCTGTATATATGCCGGTTCCATACGTACATTTGTGCAGTTCCAACAAAATGCAGCTGAATAACCCTGTTTGCACAGATAATGAAAAAGTGTGATTACATTATAGTGGCACTAGTTAATGAAACACACAAAATAAATAGAAGAAGATATTGCGATAGTATCATAGTATGCCATGTTGCGAGGGCGAGATGGGCCCTGCGACGCCTCATACGATACGCCTCATACTGGACATCGTCCCAAGTCTCCCAGATACACCTTCTGCCAGTGATGAACATCAGTGTGCATCGGTAGTACAAGGAGGTGCCTTGAGACATTCAAATCTCTATTTTTGTACATATCAACTAAAATTAAGCACCCCAGTTTGCAGAAACGCTTAAACATTAACAATGGGACTAGTTGATGAAACATACTTTAACAAAGAGAAGCACTTTCTTTATCTACATTGGAAATGAAATGATAGAGATGACACTCGCCCTATTTTAACTGTATTAGTACTTCATTTTATCAGTGACACTAGGGTCGAGCAGGTGGCAAACGAGGTGTACCGTGCTTCACAAGGATGGAGGCCGGGGGTGCTTAGACTGGGATGTTGAAGCTGTCTCTTTCATTCACCAACATGGATGATTCAATTCATGGGACCTTTTGGTGCAGTTCACCTAAAATGAAGCAATGTCCCGTGAGCAAGCAGCTTCTTCTTCAAAATTTTTTTTAAGAAAAGGGCTCCAGCCCCGGTTCCATTTCCATCAGAAAACGAAACCCACAGAGCTTCTTCTTCAATCGTTGCAATAAAATTGAGCAAAGATAATCCCCAAGTGCAGGGAATCATCGTAGAAATTCCCAAAGGTGGAAGTGATAAGTATGGAGTGTCGAACCCACAAGGAGCTAAAGGTAAGAGCAATATTCTCTCAAGCCCTATCTGCCACTAATACGACTCTACGTGCACCTAACGTTTGCTTCCAACTAGAAACAAGAAATAAAACTGTGTTGTGGGTATAAAGAGGATACCTTTGTATGATATCGGAGAGCTAAAATATAAAAGTAAGTGATGTTATCATAAAGTTAGAATATATTACTAAATAATATAGATAGTGAGTGTGGAATAATGATGGATCGGTGTGCGGAATTGTCCTAGGCAATTGTTAACAAGATCGGTAGTCGTCACTGCAATTTCATATGAGGGAGAGGCGTAAGCTAACATACTTTTCCCTACTGGGATCATATGCACTTATGATTGGAACTCTAGCAAGCATCCGCAAATACTAAAGATCATTAAGGTAAAAACCCAACCATAGCATTAAAGCATCAAGTCCCCTATTATCCCGTATGCAACAACCCCCTTACTCGGGTTTGTGTTTCAGTTACTCACGCAACCCACTATAAGTAGATCATGCACATATTGCAATACCCTATAGCGGGAATCCCTCACGCTTGCGCGACACGGAGGGCACCATAGGACAGAACCAAAATAAAACATACAACTCGTACCAATCTAGATCACCAATCAACCCAAGGACAAAAGATATCTACTCAAAACATCATAGGATGGCAACACATCATTGGATTATAATATGTAGCATAAAGCACCATGTTCAAGTAGGGATTACAGCGGGGTGCGGGAGAGTGGACCGCGTAAAAGAGATGAGGATGGTGATGACGATGGTGATGTTGATGAAGACGATCACCACGGTGATGATTCCCCTCCGGATGGCACTCCGGTGCCACCAAGAGAGAGGAGGAGAGGTTCTCCCCCTTGTGCTTCCTCCTCCAGGGCTTTCCCCCTCTGGTCCTTGGCCTTCATGGTGATGATGGCCCCTCCGAGATCCTCCTCCATGGCCTCCGGTGATGATGGCCCCCTCCGGCAGGGTGCCAGAGAGGGCCTAGATTGATTTCTCGTGGCTATAGAGGCTTGCGGTGGCGGAACTTCCGATCTGGATTAATTCCCGAAGGTTTCTGTATTTATAGGAATTTTTGGCGTTGGTTTCACGTCAGGGGGTTCTCCGGGCTGTCCACGAGATAGGGGGGCGCGCCCCGGAGGGGGCCCACTCTCGTGGGCAGCCTGGGACTCTTCTAGCCCAACTCCGATGCTCTGTGCTCTTCTTTTGGTCCAAAAAAATCCTCAAAAATTGGCACGTCAATTGGACTCTGTTTGGTATCCCTTTTCTGTAAAACACAAAAACAAGGAGAAAACAGAAACTGGCACTGGGCTCTAGGTTAATAGGTTAGTCCCAAAAATCATATAAAATGACATATAAATGCCTATAAAACATCATAGATGGATAATATAATAGCATGAATACTTCATAAATTATAGATACGTTGGAGACGTATCAGCATCCCCAAGATTAATACCTGCTCGTCCTCGAGTAGGTAAATGATAAAAGAAATAATTTATGAAGTGTGAATGCTAGCAGGTGTATAAGTTTGATCAATGATAATTTCAATCACCTTTTCTAGCATCAAGAAGTGTAATAATAGTAGCTTATCTCATAAAACTTTTCATGATCAAGTAACAATCTATTCACAGTGTCAAGTATGGTTCAGAAACTTCATTGAGAACTAACAAACTATAATCTCAGTCATTGAAGCAATTGCAATTTATCATAACATCAGAAAGAGTCAAGAATTGAGCTTTTCAGCAAGTCCACATACTCAACTATCATATAGTCTTCTACAATTGCTAACACTCACGCAATACTTGTGGTTATGGAGTTTCAGCCAGACACTGAGAAAGATAGGGCTTATTGTGTTGCCTCCCAACGTATTCACCTTTAGGTGATGTCAACAATAATAGCCCGTGCTAAATTACATCCAATTGGATATATATATATCATGATCTTTCAAACACGAGGAGCTTGCCAAAGGATAAATTGAAAACGGGAAAGGTGAGGATCACCTTGACTCAAGCATAAAGTAAAAACATAAAGTAAAAGATAGGCCCTTCGCAGAGGGAAGCAGAGGTTCTCATGTGCATTTAGGGTTGATGCACAAAATCTTAATGCAAAAGAACGTCACTTTATATTGCCCCTTGTATGTGGACCTTTATTATGCAGTTCGTCGCTTTTATTACTTCCACAACAAGATCGTACAAAGCTTATTTTCTCTGCACTAATAAGTCATACATATTTAGAGAGCAATTTTTATTGCTTGCACCGATGACAACTTACTTGAAGGATCTTACTCAATCCATAGGTAGGTATGGTGGACTCTCATGGCAAAACTGGGTTTACGGGTATTTGGAAGCACAAGTAGTATCTCTACTTAGTGCAAGGAATTTGGCTAGCATGAGGGAGAAAGGCAAGCTCAACATGTTTGGAAGGTAAATGACAATATACTTTAACTAAGATGTCGGAAAACATAAACCATTACGTTGTCTTCCTTGTCCAACGTCAACTTTTTTAGCATGTCATACTTAATGAGTGCTTCACAATCATAAAAGATGTCCAAGATAATATATTTGTATATGAACATCTCTTTCCTTATTACTTCCTATTAATTGCAACGATGACCAAAACTACGTTTGCCAACTCTCAACAACTTTTATGCCACATACTTTCTATGTGTGAAGTCATCACTAACCATGTTATAAGCATATGAAACATATAAAAATTCAGATTTATGACATTCAATTCATTCCCCCATTTACTCATAGGATATACATGAAGCACATGAGTAAATGACAAACTACTCCAAAAGATATGAGTGAAGGACACTGGGTAGTCAAATAATTAACTAGCCATGGGAGGGTTCCCTTTTTATTAAATAATTCAGATCCAATGATTTTATTCAAACATCAAGAAAAAATGAAAATACGCTCCAAGCAAAACACATATCATGTGACGAATAAAAATATAGCTCCGAGTAAGGTATACCGATAGTTTTGAAGACGAAAGAGGGGATGCCTTCCGGGGCATTCCGAAGCTTAGGTGCTTGAGTCTTCCTTAAATATTACCTTGGGTTGCTTGGGAATCCCCAAGATTAGGGTCTTTCCACTCCTTATTCTTCTCATATCGATATCTCACCAATAACTTGAAAACTTCAATCACACAAAACTTAATGGAACTTCGTGAGATAGGTTAGTATGATAAAGAATAAACCATGCAATTTGGTACTGTAAAAGACAAGGTTCATAATTGTTTTCACACAATGCCTACTGTACCATATCATTTCTACAATTTATATTACGAAATATAAGCCATAGAAACTAGAAAACAAGCAAACTATGCGATGAAAACAGAATCTGTCAGAAACAGAACAGTCTGTAATGATCTGAACAATAACCATACTTCTGCTACTCCAAAAATTATGAAATAAATTGGTGGACGTGAGGAATTTGTCTATTAATCTTATGCAAAAATAATAAACTCAAAATCACTCTTCTGTAAAAATGACAGCTAATCTCGTAAGCGCAAAGTTTCTGTTTTTTACAGCAAGATCACATTAACTTTCACCCAAGTCTTCCCAAAGGTCTTACTTGGCAGTTTATTGAAACAAAAGCTATAAAACATGATTATTACAGTAGCTTAATCATGTAGGAACACAAAAACAGTAAGGATAAATATTGGGTTGTCTCCCAACAAGCGCTTTTCTTTAATGCCTTTTAGCTAGGCATGATGATTTCAATGATGCTCGCATAAAAGAAAAGAGTTGAAACACAAAGAGAGCATCATGAAGAATATTACTAGCACATTTAAATCTAACTCACTTCCTATGCCTAGGGATTTTGTGAGCACACAATTTATAGGAACAAAAGTCAACTAGCATAGGAAGGCAAACCAAGTATAACTTCAAAACTTTAAGCACATAGAGAGGAAACTTGATATTATGGCAACTCCTACAAGCATATATTCCTCCCTCATAATAGTATTCAGTAGCATCATGGATAACAACTTTGTTCTCATACTCAATTGGAACCTCTTCCAAAATACTGGAATACTAACTAAAGTTGACAGTCTTCCAAATCCACTTTCATAAATATACAGAGATTCAACACCCTCCAAGATAGTGGGATCACTAATCCCTAAAGTTGACACTCTTCCAAACCCACTTTAAACTATATTATTATTCATACTCCAAAATATATAAGTGAAGTTCCTGGAGCATTTTACAATTAATATAGACTAGCCAACATATAAGCTCAAAATATATAAGTGAAGCGTACGAAGCATTCTATAAAACCATACTCAAACGATTTAAGTGAAGCACAAAGAGCAATTCTATAAGATCATACTTAAAAGATATAAGTGAAGCACATGAAGTATTCTATAAATCAATGAAGATCTATCTCATACTGGCATGATTCTTAAAGAAAAATAAGAACACAAAGGACACAAATCATGTGAACAAAACAAAAACCGAGGTATACCGATATTTGTTGAAGAAGAAAGATGGGATGCCAACCGGGGCATACCCAAGCTTAGATGCTTGAGTATCCTTTGAAATATTTACTTGGGCTGCCTTGGGCATCCCCAAGCTTTAACTCTTGTCTCTCTTTATTCTTCTCACATCGGTAACTCCTCGTTCTTCAAACGCTTCATTCACAAAAACTTAAACAAAAACTTGTGAGATCCGTTAGTGTAATAAAGCAAACTACCACCTTAAGGTACTGTAATTAACTCATTCTTTGTTTATATTGGTGTTAAAACTACTGTATTCCAACTTCTCTATGGTTCATACCCTACATACTAGCCATAGATGCATCAAAATAAGCAAACAACACACGAAAAACAGAATCTGTCAAGAACAGGACAGTCTGTAGTAATCTGGAAGTTTAGTGAACTTATGTAACCCCACAAATTATGAAATAAATTTGCCAATTTGAACAATTTGTACAGAAGTAATGTGCAAAAAGTTTCAGACCCATTTGACTTTCCAGTAAAGAATGTAAATTCATGCACTACATCCAAAGTTTCTGTTTTTGTTCTGCACAAAGTCAGCAAGCAATCTTATCATACTAAAACCAAAGCTTGGCACAAAACTTTTATAATACAATGGTTATATAGAAGGGGATAATTATTTACAGAGAAACTTCCATGAAAAATTCTACATATTTTCTGTGAGCATGAACACAAGTGCTCAAGGTCGACCCTCACTTCTTCAATGCATAACTTTCCAATCACTTCTCCTTTTGAAAAACTTTTTTAGGCATGAGAGGCAAGTAAATATTTTTTTGGTATTTTCATTATTTTTAAATTTTTTTGTATGTTTCACCCACAACTAAACAGAAACAAAAAGGAAAAACAAAATCTACTAAGTGAAGAAAGCAAACAAGCACACACGAAAATATCAACCCCACGCTATTGCTCCCTGGCAACGGCGCTAGAAAAGAGCTTGATAATCCCCAAGTGCAGGGAATCATCGTAGCAATTCCCAAAGGTGGAAGTGATAAGTATGGAGTGTCGAACCCACAAGGAGCTAAAGGTAAGATCAATATTCTCTCAAGCCCTATCTGCCATTGATATGACTCTACGTGCACCTAACGTTTGCTTCCAACTAGAAACAAGAAATAAAACTGTGTTCTGGGTATAAAGAGGATAACTTTGTATGATATCGGAGAGCTAAAATATAAAAGTAAGTGATGTTATCATAAAGTTAGAATATATTACTAAATAATATAAATAGCGAGTGTGGAATAATGATGAATCGGTGTGCGGAATTGTCCTAGGCAATTGTTAACAAGATTGGTAGTCGTCATTGCAATTTCATATGAGGGAGAGGCATAAGCTAACATACTTTTCCCTACTGGGATCATATGCACTTATGATTGGAACTCTAGCAAGCATCTGCAAATACTAAAGTTCATTAAGGTAAAAACCCAACCATATCATTAAAGCATCAAGTCCCCTATTATCCCATACGCAACAACCCCCTTACTCGGGTTTGTGTTTCAGTCACTCACGCAACCCACTATAAGTAGATCATGCACATATTGCAACACCCTACAACGGGAATCCCTCACGCTTGCGTGACATGGAGGGCACCATAGGACAGCACCAAAATAAAACATACAACTCGTACCAATCTAGATCACCAATCAACCCAAGGACAAAAGATATCTACTCAAAACATCATAGGATGGCAACACATCATTGGATCATAATATGTAGCATGAAGCACCATGTTCAAGTAGGGATTACCGCGGTCTGCGAGAGAGTGGACCGCGTAAAAGAGATGAGGATGGTGATGATGATGAAGACGATCACCGCGGCGATGATTCCCCTCCCGATGGCACTCCTGTGCCACCAAGAGAGAGGAGGAGAGGTTCTCCCCCTTGTGCTTCCTCCTCCATGGCTTTCCCCCTCTGGTCCTTGGCCTTCATGGTGATGATGGCCCCTACGAGATCCTCCTCCATGGCCTCCGGTGATGATGGCCCCCTCCGGCAGGGTGCCAGAGAGGGGCTAGATTGATTTCTCGTGGCTACAGAGGCTTGCGGCGGCGAAACTTCCGATCTGGGTTATTTCTCGAAGGTTTCTATATTTATAGGAATTTTTGGCGTTGGTTTCATGTCAGGGGAGTCTCCGGGCTGTCCACGAGATAGGGGGCACGCCCCAGGGGGGGCGCCCCCCACTCACATGGGCATCCCGGGACTCTTCTGGCCCAACTCCGATGCTCCGTGGTCTTCTTTTGGTCCAAAAAAAATCCTCAAAAATTGGCACGTCAATTGGACCCCGTTTGGTATCCCATTTCTGTAAAACACAAAAACAAGGAGAAACAGAAACTGTCACTGGGCTCTAGGTTAATAGGCTAGTCCGACAAATCATATAAAATGACATATAAATGCCTATAAAACATCATAGATGGATAATATAATAGCATGAATACTTCATAAATTATAGATATGTTGGAGACGTATCAAGCAACATCAAGGTTGGTTGTGAAGCTCCTGGAATGCTCAACTATAATTTGGATATCATTTGTGCAGTTCAACTAAGATCGAGCGTGAAGTCTATATCTCCGTTTGCACAGAAAAGGTGGAAAGGAGGATGACTAACAAGTGATGAAACATGCATCAAATGAAAAGAAGCATCTTCCTTATCTGAATGGCAATCCTACAAGCACAGTAGCATTTTCTAAAGCAGTGGCATTGCTAGATATTAGTGTGGGCATTAGGATTAACTATGATAACCGTTAAATACAACATTACTTTGGGCACGGGAGAGTAGGCGGACCAGGACAGTTGCATTTCTAACGAAAAGAACCAACTTATCTTAATGGGAAATTTTAGCAGGACATGTAAAGAAGTGCCATTGATTCATATTACTGGAGGCATTACATTGAAAACAACATTGGTTTAATGTGTCATTACTTTTAACAGTGCGACTGCTACATTTTACCAGTGGCATTACATAAGAGTGGCTCGGGGCAACAAACATCAGAACAGGATATCTGGGTTGGTCCCATTTTTGTTCGGTATAGCCACCTTATACTATGTGAGGCTAGCAAATCTAGTGCTGGACTTACTCTGTTGACTTGTCCCCCAGTCCCCACTTTCTTTCCTTTTTCAACGAATAGATCGGGTTTATATTGAGTTTGTACTGCGTTTCCCTTTATTTCCCTATTAGACCTAGAGACCAGTTGGATAGCCAGTTTGTGCTACTTTTCACCCCCATTATTTCCTCTTTCGACCAAGTCCTAGATTCAGGTAACAAATCCTCCCCCACCCCACCCCCTTTCTTCCTTGTTTGAACCAAGTAGTACTAGATTCGAGTGCATGAACTAGTTTTACCTCTTAAACGTAAAAAAATAGGTGGTTTTCGAACAGCCGACCGATCCTATATATGAGGGGGCCTGAGAAATAGTAAAAGATATAAATGCAGCGACGTCGGGAGCTCGGGAAGTAGAGCAAGGCCGGTTTCGAAGGAATTATACCTAATGGTCGTCGGGATGTCGCTAGGTGGGCAGCGGGAGGCCGGATCTGCCCACACTATGACAGCGAGGAACAAGGGGTCGGAGGCCCTCCCTCACCAGCGGTGCTTGGGAGAGAACGGCAAGGCAGGCTGTTCGGGACGTGCCAAGCAGTGGGTAAGAGCCGTCGCCGAGGATGACCGTGTGAAAGTTGCACCTTCTCACCTTCCCTGGCAGAGAGGATCCGGCTGGATCTGTGACCAGCGGTGAGCAGAGAGAGAGAGAGTGTGTGTGTGTGTGGCCACCGCTGTCGTGTTTAGATTTGGAGAGGCCGAGACAGTGTGAAGAGAGCAACACTAGCAAGCAAGCACGGAGGCTCCTGCCTATATAGTAGAGTAGTACTAGTTTTCTTTTGTCTACCGAAGCCGGCTTGACCTCGTCAATGACTGTCGAGAAGTCTTCATGCACGTGGCCCGGAGGCGCAGTTGTCGTCATTTTGATCTGAAGCTCTAGATTATAACATATAACACGAAAAAATGCCACATGACAAGAAATCATAACCTCACTGACCAAAGGAGACAACATGAATCCCGACGGACAAACTAGACGAGGAACAAAGCTCAAATTAAAGATAAACTCGTAGAAAAGGGGTCCGTCGATAGATGTCCTAATTAACATAGCCGGCTTGACCTAGATGGCAGCCGAGTAGTTACTGTTCGTGCATGTGCCCCCAATGACTAGCCCAACTCAGTTGTCGCTGTTTAACCCTCGCAGTGATCCGAAGCATATGACACCTAATTTTGCAAGATGACAAGAAATCTTTTTTAGATTTCTCACCACAACTACAGCCATGTACAACACAGCCTGCACAATATGTAGACGATAACCAATCCAGGCGTGTCTACTGGAGTCTGTACACATGCATGGACGAAATGATCTTCCGTGTCTTGCAGGGATAGTCCAGGCACCAACGTAGTACAACACTTCTCTAGTACTATCGCTCGTCTCCCTCTTCTATTGAGTCACCCGACTTGCGGGGCCGGAGAGTGTGCCTATGGTCGGTTCTCAGTTGCCGTCCCACATGTGTGTGTGAACGCAATATGACGCGCGCTCCATTCGGAGAGCAGCGTGCTAGATCGACCGACCGTCTGGGGTGCGACGCGAATGCGACGGGCGTGCTGTATACTCCGTACATGTGTACCGCCGTTTTCTAGACGCTTTGCTCCATGGCGTGGGCGCAATCCATGGATACAAAATTAGTATACTGTATACTATTTAAAAGTCGACGCCGGGGCTTTTCCTGCGCGGTAGGAGGCGGGGCAGTTCCGCCTAGTCGGTTCGACGGAGACGCGAGAAGATGAGGGAGTAGGCTGCTGCAAATGTAGGGTTTTGTAATTTGACATTGAGTTATTGCTGGACAGGTGGGGCCCCGTGATTTGACTTGTCATTATCATTTTAACTATGGCGCTACGACCGGCGTGAGTCTCCTGATTCCTGACCACCTCCATACAGGTGCCTCTCCCAATGCTCAATCATGTAGTAGAGGCTGGCTCTTGCATGAGAGCCCACTTCTCCACTTTTTCCTTGCCTCTCTTTCCTCCACATATGCAAAAATGACATGTAAAGCGCACTATTGTACTTACTTGCTCCTACAGGTGCTTAAGCTTGCCACATAGGCATAAAGTCTGATGTGGCAAGTTAATCAAGAAGAGAGAGACTAGTTTGGTGACCCAAGGAAGAAACGGTGCTAAGCGCGTGTACCTAGGTGAAAAGACAATTCTGAGTATATAGCTAATTAAATGAAGCAAACTTAGCAACACCATTTCATTGGAAGAGGTCACTCCATGGCAAATGCAATAAATACTAGTACTCCCTGTGTCCCATAATATAAGAACGTTTTTGGCACTACACTAGTGTCAAAAACGTTCTTATGTTATGGGACGGAGGGAGTACGAAGAAATAGATAGAGAGGAGTAAAAAAATATACACTTATAGCCAACCTTATAGCTAACCTTGTTGTAGTATGAGTGACTAATTGATGACTATGTATGACATGCCAACATTAGATAGCCCAACGCACCGTGTTAAATCTCCAAGGGCGTGACCACGCGAGCAACGCGACGGTCGTGGTAGGCGCGACCATGATACGGGCTGCTGGCAGCCCTTGGATCTAAGATCAAACAGTCGCACGCTAAGTTGCTGAAAATTTGCAGAATAACCCTCCAGGATAGGATATTCACCCATAGGTCTAGAATCACGCCATGCAACCGTTCGATCTCAGATCCAAGGGCTCTCGGAAGCCCATATCATGGGAGAATGGAAAGCCACTACCCTGCCATTCGCACGATGGTAGTTCGCTCCTACTCGTCCCCGCACGTCCTTCAATACTACGGCGGTTCGCTCCTTGTTGTCCCGTCCATTCACATTATGGCAGTTCCACTAATCCTAACCCTCCTCCCAAATCCATGGCGTCCCAAATCTCCCTGATCGGCGGTGAGTATAAGGTTAGAACCATCACTGGCGATGAGTTCTACGTCATCTACACCCGTTCTTCCGTGGTGGTGAAAGGATTCCTTTCTCGCTTCAGACGCATGTTCGAAGACTCAGATGATGAGTGGGTCGCTGGGCTAGATGTTGAGTACACAACAGTCGTGGGAAGAGAGAAGGATCTAAAGGACGAAGAGAGGAAGAAGCCCGCCGTGATCCAGGTTTGCGTGCATGACTTATACTTGGTCTACCACATATGCCATGTCGATGTTGAGTGTCAGGATTTTAAGGACTTCCTCGAGAGAAACCTAGTCAAATTCGTCACTGTAGACTTTGGTAACGACAAAGAAGTCCTGCGTCGGATAGGACTCATTGTAGGTAACACCTTCGACCTCCAAAAGAATCGACTGGTGTCCTCTCATCAGCCTTCAATGCTGACCCTGGCAGGATCCATGGTTCATCCTTCATACGGTAAACTGGAGAAATCTTCATACACGTTTCATCGTCATGCATGGCAGCGGAATGTACTAGATATAGACCACATCCACTATGCTGCAATGGATGGCTACCTTTGTTTCAATATCTACAAGGGTTAGATGAAGAGCAACAACCAAGTTGGCAGTTCAAGCAAAGAAGTATCGGCCAAGAGGAAGAGGGATAAGGACGAAGTCGAGGACGTGGACGAGGACTCCGAGTAAGGTGGCAGTGTAGTTGCTCATGGTGGTTCTAATGCAGTGTCTACCGGAATAGTTGCAACGTTTAAATTCAGGTGTGCTTAATTTAATTTGAGGGGTGTGTTGTGCTGAGCCCCCAGCAGAACTATGTTATGTTTCTTCTTGTTACTTTAACTCTTCAGTACGTACATACTAGTATTTCTTACGTTTGATCTTTTAGTTGGTATAGTACTACCACTCATTTCTTCCATTATATACATACAATATATATGGCCAACATCATATAGCCAGTAGTTTAGTTTTCAAAGAATTTCATGGTGCTTAGTTTTGTCAAAAGAATTCCAGGGTGCTTAGTTTTATTTGAGGGGTGGGTTCTGCTAGACACCATTATTGTGACTAGCCTTTTTAATAGTACTATATGCATAATTTGGCGACAACCGCTCTCCATATGTACCACCTTTTTTTTAGTTTCAAGTTTTGCTCCATGGCGCAATCCATCGATACTACTGTTGTACAAAAGTATTCATTTTTAAAAGGCTATTGGGCGGGGCAGTCTAGCTTGGTTGGTTTCACGAGAGGCGAGGGCCTTTGTGATTTGACGGCTCATTACTGCTGGAAGGCGGGGCCTTGTGATTTGACTGCTCGTATAAATGCGCCGACGACCTAATCAAGGAGGAGCAAAGAACCGTGCGGTATACTCAAGTTTTCCACTGGAAAAGTACTGCGACGGAGGAGCACGAAACACGGCAGCCCAGTGCCATATGGCGATAAAAAATGATCTACTCCGTAATTTGCTAGTCATCTCATTGTTAGCATTGTTCTATTCATTCCCTCAAAAAGAACCATTGTTCTATTCATGCCTCGCATAGAACGTGACACGTGCGGCGAAACAGCCGAAGCAAAAGAAGAAGGAAGATTATCACCCTAAATGATCTAATTCACCGCGGAGTCGTAACTGCTTCTTCATCGCCTCCACGACCTCCATATCCTTGCGCGGCTCCTCCACCATCTTCTTCATTATGTCCATGACGCGGGATTTATGGACGCGAGCCTTCATCATTTGTTCCACTGCCGCATTACGTACCTTGACAGCAGCCGGGTGCTCGATGCGGAGCTTCGCCAACTCCTCCTTCTGTTCCATGATGAGGGCCTGCAGCATCTTCATCGAGGAACTACTATTCTCATGCAGCTTCTTCCAGCCGGCTTTCTTCTCCTTCAACAGGTCGATCTCGTGGCAGAGCTTCTCCTTGACCTCCTGAAGTCGCAGGATTTCACCGGTCGCCTTCTTCTCCGAGGCAATGCTCTTCTTCAGCAGCATCACCAAGCCGGCGGTCAACTCCTCCTGCTGATTGAGCTCAGCAGGCATGTCGTCGAGCCTCTCCTTCAGCAACTCCATCAAGCCTTGGATGAACTCCTTCTGCTTATTGAGGTACTTATTGAGCTGATCGGGCATGCCGTCGAGGGATAACAACTCCAGCTCCGCCGGCTCGACATGTTCGCCTCCGCGGCTAGGGCGCTCCTGGGAGCCATCGCCTGCCCGTGAGAGATCTTTCGAGGTCTCTGCGTGGCGGCGAGCCCTCTCTTTTTTTTCCGCAGCCTTGGTTACCGCTCCCTTGTTACGAGTAGTTCTCGACCTAGAGCTCTGCTCACCGGCCATGGCAACGATGGACGAAGATGAAGCACTTATGAGGAGGAAAGGTGGACTAATTTTCGGTTAGGTAGTTCCCCTTTTTATAACCTAATACCTGCCATGGCAACGATGAAGTACTAATACCTGCATAGTGGGAACACATTCAGGTTTGGTACGTAATAGTAGGTGTGAGCAGGCTTTCAAATGTGATGGGAACAAGGTAAAGATTAATTGATGGTTTTGGTTTTGAGGCCCGAAACGGCTCCCGATGAGTTTAGCAGAACATAAATTTCAAGTACTACACTGCTCAAATGCGTAAATATTATGTTACTGTCAAAAATTGGCACAAAATACGAAGGAGACCAATGGAAGTACTACTAGCAACCCACGATTTAACTACTCGCATGCGCGCAGTGGAGTAATAATGTCTTTCTTCCGCCCTCACGTCCACTCAATTTGCATGCACTGTATTAATTGACCATCAATGAAGTGAACAACTTTACACGCGTCAAATTATCATATGGGGTGGATCTTGGTACAAAATTGCGTCCGCCCGTGTACCCGCGTGTGCATGCAAGGGAATGAGTGCGTGCGTGGCGTGCGTGCACATCTTCGCTTCGTGCATGTACCGCCGGTATGGCTCAGGGAGGACGAGTACATTCTTCTGGAACCAGCAACATGTCACTGTGATCAATGAGGTCGCGACAACGCCTCCACATGTGACACGTGGCTTCATGAACTGTAAGAGAGACACTATGTAAGGTGCCATTGGTATTCTAATTTACGTGTTTTGCACATACTCGAAGTACTAGTAAGGTACACGTGAATTGCATGCATCAGATTTTGCAACCAAATTATGAATAAATACCACACTATAGCATGTAAGCTCTGAGTCATATATGCCTGATGTAGCCCTTCGTTTAATTCTTATAGTTCATCTCATTCAAAATCAATTAGAGGGTGCTTGGATACGTTTTAGTCCCATGACTAAAAGTAGTGAGACTAAAACATGCTAGCCTCATCCATGCTTGGATCCAAATACTAAGGAGACTAAAATCAAGTTAATGAGCATTTATTATCCTCCAAACCCTCCAATCCAGAACTCGCCCGTGTTAAATGAGAGGAGTTAAATGAGGAGAGAGAGGACTAATCCACATTTTAGTAGGGGTACCCCTGACTAAATTTTTTTAGTCTTAAGACTAGTTTTTGCCCCTCTTTAGTCAGGGGTGCTTGGAACTTTAGTCTCTTAAAGAGACTATTTTTAGTTAGACTAAAATAAGTCCCTTGGATCCAAGCAACCTCTTAGTTTTTATAAAAAAGCTAAGAAAGCGGGAATAGCAAAAACATGGGATTGTAGTGGAATGTCGTCTTGAATCCTACAGGATTGTACGAGTGTTTGATTGTGCATGGAAAAAACGCAGAATTCTTTCAAAGAGGTTTGAGTGAATGGGATGTTTCCTATGAAATCTAGTGCAGATGAATCATATGGAAAAATTCCTATGGTTTACAATCCTACGAATCAAACAACCAAGATAGGAAAAATTCCTAATGATTAGAATCCTCCAAAATTCCTTTGAGAATCCTTTGAATCAAAGAAGCCCTTAATCTATTTTATGATTCATGGAATTTTGCATTGTAAAGCATAAAGTAAAAACAAATAATGGCAATTCAACTAGAAAAAAGTTTGGGCAGTTATGATACGGAAGATTCTAGAACAAAAGAGAACCATTGTTGTTTTGAGGTTTGTGCATTATGCTTAAGTTCAACCATGGAGTCTGCTAGATTGTACATGTGGCAAAATCCGGTGGGGGGAGACTATGAAGGAATGCACAAGTGCGAGATCGATATTTAGATAGAGGGGGCGAACGCGTGCGCTGTTGCACGCAGTGGCGGAGCCATGAAAAATAAATGAGCTAGGGGGCCAAGCATTGTTAATCCTTTACGAGGAGGGTCAATTCATGAAATTAAACCTTTTTTAGCAGCAATTGTCTAGTGATCACATTCATATTAGCCTCGATATATAGTGATGTTAGGGGGGGTAGGGCCCTTACTGCCCCCTGTCTTCGCCATTGTGCGCGCGTCTGAGAGATGAAGCGGTCGGCATGGATGATGATAGGGGGGCGTTGGATATATAATTAATGTGGACGTGGGAAAGAGGGCGAGACCTCACTGGATATATCGATTGATTGGTTTGTGTGGAAAACTATGAAAGACCTAGCTATATACACACATACATAGAGGAACATCGATCGTTGCGCATGCATGCGTGAGAGATAAAGAATGCCCGATATGATGGAGAGGGGGATGTGTGTGGGTGTGTGCCTTCATGGGAGACCAACCTAAAGAAAAAGATTGCATGCGTGTGATGGATAATGCAGACTGGTAGTGTGTGTTCATGCATGCATGAGAGAAAGTTAGTGGTACAATTATAAAGAGAAGACTACTGTGTCGGTGCAAAAGAATAGGTGAGGTCATAATCAATGTAAAGTTGAATTCAAATATTTGAATAAGATATCCTGATGTTTGAAACCCATGCATGCATGAATATAACGGAGATCTGCGCGGTGTGGTTTGGAAACAAGCATGTTGTAATGTATACACATTGAACAAGGTCAGACTGATTTGAATTTGAGATACTAATGGCAGACATCATTTGGCCACGTCGCATCCGTGCATGGACACACTATTCTAATTGGAGATGCTGGGCGGCTTTCGCATCACATATCTATATATCTATACCCCTATATATATTATATTATATATTTTTTATTGTGTGCGGGTAACTTTAACTTTGAAAGATGGTCGTTGGATGAGGCGAATCCGATGGTCCAAAGATGGCAAATTTGAGCACTATTGGCTGCTGGATATCATCTAGATTCCACCAGATTTCGCCACATGTATAATCTAGAAGACTCCATGGTTGAACTTAAGCATAATGCACAAACATCCAAACACATGCACTTCTTATTTGTTCTAGAATCTTCCGTATCAGAATTTCCCAAATGTTTTTCTACATGATTTTCCATTATTTGTTTTTACTTTATGTCTTACAACGCACAATTCCATGAATCTTAAAATAGATTAGCTTTCTTATAAAAACTAGATGATTTTGAATGAAATGAAATATAAGAATTAAACAAACATCTACATCATGCATATATGACTCAAAGCTTGCATGCTATAATGTGGTATTTATTCATAATTTGGTTGCCAAATCTCATGCGTGCAATGCACGTGTACCTTACTCTAGTCTAAATGGTGTTTGTGTGTGTGTTGTGCGTGTTGAGGTGCAAATTGTCTTTTTTTGGGTACACGTTAAGCTTGTTCTTCCGAAATTTCAAGCCGCGCCTTGTTATGCCGAAAATTGAAGCTAGCGTCTCTATCTATCATGCTGCGAAACTCCCGCCTCTTCAACCCGCGCCTTGTTAGCCCGAAATATTTAAGATATATCTTTGTCTCGTTGTGCTCCGACAACTCCGTCCATCTCAACCCGCGCCTTGCAATTCCGAAATTACAATGCGCGCGAAAACTCCCACCTCCTGTGAAATCCTGACATGCGAAATGCCCGTGGTACCCCTGAACTGAAAGAACCGCCTCAAATCGGTGGGGGGTACTTTCATAACTTACCCCACATTTCAGACAAGCGCGTCTCTAAGCCATGGTTCCCCACTGCCATCCCATCCGCCCACCCATTCATAGACCGAGGCCGCGAACACCCGCGATGAAACCCCACACCCTGCTCCGTCCGCCACCCAACCGGAGCCTCTTCCCCGACGATGTCGTCCACAGCAACACCTCGACGTCCCTCATCCACCGTACCGGATGAGGATCCGTCGTCGATCTCATCGTCCCGCCGGTTCAACCACCCCGTCCTCCACCTCCAAGGAGTTGTCCCGATGTTCCCCTCGTCTTCCGTGCCACCTCTATTCCCACACCGTCATCTTCACCTGCACCACCGGAAGAGCATCATCATCACCGTTTCCTCGGATGAAGCTGCGGCCTAATCGGCGCCACCAAAGAGGCTGTACACTAATCGCCGCATTTTTTTCTTGATTCGATCTCACGGTGCTGCTGGCGCTCGATCCCGAGCCGACACGGCGTGGCTCCATCCACGGCGGCATCGCCGGACACTTCCTCCACAGCGTCGCTCCCTCGGCGGCGACGTCCACATCAGTAGGAGCTGCTGCTGCTTTATCTCTCGCTCGCGCTGCTGCTCTGCTCTTGCTCTCGGTCCCCTGCCTGGTCTTCTCTTGCTATTGCTCTTGCTCGCGCTGCTGCTCTAGCTCTTGCTCTTGCTTGCGATGCTGCTCCGATTTGGCTACACTTCATTCGACTGAATCGACTTTTGGGTCAGTCGATTTTCAAGGGGTGGGCTCGCCGGGGTGAAGGAAGAACCAGCCACGGCGGGGAGGGGCCTCGCCGGAGAGGTACCCCACTATCTATCTTAGGGTTCAGGATGGGGGCAGTGGTCGCCGGCGGTGGCGGGGCGTTGGCGGGGCGGTGGCGTGGAGAAAACGCTCGGCACAGGGGGGCCTAGAGGGATGGCCGGGGCGGCGGCGGACCGGCGGTGGGGAGTGTTTTTGGGGCGGGCGGGGCGGCGCACCACCGGCGGCGGGCGGCGGGGGGCTGCTGTTTGGCCGGTGATGGCTGGCGGCTTAGGGGGGTGGAGGTTGAAGATGAACCGCATGCCCTTGATTTCGTATCCAACGACTGCAAAATCGACTGACCAGAGATGAAAAAGTCAGTCGACTGACGTGTAGCCTCAACTTGCTAGTGCGTTCAGTTTCGACAGCAAAATTCAGTTTCGATAGCAAAATTCAGTTTCGACAGTTAAGTTCAGTTTCGACAGTTAAGTTCAGTTTTGACAGTTAAGTTCAGTTTCGACAATTAAGTTGAGAGATGAGCGGCTGATGTATTTTACATCTAGCACTTTGTGGTTATGTATTTTATGTCATGTATTGGAGATGCTATTAGAATTCCACTCAGGTTAACATTGTTCGTTGTCTCTCTTGTCCTGTTTCAGCCTCGGTGTCGTACAACTCACCGGAGCTGCTCCAACGACGAAACCCTCCATCACAGCGGAGCAGTACCTCGGGCTCCATCTCCAGACGCCTAAGATCATCTTCTCCTCCTCCGATAGCAAAGTCAGCCGGAGCATCCTCACCGGCCAACCCAATCATGCTGAGATCGACATGGCTTCGCCAAAGAGGTTGTACACTTGTTGCATCTCTTTTTTACTCTACATGTGATATATATTGTCCACTGAGCACTCGTAGTAATGGGAAATACGGTTATTTTATCCTACTATATGACAAGCAGTGAGGTACCAGGCAACTTAGCTATTCGTGATGGACTCTCTTGAACGCCATCATTATTTATCTCTGTGTGTTTGAGTTGTGCATTTGTCGATGGGCCTGGGAGTTGAGCTAGTATGGCAGTGGCCTGGGTCCAAAGTAATAGAAGTAGCACAAAACATTTTTTTAGTGTAGGATTTTCCTTGCTCAAGCCTGCCTACTAGAATCGCCAATGCTTGGAAGGAAAAGTGAATGAAAAACATAGGAATTGGAAAGTTTCCTATGGTACTACTTTTCATGAATTTGGTGCAAAGGAATGGAGCAAAGGAAAACTGTAGGATTTGTTCCTTTAGTGTCTCCTTAAAAGAAAAACCATACGAATTCTAATTTCCACTTCTCCTCCTTTTCATATTCCTATTCATCAAGCACAAGACTTAAGAGATAGTAGCATAATAGCATTATAACCGTACATTTTCTTGTGGTTTGACTTAATCTCACCATGCTTTTTTGCATCCTGTGATCTTCCAATTGTTGTGAATCAAACGCCCAGATTGGCAGAAATCCTGTGTTTCTAAATTCTCTGTTTTGCATGTGCATTCCTATCCTATTCCTGTCTATTTCCTATCCCTGGATTGTTAGAATCCTCAAATTCAAACAAGCCCTTACTCAATTACTTCTGTTACAGATATGTGTCAAAGAAAACCTTGTGTGGTTTGTCCTGCTCCTGCGGCGCTGTGTTCCACCCTAGCTCAGCTGCTCCAACAATGGAAGGGTTCACCACAGCAGGGATCCGCTCTCCAGACTGTCTTTCGCCGCCTCAGATCTTCTTCCCTGCCACCGGCAGCCACGACAACTGCATTACCATCATCAACTGAGCAGATGATCTTGAGGACTACACGGGTCTGCAAGAGAGGTCGCACTCTTCTGTGTCTGCTTACGTTATGCGTCACTTAATATGATGACATGCTACATTATCATCGTGTTCACCTATTATACTTTGAGTTAGGTCCAAACTAATGCTGAAACTTGAGCTTTTAAATGGTTGTGGGGTACATATTGTGGCAGCAATCAGTACTATCTGTCTACTATCTGGTTAATCTCCGGTGTCTACTATGAGTTTCATGTTGGGTGCAAACAAACATTAAAGGAGCCATTATCTGTATTTTTTAACTAAAGCTATTATCTGCCTGCTATCATTGGTTTTGTTTCTATCCACAGTTTGCTACCATCACTCTGGATTTGTGCATGCACTCCTTACATAATCTCACTATGTTTTATTCCTATGCATGCCAGTTATTGTACACAATGGAACTGATCATGTAGAGCAAAAGAGACGAGCCTTGCGTGGCAATAAAATGTCATGCAGACGTCGTTCCATGGTGAGCGCAAAGGCAGCCCCCCTCCACCCATTTCGGATCGTAATCAAGGAGAAGATAACTGTTCTGAGGGGGATTCATAAGGAGAAGACCACTCCTATTTACCCCATGAGGTCTTCGCTCTAACTTGGCATGCTGATGTTGGTAATATCATGCATATGGTGCCTTGCATTGCTTACTGTATACATTAAAGATGCCATCTTCTTAGTTTAGACATGCTTTGTGTCAATGACATCTGTTTAGTTTATTTATCGTATATGTGAATCATGCAATGCCATCTTGTCTAGCCAGGCATCATATATCTGAATTTTGCAATGCCATCCTGGTTACCCAGTCATCTTATATGTGAATTATATCATGCCATCATTTTTTATTATGTGTTAAATCTGTCAACAATTTTAGTACATTCAATTACTCTTCCTGTGCATCAGCCATTCGGCACGGTCATGGAAAAATCTGGAGTGGAAACAAGGTCTTCAGAGCAGACAATGCTATCTGACGAAGCGCATGTCTTGCTGGTTACCCATAGCTCCTCAGAGGAGGATTCAGAGACAGATGACCAGTCATATTCCCCCCCCCCCCCCGAGGTGCATGCCCTAACTTGGCAGGGTTATGTTGCTCATATCGTGTGTATGGTATCTTGCATTGCTATGTCATTTGCTTAGTTTAGACATGCTTTGTGTGAATGCCACCTGTTTAGTGTCTAATTACCATATATGTGAATTATGCAATGCCATCTTGTTGCAAGACATTATATATGTGAATTATGCAATGTTATCTTGTTGCAAGGCATTATGTATGTGAATTATGCAATGCCATGCTGTTTAGG
>NC_041387.1:621792812-621797585 GCF_002162155.2 Triticum dicoccoides
TTGGCAGGGTTATGTTGCTCATATCGTGTGTATGGTATCTTGCATTGCTATGTCATTTGCTTAGTTTAGACATGCTTTGTGTGAATGCCACCTGTTTAGTGTCTAATTACCATATATGTGAATTATGCAATGCCATCTTGTTGCAAGACATTATATATGTGAATTATGCAATGTTATCTTGTTGCAAGGCATTATGTATGTGAGTTATGCAATGCCATGCTGTTTAGGCAAGCGTCATATATGTGAATTATTTCATGCCGTCCTTTTTTTGTATTTATCATTGCTTTTGTCGACAATGTTTGTATATTCAACTGCTCTTCCTGTGCATCAGCCATTTGAATTGGTGATGGAGAAATCTGGAGTGAAAACAAGGTCTTCAGAGCAGACAATGCTACCTGCTGAAGCAGATATCTTGCTGGTTACAGATAGCTCTTTAGAGGAGGATTCAGAGGTAGATGACCAGTCCTATCATCCCCCTGAGGTGTATGCTCAAACTTGGCAGGGTTATATTACTCATATAATGCATATGTTGTATTGCAATGCTTAGTTTTTACATCATATACACAATATTGAATGCCATCTCCTTAGTTGACACATTATATATGCGATTGCCCTCTGCTCACTTCCTTAGTATATAAATCATATATTTGAATTATGTCATGCCATGATGTTTACATAGAAAGCATGTATCTGAATTATGGCATGCCAACCCATTTTCTAAAGGCATAATATAGTTATATCATCTCATCCTGTTTACATAGTCATCATATTTTAAATTATGTCATTCTGTCCGTGAATTATATCATGCCTTCATGTTTCCATCGACGGCATGTTTGTGATTTATGGCATACCAACCACTTTAATAGACACATCGTATAGTTATATCATGTCATCATGTTTACATAGTCATCATATTTTGAAGTATGTCATTCTATCATGTTTAGTTAGCCATCATACATGTGAAATTGTGTCATGCTATCCTGTTTAATCAGCCATCATATATGTGAAATTATGTCCTGCTATTATGTTTGCTTAGACAACATAAATGTGAATTATTTCATGCCCTGTTTTCTTCCCTACTATCCATTGCACCTGTCTATCTTACAATGTCTGTACATTCAATTACTTTTCTTGTTTATCAGCCATTTCAATTGGAGGGAGTGATGGCAGTATCTGTGGGAGTAAAAACACGGCCTTCAAAAAAGATCGTGCTACTTGTCGATGCAGATAGAACCACGGTTGTACTTGCCCAAGAACCAGCCCCACCACACATAACCCACACTCATGCAGATTGTACCCCTACCCAGTTGGACAGAGAACCAGCTACACACCTTCTAACCCCAACCCCAGCAGATAGACACCAAGTTCCCGTTGACACAAGACCGTCTCCACCACAGAGCACCCAAACACGAGCAGTTAGTAAGGCAACTGTAGTGCCCAAATCACGAGGACCACCACTCTGAATCCAAAGTCAACTTAAAGTAGAAGAAGAATTGTTCTCAGGTCAGGTTCCATAGCTATGGTTCATACTACTTTGCTCCTGCATCACTGTATTTACTGATACCAACCAATTTCAAATTTGAAGGATGCAAGTGAAACTCCAATGGCGCAACAGGTATGTTTTAAACCTATTTCTTCAAAGTGTTTGGCTGTTTGCTGTTGTAACTTGCTCTATGTTCATTTCAGTTTCAATTGAATAAACAGTTATGTTCTCATGCCATGCACATTATAAGTGTTGTTATTGTTGTGTAGTTTCCCACACTTATATTTTGTCTATGCTGCTTTGTCTTAAATAGATATGATTCGAACTGTATCTATCTTGATTTGGCAACATAAACTAGAATGATATAGACCATACAGTGACCATACTACATAGATATATGTTTGTTTCATGTTGTTATCCTGTCCACCTTACTACTGAACTGGTTTACCAAAATGAGTTTCATATACTACATTGTAAACCTGAGATGTGTTTGTTTGTTTCTCTTTTAGAACGCGGATAAAATATTGGAGAAGAGTACCCTGTTATGCAATGGTAAAGGAAGTAATGTAGATAAGGTTCAAGATAGTGAGACATCCCTATTGGTCTCCAAGAAAGTTGATAAAAACTATATTGAAGACACTAAGACAACCACAAAGTCTTTTCTTGATGTAGTGTTCGAGTTACTCACTATCACTGCTGGCACCAGCTCTTCGAACTCATTGCCTGAATCAGTTCGGCTTCTTGAGTCCCAACTTCAAGTTAAAAGTCATCGATCAGATGTTATGCGACAGGAAGCCAAAGGACTGAGGAAGTCCCTGCAGAATTCAGATGCATACTTTCTGGTGCAACAACAAGCACTGGAGGACCTAAGCGCCAAACAAGAGAAAGTTAATAAGCTTGCTAAGCATCTTGCCAGCATTATGGGTACCCAGGATATTGTTTCTTGAGATCTTCTGAAGTGGTTTCAGTTCTGAACTTGTTTTGCTGCGGCGTTTATATGCTGCTGTGTTCCCTATATTTGCACTGGTGGCGAACTTTGATGCCCAGTGGATGTAATATGTGTAATAGCCGTGATAGCCTAGTGTAAGTTGCTTGCTTATTTATTTCCTTGTTGTCTTGTTTATTTGTTTGCTTGTAGTCAGTGTAGTTCTTTTTCTGCGGTTTGCTAGTGGCTGCAATAACCTATTTTTTAAAACTAGGCCACAATAACCATGTGCTAATATTTACTGTAGTGACACTGGACCTACGGGCCATATAAATAGTGGGCCTTCTACGGGCCGTAGAAATAGTGGGCCTTCTACGGGCCATTGAAACAGTGGGCCTTCTACGGACCGTAGAAATAGTGGGCCTTCTACGGGTCATAGAAACAATGGCCCTTCTATGGGCCGTAGAAACAATGGGCCTTCTACGGGCCGTAGAAACAATGGGCCTTCTACGGGCCGTATCATCAATGGGCCTTATACGGGCCGTATGATCGATTGGCCAAACATGGGCCAAACAGACCGCATTCTGGCCGTAAACGGGCTAGAGTTGGAATCGTCCGTTCATGGGCCGACCATAACGGTCCATCGTTAATAGGCCGTATTTGATGACGCTATGAAAACGACCCAATGTATTAACGGACCACAAATGGGCCAACTGTAACCACGGGCTAAATTGGGCCCACAAGCAGAAAATGACAGTAATGGGCCGTAAGTAAATGAATGCTGGAAATGATCCCAAGAATAAATGGGCTCTGAGAAGGCCGAAAGATAACATGGGCTGGAAACGGCCCAACGGAATAACGGGTCGTTAATGGGTATAAAGTGATACACTGTTCTATGCGGGCCAGTTTCACCACGGGCCGTTAATGGGTGTAAAGTGATACACTGTTCATTACGGGCCAGTTTCACCACGGGCCGTTAATAGGCCAAGAGTTACATAGGGCCTCATATGGGCCGAAAGACGTCATGGGCCATACATGGGCCAGAAGTGAAAACGGGCTGGAATCATATTGGATGGCCCAGATGACGCTACTGGGCCTAACTCGAATAGGGTGTAACGGGCCTTGGGTTAGCGGGCTGTAAATGGGCTATATGTGAACAGGCCGTTAACAGGCTTTCCATGGGCCGGCCCGCCACCTTTTGACCAAGTCAAACAGGCTGGCCTTTTCACATCAATGGGCCTCTGTTGGGCCGTGCCACGTGTCGATGTATCATAGGCGCCTTCTGTCCAATGAGTGGATGACATCTGTCCCAGCGATGAGCCAACACGTGTTCCCTCCAGCCAATGATGATTTTACACGTGGAAAATCCCCATTGGTCGGGGCTGTTAACGGGTTATCGGATCCAAAACCCGACCCGATAGGTTAACGGCGTTCCGTTACGGTGGATGCCACGTGTCGGTCACCCTTGATGAAAGCACTTCTGTGACGTGCGATTTATCGTCATGGAAGTGGACACTTCCGTGATGATAATTTTGGTAATGTCATGGAACACTTCTACGACAGCACAGGTATGACTATCTTGATTTTGTCATAAATTTGTCATGGATGTACATGCATGACAAAAAACGCGACCTACTGTGACAAACACGTATCATCACGGAAGTATATTTTTTTGTAGTGAAATTATCAAAGTACCGAACATGGATCATATGAGCGTGATGAAAACTAGCTTGACGATAATTCCCATGTGTCCTCGGGAGGTCTTTTCTCATTATAAGAAATTGTCCAGGCTTGTACTTTGCTACAAAAAGGATTGGGACACCTTGCTGCACTTTATTTACTTTCATTGCTTGTTACTCGTTACAATTTATCTGATCACAAAACTATCTGTTACCTACAATTTCAGTGCTTGCAGAGAAAACCTTACTAAAACCCGCTTGTCATTTCCTTCTGCTCCTCGTTGGGTTTGACACTCTTACTTATCAAAAGGACTACGATAGATCCCCTATACTTGTGGGTCATCATCCTCCCACTCGGGGGCTTAACTGCGAACCCGATTCGCCTAAGTTAAAACCACTCCGAGTGGAGAGCAATCCTCCCACTAGGGGGCTTAACTATGACCCCGTAATCGCCTAAGTTAAAAACACTCTAAGTGGAGAGGAATCCTCCCACTCGGGGGCTTAGCTGTGACCCCGTAATCGCGTAAGTTAAAAACACTCCGAGTGGAGAGCAATCCTCCCACTTAGGGGGGCTTAGCTGCGACCCCGTAATCGCCTAAGTTAAAAACACTCCGAGTGGGGAGCAATCCTCCCACTCGGGGGCTTAGCTGCGACCCCATAATCGCTAAGTTAAAAACACTCCAAGT
>NC_041387.1:621797884-621807116 GCF_002162155.2 Triticum dicoccoides
TCGCCTAAGTTAAAAACACTCTGAGTGGAGAGTAATCCTCCCACTCGGGGGCTTAGCTACGACCCCGTAATCGCCTAAGTTAAAAAACACTCCGAGTGGAGAGCAATCCTCCCAATCGGGGGCGTAGCTGCGACCCCGTAATCGCCTAAGTTAAAATACACTCCGAGTGGAGAGTAATCCTCCCACTCGGGGGCTTAGCTGCGACCCCGTAATCACCTAAGTTAAAAAACACTCTGAGTGGAGAGTAATCCTCCCTCTCGGGGGGCTTAGCTGCGACCTTGTAATCACCTAAACCACAAATAGAATGTTCTGTCCCTATCCACAAGGACGACGAGGCGTCGACTAAGCATTACCTCTAAGCTACTCCAGAAATACAATGTTCCGTCCCTATCCTCAAGGACGACGAGGCGTTGACTGGGCATTACCTCTGAGCTACGCCACAAATACAATGTTCCGTCCCTATCCGCAAGGACGACGAGGCATCGACTGAGCACCACCTCTGAGCTACATCACAAATACAATCCTCCGTCCCTATCCGCAAGGAAGACGAGGTGTCGACTGAACACCGCGTTTGAGCTCCGTCACAAGTAAAATGTACTTTCATTTGGTAAAGGGTGAGAAGGTCAAATCCACTCGGAACCAAAGCACAATCAGAAACAGTTTTGAAAAAACAGAGCAAAAGCCACGATATTCAAAGAAATCCAAGTTCGGATAAACCCTGCAAAAGTTCAGAACTGCAGCTGGCAAGAGTACTCAAGCATCAAGCCTGAAAGAGTTTAATGATTACACGATCATTTGGCATTCCGAGGCAAATAAGTGTGGGGCATAATGTTTTTCAGTCACTCGTCAGGAGAAGGGCTGGCTGGATCGCAGAAATTGTCAAGATCAATGTTGTCTGCAATACGAGTGGCAGCTTCAAGGAAAGTGTCCATGAAGGACTAGAAAGTATGCTTCTTGGTGTTCACAACCTTGAGGGCCGCCGGCTTGTCTTCTCTAGCGGTCTTTGCAATGCACTCAGACCAATGAAAGGGCAACGTCAGTGCCAGAGTGAGCAGATGATTTCTTCCATTCTTGCACTCGGCCAGGATCTGATTCAGTCGAGCCATCAGTGACTCGAGATCTTGTGAAAGTTCCGCCTAGGGCCAGAGTTCAGCATCAACCCGAGTCATCGCTGCCTTCAGTCGGGCAAGATAAGCAACACCATTATCCATACGTGATTCCAACCGCAGCAAATTCATCGCAACATCATCTTTAACAGGACAGTTGATGGGGTCGAGACCCGTCTCGACCCGCCCAGTCTCAGCCTCAATGTCCTGACAAAATTCTGCACAATCGGAAAAAATGGTGAGTCGACATTATGACAAGATGTTCCAATCGACGGCAACTAATCAGTTGAACGATGGTACATTCATGCTTCAGGACCAGTTTTGCTGCAAGTTGTCCCAGATACGACTCCAGCTGACCCGTCTTGGCTTTGAGGCTTCCGACTTCATTGCTTAAGTTCTCCTTGTCCTTCTTCAGTTGCTCGACCACCCGATTGGCCTCAAAGATGGCGGTCTTCAACTTCGAGCTCTCCTCTTCCAACTCGCTGACCAAAGCCAGCTTCTTGTCTGCAAGCACTATCTTCTCTCGCGCCTCCTTCTGAGCAGCAGCAAGCTCCAGATCCTTCTTCTCCAGAGCCTCCTTCATTTTCTCTAAAGAAATAACACTCTTCAGACGAGCTTGAAGTTGACAGTTTTCACTACGCACATCTGTTCGTGTGAAGTCACTCGGTTCAAAGAGACTGAAAGAAAAAACACTGAGAAACGCGAGCCACAAGGTGGACAGTTGACGATTGATTACCTCCCATGATGATTGTTTCTTCCTGAGCAGTCTTGAGGTTCTTCTTCGCCAGTTCAAGATCAAGATTGAGGCTGATTTGCTTCTTGTACAACTCAGAAAGTTGAGCCCCAAGATCACAAGACCTCTGCACTCAAATAGAGAGATTGATATGTCTCCAACATATCTATAATTTATGAAGCATTCATGCTATATTATTATCTGTTTTGAATGATTACGGGCTTTATTATACACTTTTATATTACTTTTGGGACTAACCTATTAACTGGAGGCCGAGCCCATATTGCTGTTTTATTGCCTATTTCAGTATTTCGAAGAAAAGGAATATCAAACGGAGTCCAAATGGAATGAAACCTTTGGGAGCGTGATTTTTAGGAAGAATATGATCCGGGAGACTTGGAGTTCACGTCAGAAGAGCGTCGAGGAAGCCACGAGATAGGGGGCGTGCCCAACCCCCCGGGCACGCCCTACCCTCTCGTCGGCCCCTCGAGGCTCCCCCGACCAACTTCTTTTGCCTATATAAGCCTACGTACCCTAAAACCATCGAAACAAAGATAGATCGGGAGTTCCGCCGCCGCAAGCCTCTGTAGCCACCAAAAACCTCTCGGGAGCCCGTTCCGCCACCCTGCTGAAGGGGGAACCCATCACCGGTGGCCATCTTCATCATCCAGGCGCTCTCCATGACGAGGAGGGAGTAGTTTACCCTCGAGGCTGAGGGTATGTACCAATAGCTATGTGTTTGATAACTCTCTTTCTCTCTCTCATGTTCTCTCTATGGCATGATCTTGATGTATCGCGATCTTTGCTATTATAGTTGGATCTTATGATGTTTCTCCCCCTCTACTCTCTTGTAATGCATTGAGTTTTCCCTTTGAAGTTATCTTGTCGGATTGAGTCTTTAAGGATTTGAGAACACTTGATGTATGTCTTGTCGTGCTTATCTGTGGTGACAATGGGATATTCACGTGATCCACTTGATGTATGTTTTGGTGATCAACTTGCGGGTTCCGCCCATGAACCTATGCATGGGGGTTGGCACACGTGTTTGTCTTGACTCTCCGGTAGAAACCTTGGGGCACTCTTTGAAGTACTTTGTGTTGGTTGAATAGATGAATCTGAGATTGTGTGCTGCGTATCGTATAATCATGCCCACGGATACTTGAGGTGACAATGGAGTATCTAGGTGACATTAGGGTTTTGGTTGATTTGTGTCTTAAGGTGTTATTCTAGTCCGAACTCTTGAATAGATTGATCCGAAAGAATAACTTTGAGGTGGTTTCATATCCTACTATAATCTCTTTGTTTTTTCTCCGCTATTAGTGGCTTTGGAGTGACTCTTTGTTGCATGTTGAGGGATTGTTATATGATCTATCTATGTTATTATTGTTGAGAGAACTTGCACTAGTGAAAGTATGAACCCTAGGCCTTGTTTCCTATCATTGCAATACCGTTTACGCTCACTTTTTTCACTTGTTACCTTGCTGTTTTTATAATTTCAGATTACAAATACCTTTATCTACTATCCATATTGCACTTGTATCACCATCTCTTCGCAAAACTAGTGCACCTACACAATTTACCATTGTATTGGGTGTGTTGGGGACACAAGAGACTCTTTGTTATTTGGTTGTAGGGTTGTTTGAGAGAGACCATCTTCATCCTACGCCTCCCACGGATTGATAAACCTTAGGTCATCCACTTGAGAGAAATTTGCTACTGTCCTACAAACTTGTGCACTTGCAGGCCGAACAATGTCTACAAGAAGAAGGTTGTGTAGTAGACATCAGAGATATATCAGTCGGCAGAAACAAAAGACAATCATAGTGAAAGTTTCTCTAAGACTAATACTGAATTAAACATTCAACAGTAGTCTCGGGGACTACACCCAGTGGGTGCACTTAGCGTGCCCCCACTGGTTTGGATCAACACTCAGCATGGTCTGCCCAGCATGAGTAAAAAAATGAGTAGATTCTCAGACCCCAGCCGACTGCCAGCAGTCAACCGTGGTCTTGGGGACTACACCAAGTGGGTGCACTCTACATGCCCCCACTGGTTCGTACAAACATTCGACTCAGCATAAGTCGAGTGGAGTGGAAGACCTCTTAAACTCTAAGGCAGGCACACCACAGTGGGTGATCGGATATGAAACACAGACCCATGATAGTAGATGCACATATGGGCAGCGAAGCAACAGCGGCAGTTTTTCATGATTCAAAAGTTCAGTCGGAAGTTAACTGACCTTGACGTTGGTCTACAGAGCGGTGCTAGCATTATAGGCCACCTGACTGGCCTTGTGCATCACCTTCACTTGCTCCATAACAAGATTCACCTGGCGAAGAGCCTCCCTGGCGGCACTTGGCAAGTCGTTTGGAGTTTGGTATGTAGCAAAGAGTGATGCCGCCAAGGCGGCCGAAGCAGCCACTGGGTCGTACGCATGAAGTTGCACTGGAGCAGCAGGAATCAGAGCAGTCGACCCTGATGGGAGATCAGTCGTCAACGGGTCGGCGAATGTGACGTTGGTCCGAACCGGATCTCCGGATCGCTCGACCACCGTCTCAAGCATCGGCGTCGACTAAGGGACTTCAACCTCAAGCGCTCTCCCGCTCGAGCCCTTGCCCCTCCTCCTCCTCTCCTTCAAAGGCACCTCTTCTTCTTCATCATCGGGAAGCATGACAATGTCTCGTGGAGCTGCAGCAAAAAGAAAACATCAGAAATTTTCAACTATCTGAATACTCAATCGACAAAATAAGTTTTGGTCGAGCGGACTTACCAGCTTAGGAGGTGACCGCGTCATCGGTTTCCTCATCTCCCGGGGCCTTGTCAACGTCCATGTCAATCGCGGCAGAGGTTGGGCTGGAAAGGTACACGATCCATTCGGTTAGAATAGAAGAATCAGTCGGTATAGTTAAACACAGAAAGGATACTCACCCAGAGGCAACAGGAACGTCCATCTTGATCCTCGACAGAGTCATCCAAGCTTTTGGAGGAGCAACCTTGGGCTTCTTGGTGACTTTCTCTGTTGGCTCCCGAGTAGACGTCCGAGTGTGCTTCTGCATTTGGGTGCCTGGAGCCGTGTTCTTACCGCGCCCGCCCGCCGGGTCATGGTGTTGCTTGGATCGGTGTTCCGAGCGAGGCGGTGAGTCGACTGCTTCTTCTTCGTCCGACTCGTCGCTTTCCTCTTCGTCTTCATAGTCTAGGGATTCCCAAGCACCGCTCTCCTACGCACTGTCCTCTCTCTCCTGGCCTTGCTCCAGAACTTGTTCACCATTGGGCATCGAATACATCTCAGTAAAAACCTACAAGACAAGAATTTGAGTAAAAGTCAGTCGGACTCAAGGGCAGTCGGAATATGTACCCAAAAACAGTCGGCGATGGAAGACATACCTTGTCTGGCTGATTGCTGTCTCTGATGGGGTCGACTCTTCTGGCTCCTCTAGGATTGTCCTTCTTGCTTCTAATGCTCTTCAACCACAGGGCCACTGTCTTAGCAGGTACTTCCTCTGGATGAACCCGAGCGATGTTGTCGGCCCTAGTGTACATCCACATAGGATGGTCACGGGCCTGGAGAGGTTGGATGCGTCGACTGAGCAATACCTCTAGAAGATCCATGCCAGTGACACCCTGATTGATCAGTTGGACCACCCTCTCAACTAGCATGTTCGTCTCCATGCTCTCAGCGGGAGTCACTTTCAACGAGGAAGGAGTTTGAACACGGTCAAAGGTGAAGTAGGGAAGTCCGGTCGACTGGCCTGGAGTTGCGAGGTCCTGGCAGTAGAACCAGGTCGACTGCCATCCCCTGACCGATCCAGGAAGAGTCATGGAAGGGAAAGAGCTCCTCTGCCTCTTCTGGATACCCAAACCCCCACACATCTGAACGACATGTGTTTTCTCGTCACTCGTGCTTGCTTTCTTCACCGATTGACACTAGTAGAAAAAGGGCCATTTGTCCCGGTTCGTAAGGGCCTTTTGTCCCGGTTTAAGAACCGGGACTAAAAGGTCGGTACTAATGCCCTTGGCCTTTAGTCCCGGTTCTTACACGAACCGGGACAGATGGGCGTCCATGTGGCCGCTGCGGCCAGCCCAGGCAGGGGGGCCTTTGGTCCCAGTTGGTGACATAAACCGGGACCAAAAGGCATCCACGCATCAGCAGCTGGCTGGAGCTGAGTTTTTTTTTGAAAGGGGCTGGTTTAGGGGTTTGGGGGTTAATTTATGTTTTTATTAGGTAGCTAATAGAGAGAAGTGTCCTCTCTTATATCTTTGTGCTTGGTTTACCAATGCTACTGCTATGTTCATTTCACCCGCTGATATATAATAACTCTTCATGCTCGCATCATGCATCATCATATATAATAACAAGTCCTACTAATCATGCATCATCATCATACAACTTCTACTTGTTATTAATAACAAGTCATACGATCATCATCCTCATAGTCATCGAACCAACCCTACTTAATTGTTCTTAGCACATGATCATCAGTATCAGGTAGGACCTAAATACCCTTAAGGTAAAATAGCATAAAACAATATAGACTCTGACTCTCCATTATGGAGAATGGAGATCATCCTGTCTCCAATTCTTGCGCTTCGCTTCCTTTTGCTTCCAAGGACCTCCTTACGACTGTCCATACATTTTTTCCATTCTTTGGTTGTCATGTCTCCACTTCTTTTAGAAATTCGGTATGGACAGTTGAGATTCATAGGATGACCTGGTTGTATGTTCAAAACATCAAGGCGACCATGCGTATACATCATATGAGGGACACAATCATTCGAGATTATCTGTTGAAAAACATAGTAATAACTTCGTAGTTAGGAATGATGTACTTGTTTTAAAGAAGTATGCAAAAGATGCATGGATGTTGTAATAGTAAAGAAATCTTACCAGGATATCTCCATGGTAGTTACCGTAGTTCAACACGTGCACTAGTGGCACGTATTGACCATAATGTTGAGGACTTCGATTGTAGATATTGTAATTCTCAAGATCAGTACAAAATGCGATCAGATGATTTTTCTCCTTATACGTTAATTCAGAGCCATCAGTATAGTGGGTTTTGTCTACCACCTTCCGCACATTCTTTGAAGAATGAAAATAAGCTGTCATGGAAATAAGATGCCAACTATTTTGAAATAAACAATATAAATTACTTAATAACTATGTTTGAGAAGCTCACATAGGGGAAGAATTGGAAGCGTATCAACAAGGACCCAAATGTCCATATTGTCTTGCTCGATTTTAGGATCACCAAGATCCATGGTGACAAGCATAAACTCATCAAAACCATCCATCTTGCAAAGTGCTTCCCATTTTTTGCAACCAAAATGGGTTACACTCTCAAAATTGTACAACTTTACTTCAAAATCCACACCATGATGGGTCCTTAGGTGAATTTTCTTTATTTCCATACTTTCATGGTCTTCAAAACCCATCATCTCCAAGACATAGCGTCTTGCATAGCATGGGATAAGCTAGTCAAATTGGAAAAGATGAAAAGTACACGTTAAAATAGTTGAAGTCGTGCTTAATTACGAAAAAAACTATTGTCGTCGTTGCGTACCATTTCAACATCGAAGGTCTCCTCGAGCTTAATGCTAAAACGTCGATCTTCGTCCAGCTCAAGGAACCCGTCGCACATACCTCGGTCATCGTGGCACCAGTTGCACTCGCCGGGGCGGTTTTCGTCGTCCGAGTACGACATTTCCTATGTTCATAATTCAAATATCAAACTTGTACAATTAAATATATGTACTAAAAAAACCTAAATTAGATCATTATTATTCATCATGGGTTGACTATCGGTCTGTCGAGCCTTTTGTTGAAAACTCTCACTGATTCCTCTCTGACATTTGCGACCGTCGGTGATGGTTGCTCCTCCTCTCTTTCCTGAGCGCATTACACTAAATTGTGTCTAGCACACGGGAACGAAGGAGAAGCTACCCCCACGACAACAGTCGGGATTCGATCCTCTCATATAGGTGGAGACTCGACAGACTTAAAGTCAACCCGAGGACTCATATTATAGAAATCATATGGACATGGAGATTTGGCTGGTCTCACCTCGAGGTCGGAGGGGGGTCGGTGACGGGGACGACGGCGCAGATGATGGAGGGGGCTCCTAGATTTCTGCACAATGCTCTCCAATTTTAGCATTCAAAGTAGTACTTTTCCAATTTGAGCATTCAATAAGCAAAACCAAATCGTAAAATAAAGTAGTATTCAAATTAGCATGCATTCAATTATAAGAAAAAGTATATCATCATCTCTTGTGTCTGTACATCATTGAATATTATCACTAATACTCCTCGAATACTATCATATATATATAGCATCGCTAATACAGCTAGAACCGTAGCGCCCCACGGGTATCGTCGCGGGCGATGGACACCCAAAGAGAAGGAACCATCACAGGATCATAGCTCCAGTGAGATCCGTGAAGAACCTGCCAGGTATTGTCGAACCTGCCCTCCAACGCAACGATGTAGCAACGGACGTGCTCGTCCTCCTCGCTGACACGGTGACGTACCACCTCCGCGGTGTCCAGAAGCCTCGGCACCATCACTGGCCCACGTGACCGCCACCAAACAAGGATCAGGTCAACAACAGGTTGGCTCCTCACCAACCTATGCCCCCCGGAAGGTAGCACCGCCCAATACCAGCCTGGCGGAGCCCAGTCCCGGACATGGCCCCTCTGATCAAACCGGCCTCCTCCGCCGAGTCGACGACGAGGATGCGGGATAAGCATCGTCGACGTCGATGCGGGATTAATTTCTTGAACTAAAAAAATAAACTAGTTCTATTAATTTTCTCGCTAAAAATAAACTATTTCTATATATATTAAAATAAAGTAGTTTTATTAAATCAACTAGTTCAACTACTAAGCACTTACTATAAATAAATAAAGTAGTACTTACTAAAAATAAACTACTCATATAGTAAAATAAAGTAGTTTTACTAAATCAACTAGTTCAACTACTTAGCACTTATTATAAATAAAATAAAGTAATACTTACTAAAAATAAACTACTTCTATATATAGGAAAATAAGGTTGTTTTATTAAATCAACTAGTTCAACTACTAAGCACTTACTATAAATAAAATAAAGTAGTACTTACTAAAAATAAACTAGTTTCTCTATAGTTCTATTATTTTTCTAACTAATTATATTAAACACTTTCTCCTCTTATTTTCCTTTTTCCTCTCCTGCTTTTTCTTCTAAATATGAACATATACATAAATGACTTTGATCATACACAATTTTCTATACATACACAATATGAGCAGGAAAAATCATAAAAAAATGGCATATTCTTTGCATATATATGAACATACAAACATGCATATTCAACAATAATATCACCAAAAAATCTATGAACAGAAAAAAATTCTAA
>NC_041387.1:621807462-621824524 GCF_002162155.2 Triticum dicoccoides
CGGGGCATGGGGGCGCGGGGCGGTGACGGCGTCTGGGCGGCGCGGGAGAGCGTCGGGGCGGTGCGGGACGGCGTCAGAGGCAGGGGCGACGACGGCGACGGCGAGGCGCAGAGGGGCAGCCTGGCGGCATCGTCGGGGCGGGGAAGACGAACTAAATGAAAATTTTCACAAGTGCTAGTTATATAGACGAAGCATTGGTCCCGGTTCGTGACAACAACCGGGACGAATGCCACCTTTCGTCTCGGTTGGTGCCACCACCGGGACCAAAGGCCTTTTTTCAGTAGCCTAAAGGACGGGAAGCAGAGGGCTTTGGTCCCAGTTGGTGGCACTAACCGGGACTAAAGGGGGGGCATTGGTTCCGGTTGGTGCCACCAATCGGGACCAAAGGGATGCATTGGTTCCGGTTAGTGCCACAAACTGGGACTAAAGGCCTTGTGCTGGCGCGGTGCGGTGGAAAGTTTAGTCCCACCTCGCTAGCTGAGAGAGCTCAGCACCTGTTTAGAAGCTACGTTGCAGCTCAGGTGATGAGCTCCTCTCTAATATGCAGACATTACTTGCCTACCCTTGTCACTGCCATGTTGGGCCTATTGGGCCTGCGGGCCTGCATCCTAGCCCATGTCCAGATGGGTTTCTAGTCGTATGCAGGCCGTGTGGCCCATTAGGCGGCATTTTTTTTTTATTTTTTCCAGTATTTTTCTTGTTTTCTGAATTAATTATTTTCTTTTGATTTTTGCCTTATTTTTTTATTCTTTTTTCTTTTAGCTCAGAATAATTATAAACTTTCAGTTACTCCATTAGTTTCCAAATTTGAATAGTTTAAATTTTAATTCTTTGAAATTTGTGTGAATCACTAGTTTGTGAATAACTTCACTATAAAAATATATTTTGAGTGATTCTTTTTCCTGCTATTTAATATTACTACGTTTTATCATTATATTAAAAAACAGATTTCGTTATTTTAGTTTCTATAAAAAAATTATGAAAATTCTTTTTGCTACTAAAGTTTCTAACAAAAAATTCTTTATGATAATTCTTTCTGCTTTTCATGTTTTGAACAGAAAATACTTTGATAATTTTAGTTGCATAAATTTTACATAATTTTAGTTTAAAAAATACTAGAGGTTCATAAAAGCTTTTTAGTTTATTCCTTTTGCTATTAGAGTTTATGAAAGCATTTCAAATGAACTCTGAAAAGGTTGAAAGTTGGCATGGTATCATCATTTCATCCACATAGCATGTGCAAGAAAGTTGAGAGGGTTACGACAAAAACTAGATGCACTTCATGTACAAAACGGACAATCTCTTTCGAAGTATCAGGATTTTATACGGAAACTTGTGTGTTACAACAGGCATTTCGAATGAACTACGAAAAGGTTGAAAGTATGCATGGTATCATCATAATAGTTGTGGAGAAAGTCTTCACTTTTTCTTCGCTTGTATCCTTTCCTTATTGCTCCGTAACCATGGATAATCTTCATCATTTATCAGGATGCTTGGGTCAGCCTTGACTCTGAAGGGAGGAATTTCATGAAACTTTTCATAATCTTCGGACATGTCTGTCTTGCCCTCCACTCCCACGATGTCCCCTTTTCCTGAAAGAACTATGTGGCCCTTTGGCTCATCGTATGATGTATTCGCTTCCTTATTTTTTGCTTTTTCTCGGTTTGGTAGACATGTCCTTCACATAGATAACCTGTGCCACATCATTGGCTAGGACGAACGGTTCGTTACTGTACCCAAGATTGTTCAGATCCACTATTGTCATTCCGTACTGTGGGTCTACCTGTACCCCGCCTCCTGACAGATTGAACCATTTGCATTTGAACAAAGGGACCTTAAAATCTACTCCGTGGTCAAGTTCCCATATGTCCACTATGTAACCATATTATGTGTCCTTTCCCCTCTCGTTGCTGCATCAAAGAGGACACCGCTGTTTTGGTTGGTGCTCTTTTTATCTTGGGCGATCGTGTAAAATGTATTCCCATTTATCTTGTATCCTTTGTAAGTCATTACAGTCGAAGATGGTCCCCTGGACAACGAGTACAGCTCATCACAAATAGTGTTTTCACCTCTGAGACGTTTTTCCAACCAACTGCTGAAAGTCCTGATGTGTTCACATGTAATCCAGTCGTCGCACTGCTCCGGGTGTTTGGAGCGCAGATTGTTCTTGTGTTCATCGACATACGGGGTCACCAAGGTAGAGTTCTGTAGAACTGTGTAGTGTGCTTGAGATCAAGAATATTCGTCCCTGCATATTATTGAGTCCCCTCCGTGCCTTTTCCAGTCAGTCTCCCCTCATACCGCAATTTAGGGAGACCTGTCTTCTTAAGTCCAGGAATGAAGTCAACACAAAACCCAATGATAACCTCTGTTTGATGGCCCATGGAGATGCTTCCTTCTGGCCTAGCGCGGTTACGGGCATATTTCTTTAGGACTCCCATGAACCTCTCAAAGGGGTACATATTGTGTAGAAATACGGGGCCCAAAATGATAATCTCGTCAACTAAATGAACTAGGACGTGCGTCATGATATTGAAGAAGGATGGTGGGAACACCAGCTCGAAACTGACAAGACATTGCACCACATCACTCCTTAGCCCTGGTATGATTTTTGGATCGATCACCTTCTAAGAGATTGCATTGAGGAATGCACATAGCTTCACAATGGCTAATCGGACGTTTTCCGGTAGAAGCCCCCTCAATGCAACCGGAAGCAGTTGCATCATAATCACGTGGCAGTCATGGGACTTTAGGTTCTGGAACTTTTTTGCTGGCATTTTTATTATTCCCTTTATATTCGATGAGAAGCCAGTCGGGACCTTCATACTAAGCAGGCATTCAATGAAGATTTCCTTCTCTTCTTTGGTAAGAGCGTAGCTGGCAGAACCTTCATACTGGTTTGGAGGCATGCCGTCTTTTTCGTGCAAACGTTGCAGGTCCTCCTGTGCCTCAGCTGTATCTTTTGTCTTCCCATACACACCCAAGAAGCCTAGCAGGTTCACGCAAAGGTTCTTCATCACGTGCATCACATCGATCGAAGAGCGGACCTCTAGGTCTTTCAAGTAGGGTAGGTCCCAAATTATAGATTTCTTCTTCCACATGGGTGCGTGTTTCTCAGCATCACTCAGAACAGCTAGTCCGCCAGGACCCTTTCCAAAGATTACGTGTAAATCATTGACCATAGCAAGTACGTGATCACGGGTACGCATGGCGGGCTTCTTTTGGTGATCTGCCTCGCCTTTGAAATGCTTTCCTTTCTTTCGACATTGATGGTTGGTCGGAAGAAATCGATGATGGCCCAGGTACACATTCTTCCTGCATTTGTCTAGGTATATACTTTCGGTGTCAGCTAAACAGTGTGTGCATCCATGGTATCCCTTGGTTGTCTGTCCTGAAGGTTACTGAGAACGGGCCAATCGTTGTTGGTTACAAACTGCAACACGTGCAGGTTAAATTCCTCCTGTATGTGCTCATCCCACGCACGTACACTGTTTCCATTCCACAGTTGTTAAAGTTCTTCAACTAATGGCCTTAGTTACACATCAATGTCGTTGTTGGATGAGAACTGCCATCATAATAAACTTCCGCTTCATGCACATCCAAGGAGGAAGGTTATACATACATAGAGTCACGGGCCAGGTGCTGTGATTGCTGCTCTGCTCCCCGAAAGGATTAATGACATCCGCGCTTAAACCAAACCATATGTTCCTTGGGTCACGTGCAAACTCAGCCCAGTACTCTCTCTCGATTTTTCTGCACTGCGACCCGTCAGCGGGTGCTCTCAACTTCCCGTCTTTCTTATGGTCCTCAGTGTGCCATCGCATCAACTTGGCATTCTCTTTGTTTCTGAACAGTCGTTTCAACCGTGGTATTATAGGAGCATACCACATCACCTTCGCAGGAACTCTCTTCCTGCAGGGCTCACCGTCAACATCACCAGGGTCATCTCGTCTGATCTTATACCGCAATGCACTGCATACCGGGCATGCATTCAAATCCTCGTATGCACCGTGGTAGAGGATGCAGTCATTAGGGCATGCATGTATCTTTTGCACCTCCAATCCTAGAGGGCATACGGCCTTCTTTGATGCGTACGTACTGTCGGACAATTCGTTATCCTTTGGAAGCTTCTTCTTCAATATTTTCAGTAGCTTCTCAAATTCTTTGTTAGGCATAGCATTCTATGCCTTCCACTGCAGCAATTCCAGTACGATACCCAGCTTTGTGTTGCCATCTTCGCAATTGGGGTACAACCCTTTTTTTGTGATCCTCTAACATGCGATCGAACTTCAGCTTCTCCTTTTGACTTTCGCATTGCGTCCTTGCATCGACAATGACCCGACGGAGATCATCACCATCAGGCACATCGTATGGTCCTCTTGATCTTCAGCAGCTTCCCCCGTTGCAGCATCATCGGGCACATCGTCTGGTTCCTCTTGATCTTCAGCAGCTCCCCCCGTTGCAGCATCACCGTATTAAGGGGGCACATAATTGTCATCGTTCTGTTCTTCTTCCCCGTCTTCCATCATAACCCCTATTTCTCCGTGCCTCGTCCAAACATTATAGTGTGGTATGAAACCCTTGTAAAGTAGGTGGGTGTGAAGGATTTTCCGGTCAGAGTAATACTTCGTATTCCCACATTTAGGGCATGGACAACACATAAAACCATTCTGCTTGTTTGCCTCAGCCACTTCGAGAAAATTATGCATGCCCTTAATGTACTCGGAGGTGTGTCTGTCACCATACATCCATTGCCGGTTCATATGCGTGCATTATATATAATTATGTGTGTCAAAAGTAAGAAAATCAGACAAATATCTATCTAAAGTAAGAAAATCAGACTAGTATCTATCTAAAGTAAGAAAATCAGAAAGAAGATAAGAAGAAGAGGCTCACCACGGTGGTGCCGGCGACGAGATCGGCGCGGGCGATCAACGGCGATGAAAACGGGGATGGGGCGTGACGGACAGCTAAATCTAGACAAATCTCGTGAAAAATGGAGCTCCGAGGTCAAGCTTCGAGAGGAGAAAGCTTAACTAGTGTGGCTCGGGCATTTCATCGAACACCTCATGTGCATAGGAGGTGAACTAGAGCACCCAAATGCCCTCCCCTCGCCGGCTTGAAAAAACAGAGCACTGTGGAGTGCTCTGCCGCGGGGATGGGTATATATAGGCAAATTATTTGTCCCGGTTCATGGCATGAACCGGGACTAAAGCCCCCCTTCTACACCGGTTCAAGGTATGAACCGGTACGAATGGCTGTGGGCCAGGAGCGCGGCCCACTAGTCCTGGTTCGTGCCTAGAACCGGGACATATGGATCCAGACGAACCGGGACCAATGCCCACGAGGCCCCGGCCGGCCCCTGGGCTCATGAACCAAGTCTAATCCCCCCCATGGGTCCCGGTTCGTGAAGAACCGGGACTGATGAGCTGGCCAGGCCCGAACGAAAGCCCTGTTTTCTACAAGTGTGAGAACCGATGGTGAAAATGTGCTTGAAAAGACCCCAGTGCGGTCGACAACCCAGAAAGTTCTCGCACATAGACAAGAATGCAGCAAGATATGTGATGGTATTGGGAGAAAAATTATGGAGTTGGGTGCCGAAGAAGTTCAAGAAACCCTGGAAAAAGGGGTGTGGAGGAAGCGAGAAGCCCCGGTCGACATGGGTGGCGAGCAGTACACACTCACCCGGTCGTGGCTGCGACTCCGTCTCCCCCTCCGGCAACCTTGTAGCACCCTTAGCGATCAGCCTGGACTCCACCAGCTCGTCCAGATCTTCCTGCCGGAGCGAAGACCGGATCCAATCGCCTTGGATCCAACCCGGCGGGAGTGTCGAGCGCGACGACGACCCGCGATTCTGCTTCTTGCCTTTTTCCGCCCCCGTCGCCTTCTTCGCGCGTTCCAGCCCCACCGTCTTGTCCTTCACCATGGTGGCGGCGGCGTCGAGAGCGGAGGAGCCGGATGCACTGGAGAAGCGGAGGAAAAGGGGAGAAATGGATGCGCACAGTGCAGGCGCCTCGGCTCTGTCGCCTTATAAAGGCCCACTTCCGAGTGGCTGACGCGTGGGTCCAAGCGATCCCGCCAAATCCCGCAACAGTCATGCGCTGGGTACGTGGTGAAAACGGTGGCGTGGAGATCGAGGCACTCCCGTCTATCCATCCCGCTTACCTCGGCACAATCCGTCCCGCGCGCTTCCCTGAAATTTCGAATCCCGTGAGATCCGGGATACGCCGTAACCAATCGCGCCAAAGATTTCGCGCCCAGAAACAACACTCGATAGATGATGTTGCAAATTCACTCGGCAACTTTCTGAATCGATCAAGGCGACTGAAGCGAAGCTGAACTTCTAACATGAGTATTCCGTCCTGCGTAAATACTTGTGAAGCGCAAAGTTCGGAGCAAGATCAACTTCAATCTTCTTTCCACTCAGACCTTAATCCGTTCGGAGGCTAATGATGAGGATACAGACCTAGGGTAGGGTCACAGGCCTGACCTATACACCCTACCTAAGGTCACTATCCTAGAAGCAAAGAATCTCAAGAGACAACAAAGGGTACCTAGCAAAGGTGTCGAGTGCAATCCACTCGACCAACGAACCACTCGGATACCTCTCCTTCCCGAAGTCACACGACCAGTCAACCACTCGACCATACAAGTCACTCAGAACAACAACGTGCGAGCATTCACTCCGTAGTCTTTAAGGTCATTAAAGGCACTTAAGACTGGCGTTACCAGTAACGCCTCAGTCTTTATGTACATTCAATCCTCAGTAATGGGAGATGGCTGGGGTTCCGGCGAACTCTATATAAGCCATCCACCTCTTCTGGGACAAGGGTTCGCACCCCCTGTAACACACACACATACTCATAATCCAGTCGACCGCCTCCGGGCACCGAGACGTAGGGCTTTTACCTCCTCCAAGAGGGGTCTGAACTCGTAAACACTTGCGTACAACCTTGCCCTAGCTAGGACCTTGCCTCTCCATACGTACCCCATATTCTTATTGTCAGACTTAGTACCATGACAGGCAGAGCTTCAACGGACGTCGTAATTTGGCATACTTCTAAACCTACCTCTGTATCTACTTTAACCTCGGCTTTGCTTAGTTTGGACGCCATAACACATCCAAAGCGCTATGCATGTTCGCTTCTTAGGCTGGTCGTATAGGAGTACCATAGGTAGCCAACTAAGCAATTTTGATGAGGTGGTATAGAATTAAATAAGAAAGAGAGGCTTGAGTATCATATCATGATACCGTATCATATAAAATGATGTGCAACTTTGTGTCATAAATGACAATAAATATTGTCTTATATGATATCAACATATGAGACCATGCATTACGGATGTAGTATTATACACTAGTATCATATGCATGATACTACTATATGATACTTCTCATTACAACCCACCTTAGCAGTTTGGGCTGCAGGGATGGGTTGCCCCCACGTGGCCACGTACTAAACCAACCGACCGAGCTAGTACTGCTTGGTGGCTTAATCATGACATTGCACTCAAAAATATCGCCTTCGTTTGGACCATTACGATGTGAGCTCCCGAGTGTCTACGCCCTAGCTTGGAGCGTCCACTGATTGCTAGTACATTTGAGTTGCCCGGTTGAAAAGACGGCTGGGCTATCATGCTCACAACCAAGCTCATGAATCCATCAACAAGCCTCAAGTCTAACCGCACAAGGGAAGATTTTTTTTTAATTCAAGTAATATGAATGCCCTTATAATTGTGCACTATGACCGTGTTTCGGGCTTATCGATTTAATGACGGACTTTTCCTGTACCTTTCTTCTACAAAAAATGTGCCTACAAGCCTCGCCACATAGATGCAGTCGGTATTACCAAAAGAGACTTAAGAACGTATCATTAGGCTGCATAAAGATGTTTACGACTACCAGTTGGAGCTCAGAAGAGAATTTATTTGATGCGTGATTTCTATTTGAATATCTGCATCCCTAATCATGGGAATGTATTGGAGTACAATAGTGTGACCATATGGCATTACAATGTGAAGCGGGTTTTTCGAGCAATTTTTTTGTGGAGCTTACATGGTTACTTATTTCATCGCCAAACTTCACACATGTGTAATATACATCCGTATTTAACATGTAAAAAAATCAGAATTTTTTTAGACTTCAAAATACTCCCTCCTTTCCGGTTTATTGGTCTTATCTCAAGAAAAAATTATAAATCTCAATTATACTAGTTACCATCACATGCTCAGATTTCAAGGTGCACTAAATCACTGCTTGCGCGGATCAAGAAAAAACTCACCAATGCATGTAAAAGTTTTTCGTCATTTAGTCGTCATGTATGCATGCATTTCAATTAATGTATCAATAAACACAACTTTTTGAGAAAAAGAGGACACTAATTAAGTATTTTTGCAAACTACGAAGTGTATCCCACCAGTCACCATCTATCTTGGTTGGAGAGATTTTTAAATTGAGCCCTATAAACCGGAAAGGAGGGAGTACCATTATGAGACTATTCAAAATATAGTGCTCACTGGAGCACATGCACCAAAGTAATTTTTTGATGTACAAAAGCAATATATGATCAGTACTGAGTGAAAATTAGGCCGGAGAGGGAACATAGATGACTATAGGCTCGCAAAGGTGCGGCTCTACAAAGAGTCAAAGCTCTAGATAGGTTCCCGAATCTTCTCTTATTGATCTAGGGATTACTTTATTAATTTTAACATGAAACATTATGTAAGATGTTTGTACGCAGTTTTGACTCTTGATAAAATGCATGGCCGCTAAGTTAGAAAATAAGAAGGAAAATTTAGGTCTGTGTCACTATCCATTTCCCATCTTCGATGTCTTCCACTTAAATTTACTAAAACTGTGGCTTGTGCTACTAACTGTTGCGAAGAAATTAGCCACAAGCCCCATCTCGCCATCTCCATGAATCACCCACAGGTCATCCCTCGTTGTGGTCTCCTTAATCATGTGCCACCATGCATATTCGCTCCTTAGTTGGGGCTGCCCGAATGGGTGGTTCCCACATTCAAAACCAATCAACCGAGCCAGTAGTAATAGTTGGCTTAATCATGATATAGCACTAAATTTAACCTCTTCATTTGGACCATTAAGATGTGAGCTTTCCCATCGAAACAAACCCCAAGTGTCTATGTCCTAGCTTGGGGTGTCTACTGATTGTTACATATGAATTACCTGGTTGAAAAGATTGTTGCACTATCATGCTCACAAGCCAAGCTCATGAATCCATCAACAAGCCATAAGTCTAACTACACAAGGGGAATGGAATTTTTGTTTTGATAGTATTGATGTCTTAATTGTACACTATGGTCATGTTTCGGGGTTTATATATTTAAAGTCGGGTGCTTCGGGTGCCTTTGTTCCAGAAAAATGTGCTTATAAGCCTCGCCACATAGATATTCTCAGTATTAAAAAAGAGATTTCAAAACGTATAATTAGGGTGCGTTGAGATGTTTACAGTTGCGGGCAGGGAGCCCAGGAGAGGATTTATTTGATGCATATTTTCTATTGGAGTATGTGCACCCCTATACATAGGAATATACTGTACAATAGTGTGACCCTATGGCATCTACAAAGCTATATAGGATTAGTATTATTATATAGTAAGAAAAAGGCCGTAGCGGAAACATAGATGACTATTTCTGTGTGCAAAGGTGTGGCTCTACAAAGAGCCAAAGTTCTACATACATTACCAAACTCTTATTGATATAGGGATTACTTTATTAATTTGGGCATGAAACATTATATAAGCTGTTTGTAGGGTCAACTTTTGATAAAATGCATGGTTGAAAAAACTCATCAGTTGTATTCTTTCTTCATATGTGTCCTTAATAGCCTTATTTTTCTCAGATTCAGGACAGACGTCAATATACGTCATATTGTATTAGAAGAAGAATGCGGAGATGACTCAAAGTTACAGAAGGCAAATCAGCTAAGATCTACAATGCTAGCGATCCAACAGCAAAATAAAGGAAAAAAATTAACTAACAAAAGAGAAGGAGTTAGGAAGGGTTAACACTCAATAATTGAGCTAATTGTCAGGAGCCCTACAGTGGAGATGTAGCCCCTTTAATATTATATATTTTCCAAAATTCAACCTGCTTCTTGAGTTTGACCAAGTTTATTGGGAGACATCAGCAAATAAATACAATATGATGTGATGTATCTAATGATATTTATTTTGTATGATAGATGTTAGATATTATTTTCTATAAACTTCGTCAAAATTAACCAAGCTTGGTTTCTGAAGAAAAAAATGTGCTGCATTTGGCATGAAGGGACTATCATTTAAATGTCCTATAAGTTACATGATACATATATTGAGGGTAAAGCTAATTGTTGCCAACTTTCTTGGAAATACTGAATTCAAACTCATCCATCTTTAATTGGACGTCGTCGATGACCAATTCATATTTTGCTCTAGGCCGAAAGTAGTAAGATATTTCAAATTTTCACTCCTAGGAAAAACATGCATGCTGGCTTAACACGCCTCATCCGACGAGCTTTACATATATGTTAAGAGTTTGTGAGGATCACATCTAGGTTTTAGCTTTCTACTTCCCTCAACCCTGCTTAGTTTATGGGAAATGAAATGGTATTTTCTCTATATATCATGAAATATTAATTAATTTTCTTGATAACTATGTCACCCATCGGAGTTTGAGCATAGCTCGTTGTATATGGTACTACTAGACATGTGAGCATATATGTTCATTTATAACTAACTATTTGGGAACCTACTAAATATGATAACTATCAATTAAGAAAACCCTAGCCCTGGATCTTATAGACCATCAAAAAAGATAGAGACACTAGTTCTATATAAAAAAAAGCAAAACATCCGATCGTCGATCTGACGGACCATCTTTTTATTAGTAGATTGCAACCATTAGATACATAATTGTATCTAGACATGCCGTGTTTGTTAGATCTACATAACAAACTCGCTAATAGTAGAATATGTTTGACCACCATAACCGTACCTAAACAGACCACATCCATCGATTGCATCCAAACATATCATAACCCATTAGATCTACATAATTTAATGTGAACATATCATAACACATTAATACATAATCATATCAAACCTATCACATCTAGATCTACATACGATTTTCAAAAAATCAATCTAAATAGCCTATACATAAAAAAACTGCATTTGTTAGATCTTCATAACTGTACTTAGACAAAATTAATCAACTAATAGATCTTCATAACTATGGCTAAGTAAATAACAACCAATATATCACCGCAGTTGCATTAAGATATATCTCCAATGAAAATTATTTCTAAGTATCCATGTTAATTACTAGTGTGACTATACAGACAGAGAACTACAGACCTACATTAGCGAGTACAAGACGGAAGATCTAGCGGGCGGGCGTGCGAAATGCAGGTTTGTTTTATTGGTGTGCTCACAATTCCACACCGAATTGTTGTTTACTGAGAGAAAAAAGAATCGACCCTGTCAGTTTGTTCATAGATAAATGTTTCATAATTCTTTTTGGTTATTTCTTATATATAAAATAAATGTCCAAGGCACAAATACTGTGTATTTTGCGTTCAGTGGTGTAATTAGGAGGCAAAAATGTCTGGCGAATACTCAACCTACTAGAGATGATGCACTTGGATTTGCGAGGGCCACCATGCTGGCTACATTCAAGAATGCATGTGACGCACACTAACCATAATCTCTTCTAGGATTATATTTCCAAATCAAGTCATTGATATGTGCATGTTTTACATTCATTTTCTATACCTTAAAATTCACTAATGTTTCGTTCAAATGTGGAAATTTCAGAGGACATTGGACTGTCTCTCTAAGTGGGTGTTGTAGTGCTCCTGCCAGCCAAATCAGTCACACAAGATGCTAGCTTCTCCTAGGGATCAACACTCGATCTCGTGTGGCAGCTTGACTGGTTGTATACGTGCAACTCACCTTTGTATATACGAACTAGCTGTTAAACTCAAGATCTCGCTGGCGCTCACAGTAACACAATAGACATTAATCAGGGATTACAAAAAATGTACACTCATGGAATATATATTTGAATCACTTGAAGAAGCTCAGCAAGCAAAGATAGAACAATAGAACTGGGAAAACAAGAAATCGAAACTTCGCGCCTTTCGAACGAATGAAAGTAAATTACCAAACGTTCTTTCTGGTCAAGGAATTTCATGAGAAAAAACTCAACTGAAAGAAGAACGTATGAATCCAACACACGCAGAGCTTGAAACAGGCAAGCATAGAAGCAGTTTCACAAGTACATATGTACCAGGAAAGAAAACCTTGGCATACCGAAACAGCGCGGATGTGCGAGGTCAACTAGCAAATCAGGGTGAGGAACTGGGCCGTGATCAAGAACACATGAGCAGATCGATCATAGCCTGAGAGCCAAGTCCACATCGTCGGCGGCGCCGTGCTCCGACGATGTCCTGCCACGCTCGCAGGCCTTCCCAACAGCGGCTGACTTCCACGGCTCGGTCCTTCTCGCCTTTCCATCCGCAGACCGGAAATCGCCGCCGCCTCTGCCGCCATACCCCGTCTGGCCCTCATCCTCCACTGCAGTAGGCGCACCGGCACCGTGCGTGCGCGCTGCGGCGGCAATCAGCCGCCGGCGCTTGGCCATGCTGCGCTCGTGCTTGTGCGCGTTCTGGTGGCCGCCGAGCGCCTGCGAGCTGCGGAACTTACGGTCGCAGTGCGCGCAGAGGAAGAAGCCCTCGTCGGGACCGGGTGCAGCCGGGATGGGGAGGGTGAGTTCAAGGTTGAGCTCATCCTGCTCGCCGGTCGGCTGTTCCATTCTAGTTATGGACTTCTATCGCCTATGAGGCTGAAAGGTAGAGGGGCAGAGTAGAGAGTCGACCAGAACTTATTAGCTTGCTAAGCAAAGGATTAAATACACGGCTAGCACTGCGCAGAGAACGGTTGTTGCACAATTCAGCGGAGTCACGTGTGCGTTAATTTGCTTCTTCTTTTTTTGCTGGGGTTGGGCGTTAATTTGCTAACGGCTGTGGGCCTGTGGCAACGGAAGAGCACTTAAACATATGGGATGTCGGGGCCAGGCCTAATGCCAAAGTCTTTTTTAGCGACATCGGTACCCTCATGGTCGCCGGCACCCTTCCTCTCCGAGCCCAGCTCCTCACCTGGACGGCCCCCGGCCTCGCGGCCGAGGCCGCGAACAACAGCGGCGCCGCCTGCTCCTGATCTGGGAGCGCAAGTCGCCTGGAAGCCGGGTCAATCTCCACGCACAGCTGGCCGTCGCCGGCTCGCCCGTACGCCCTGTGGGGAATGCAAGTCCCACATGCGCGCCGTCCGGTCGTTGCAGCGGGACGCCGTCATGGCGCCATCCCGCTAACCCCGGTGCCGATCCCGACCGAGTCAGTGCCCACTGGATGTCATATCCGGCGACCTGGACCAGGATTTTCTCATCTCCGGCGACCGCACGCGGATCACGCTATCGCCATCGATATGCACAAGGTTGGTTCTGGCTCATCCATCCTTGATTTCTCCCTGGTCCATGATTTTTTTGTGTTCCATGCGGGCTTCACCCCTAGTCGCTTCCCTTGTTTAATCGATTTGTTGAGCCTGTTCTACTACTTGTGCTGGATTTCCATCCTGATGCACCGTGTACTAGTTGATGTTACTGAAATTTTTAGGAACAATGACAACACGTACTAGTCCATGATATTTTTCAGGAACATTTCAAGAACTATTTGTTACTGGAATGGATCAGCTACTGAAACTGAAATACGAGTTATTGAAATGATCTGTGCACTTCACACCTGCCGTTTTCCTTTCAATTTGAAACTGAAACATGCAATTCACACCCTTTTTATTTATTTGAAATATATGATTCATTTATATATATTGAGACGGACATAGTATTAGTTACTGAAACATTTGCCACTTGAATTTGAAATAGATTTTTACCTTTTTCTGGATTTAATATGATTGTTTACTAAAATGAGATATTTCTGTTTGAAAACAGTGAGTTGTCATATTGAAATTGGAATGCGTCTGCTTCTGTTATTGAAATGTACCGCAATCAAAATATTTTTGTTGTGAAATTGGAATATTTTTGTTGGGATATTGAAATTTGAAATATGTGTTGTGTAATATTGGAATTTGTACTATGTCAGCATTGAAGTTGAATTTGTTATATTGAAATTTGCAATATGTGATTTGTGATGCTGAAAAGAGAAATATGGTGGCATTCAGGTTGACCTTGTGTCACTGGAATCATCACTCGTCATATTAAATTTCTGATGTGTGGTTTCAATTCCGGTACTTGATTTTGTAATATGTGATTTGTGATGTTGAAATTGTAATATGGTGGTATTGAAGTTGAATTTGCGACACTGAAATCACCACTTGTCATTTTGAACTTTGTTATGTGTAATACTGGATTTTTTTATTTGTGATATTGATACTGAAATAAATTTTTTGTTTTTACAAATTGTGATATTGAAAGTTGTTATGGTGCTGCTCGAAGGAGGGCGCGAGAGGGCCGGCCGGGGGCCTTTCTGCCCATGGCCGGGCAAGAGGGAAGGGATTTCCTTCTTAATTCTTGCTTGATTAGATTGATACATCTCCTCTCTTTATATAGAGACGTTTACTTGACTCCCAAGCAAGGCTTACTTGACCCCTAAGCAAGCGACCCTTATCTCTAATTAACCCTAAGACTAACGGGCCCATTAGGCCCATTACGTACTCTAACACTACACCCCACTTGGACATGCAGCTTGTTCTCGAACTGCAGCCTAACCAACTTATAACCATGACTCGACGCAACACAAACCTAACACCTAAAAACAAGCCTTTTACATCTCGGCTTGTGTTATTACTCTCAACCTGAAATAGACTGGGACACTTTATTTTGGACGTGTACGTGTACAGCCACCTGGATCCCATGGACACCACCTGGACAAAAGGAGTGCATGTGTATGGCTGTTGATCTGCACTTCACATGGAGGAGTGGAGGGCTTGCGATGGAGAATGTCGAGGAGAGGTGCGCCCCCCCAACCGCCGATGTCGCAGACTTTGAGGTCACTGCCCACGGGGAAACAGCATGCCCGCCGCCTGTGGAGGAAACCGCATGCCTAAAATTCCCGACGCAGCGGACGAGATCGAGGTCCTTTGCGCAGCGAAGGGCAACTTGGAGGAGCGGCAGCTGCACACCACGCATCTCCCGCACACACCGACGCACTAGGAGGCCGCGCGCAGCAGCCTGCAGCCTCACCGCCGCCGACACGTGGCGGGTAGTGATCCAAGACGGAAGCGGTGACGGCGACGGCAGGGACTTGATCTGCTGGATGTGGACGCCCTGGGATGGCGGCGACGCTGATGGGAACGAGGTCGTTGCATTCCCGTCGTAGGGCATCCCATACTGGGCGGCGGAGCTGACCAGCGGTGGCTGCTGCAGTTGCAGCGGCTGCTGCATTGTCGCGCCGGGCAGCGGCAACGGTTGCTGCGGCGGAGCGCCGGGCGCGGCGGAGGCCGCCAGGAGCGGCGGCTGCCACTGCAGCCAGGGCTGGGCGGTGGTGGCGATGGATGGCAGCTGCAACGGCTGCTGGAGCGGCCCGACGAGCGTGGCGAAGACCGCCTGGTGCGGCGGCTGCCACGGCAGCCACGGCGGCGCGGGGGCGGCTATGGGCGGCGCAACCGAGTGCGGCCCGTAAGACCCGGCCAAGAACAGGTGGATCTCCTGGACCACCTGGGTTAGGTCCCACAGCACCCCGGACACCTCCTCTCAGGTGAGGACAGTGGGGGCGGGCGCGACAGAGGATCCCGAGCGGGAAGGAGCGGGGTGACGGTCGTGGTGGTCGCCGGAGGCGACAAGGTGACCGGCAGCGGAAGAGACGAGCTTGGCGGCGATCAAGACATGATCGAACCGAAGCTAGCTGATACCAAATTGTTATGGTGCTGCTCGAAGGAGGGCGCGAGAGGGCCGGCCGGGGGCCTTTCTGCCCACGGCCGGGCAAGAGGGAAGGGATTTCCTTCTTAATTCTTGCTTGATTAGATTGATACATCTCCTCTCTTTATATAGAGAGGTTTACTTGACTCCCAAGAAAGGCTTACTTGACCCCTAAGCAAGCGACCCTTATCTCTAATTAACCCTAAGACTAACGGGCCCATTAGGTCCATTACGTACTTTAACAGAAGTTATGAGATGTGATATTAAGATAGAATTTGTAGTAATTGAAATACGACCATAAAGAATGACTTACAAATATATCCAATATTAGTCTTATTTGAAAGGATTTGTTCTACGGAGTTCAAAAAATATAAAAAGTTCCAAAATGAAATTATGATTTGTGAGATATGGACCATTAAAAACACACTAAGATGAATAATGCTAACAATTATATGGGTTGGGGATGGACAACGGAAGAGTTATGCAGGCGCCTGTCCTTTTCTCTGCCATAAATATGATGGGCCTTTTGATGTGATTTAAAATTGCTATACATCTGATAGGCAAAGCAAATACAGGAATATCCCATGCACATGAGTCCAAAATTGCACAGATCTAGAAGCAAATGAGTGGTGGATGTTTGCCGAGTACATACCGCTGCCGGTAAAAAAATGCAATTCGTTTGCTTATGCTTATGCATTCTGGGCAAGTTATGTTAAGCCTCCATCGCTATACCATACTTTTTCAATTGGGATAATCGTATTCATACCATTAGTTGTGTCCCACTCGGCTGATTTGTCCTTAGTTTTTGAAAATTCTCAGTTTTGCCCAAGTCCGTTTGCTCCTCTTATGTCTGCCCTCCCGTCACGTTTCCGTCCAGTTAGTGCCGTTTGACCATGTGTTCACCGTCTTTGGACTTTTCTTTGGACCATTTTGCCCCTGCTTTCTCACTCTGATCTGCCGCCGCTCGATGTCGCACGACGCCGCCACCATGCCATGGAGCCGCCCCCGATGCCGTTCCTCGTCGCCTCCCCAACCCCATCATCGGACCGCCCCACCCCGCCTCTCCATCACCGGTCAACGTCGAGCCTCGCCGACCCCCGATCTCCTGCAAACGGGGGTGAGGACCCCCCCC